>NC_134530.1:148739720-149062220 GCF_050624435.1 Tenrec ecaudatus | reverse complement strand
CCTCCTTCTACCCTCCCAGTATCACCACTCACACCACTGGTCCTGAAGGGATCATCCACCCTGGATTCCCTGTGTTTCCAGTTCCTATCTGTACCAGTGTCCATCCTCCGGTCTAGCCAGACTTGCAAGGTACAATTGGGATCATGATGGTGTTGGGGGGTGGGGGGAAGGAAGCATTTAGGAACTAGAGGAAAGTTGTATTTTTCATCATTGCTACATCCCACCCTGTCTGACTTGTCTCCTCCTGAGACCCCTCTGCAAGGGGATCTCCAATGGCCGACAAATGGGCTTTGAGTCTCTACTCACCACTCCCAGTCATTGTCATTCACTATGATAAGATATTTGTTCTGATGATGCCTGATACCTGATCCCTTCAACACCTCATGATCGCAAAGGCTGGTGTGCTTCTTCCATGCGGGCTTTGTTGCTTCTGAGCTAGATGGCCGCTTGTTTACCTTCAAGCCTTTAAGACCCCAGACACTATCTCTTTTGATAGCCAGGCACCATCATCTTTCTTCACCACATTTGCTTATTCACCCACTTTGTCTTCAGCAGTTGCCTAGGGAAGGTGAGCATCATAGAATGCCAATTTAATACAAGAAAGTATTCTTGCATTGAGGGAGTACTTGAGTGGAGACCCAATGTCCTTCTGCTACCTTAATACTAAACCTATAAATATATGCACATAGATCTATTTCCCCATCCTCATATATAAATATGTTTGCATATATACATGTCTTTATCTAGACCTCTATATTTGCCTCCCAGCTCTTTCTTCTATTTCCCTTAACTTTCCTCCTGTCCCACTATCATGCTCAGTCCCCACCAGGGTTTCAGCAATTCCTCTTTGTTACATTACCCTTGATCGTGCCCTACCAGGCCTCCTACACCCTCCTCACCACCGATTTGGATCACTTGTTCCTTTGTCCCTGGGTTTGTTAACACCACTACCTTTCCCCCCACCTCCTCCTTTCCCATGCCCCCCCCCCCAGAACTGTGGGTCCCGTTGTTTTCTCCT
Source organism: Tenrec ecaudatus (assembly GCF_050624435.1). Taxonomy (NCBI): domain Eukaryota; kingdom Metazoa; phylum Chordata; class Mammalia; order Afrosoricida; family Tenrecidae; genus Tenrec; species Tenrec ecaudatus. The sequence continues at coordinate 149,061,202 of NC_134530.1, read as the reverse complement.
CCAGGTTGTTTATCCAGCTTATCTTATTTAGACAGACCTACGGAGATAAAAACATACAGAGAAACAAGACAGAGCAAAACCAAACAACAATATACAACAATCCAACAACAACAAACCAATGACAAAGAAACAAAACACAACACAACAAGGAAGAAAAGCTTGTAGTTAGTTCAAGAACTGTTTATTGGCCTTTTGGAGTGTTTTCCAGTCCATTCTGTCTAGGCACCATGCCCTGACCCCAAAGTCTACCTTCAGCATTCTCTGGGGATCTTGCCGCTCTGTTCCCTGGTTGTTCTGTTGCACGCCCTAGTGTTTTGCCTCGGTGTGGCGGGATCAGATAGGGTACAATTCCCACACTGTGTCTCCGGTGTTGTCCTCTGTAGAACTATGGGTCAGTGAGGGGCGTCATGTCTCATAGTGGGGCTGGCCATGTGGTTCTCTCTGTGGACTGGCTGCTCTACTTGGGGTCATCATCCTCAAGGCCTGGTGGGCCAGAATGTGCTCCACTCTCTCCTCCCCCTTCATTAGCACCCATGTGCTCTGATCAGATATGTCCCTCTCCCGGAGCTGCAGATTCAATGCCATCTTTTGAAATAAATTCTTAGGGGTGGGGGGGCTGGCCGGGACCATCTTCCCATTTAAAGAGCATTCCGCCTTACTTCTTCTGGCACAGATTTATTCCTTCTTCTAGAAGCCCGCGGTATCGTCAGTAATCTTTGGCAACATCATCATTCAAACCCATAGGCCCTCCAGTCTTCCCTCATCTTTGACCAGCTTTCCCATGCATACGAAGTGATTGAAAATACCATGGCTTGGGGCAGGAACACCTGAGTCCTCAAAGTGGCAGCTTTGCTTTCTAGCACTTTAAAGAGGTCTTTGGTAGCACATTTCCCCTACAATACTTTGTTTGATTTCTTGACTGGCTGCTTCCATGGACATTGATGTGGATCCAATTAAAATGAAATGCTTTGCAACTTCAATCTTTTCTCTTTTTATAATGATGCTAGCTATTAAAAACGCTACTTGTATTTTTGTTTTCTTTATAATGAAATATAATCCACACTGAACACGGTAGTTTATTGACAGGTGCTTCAAGTCCCTCTTTACTTTCAGCAAGCAAGCTTATGTCATTTGCATATGGAAGGTTGCTAATGAATCTTCTTCCAGTCCTGATATTTCAATCTTCTTATAGTCCAACTTCTCAGATTATTTGCTCAGCAAAACATTAAATAAACATGGTAAAAAGATATAACCCGATGCAGATCATTCCTGAATTTAAACCATACAGTATACCCTTGCAGACTTCAAACTGCCTTTTGTTCTGTGCACAGGTTTGACATGAGCACAGTTAAGTGTTCTGGACTCTCCATTCTTTACAACATGTTCTAGAATGTGTTATGAGCCACATAGTCAAATATATTTTCAGAGTTAGTAAAACAGGTAAGCATCTTGCTGGCACATCCTGCTTTCAGCCAAAATCCATCTGACATTAATGTGTTAGTCTGAGTTGAGTAGAGAAACATGTATGTAAGAAAAAGCTTTATAGAGAGTAATTTTATATATTTTTTAAATTTCAGCCCAGTCCAGATCAACTCCATAAGTCTGCTATTAGCCCATATGTCCCATGCCAGTCTGTAAATTCCTCTTCAGGCTCACACAACACATGCAATGATGCCAAATGAAGGAAGATCACATGCCAGTGGGTGCAAAGTCTTGTGGATCCAGTGGCGGTGGAAGCATCTCAGTGCTGGCGTGGGTCTCCATGTGTCCAGTCCAGCTCTCTAAGTTTCTCAACAGCAGGACAGGGAAGGCAGAGAGAGTGGGTCTGGTCTCCAGTGAGCCATTTATCTTCATAGCACTTCCAAATTTGGTCATCAAACTGTGACCGGATTGACAGGCTATACTCCACCCCTTCACTCAAGTTGGCAGGAGATTATGTAACCCCCACAATTAGCAATAACATCCCTTACTCCACATCCTCTTCTAAATTTGACTTGAATTTCTGGCAGTTTCCTGTCAATGTGCTGCTGTAACCATTTTTTAATTCAGCCAAAATGTACTTATCTGTGATATGATGTTCAATAATTTCTGTATTTCAATAAATTCTGTATTCTTTTGAATAGATACAAATATGGATCTCTTCCAGACAGCTAACCAGGTCACTGTATTCTAATTTCTTTTTTCACCATCTCAACACAATTTTAATTGTATACCACATCACTAAGAAAAATATCTAAGCATTTTCATTATATCTGGGGGCCACAAATCCAGTTTCATTTCCTTGCGGTGTTCTTCAGTGGCTGAGACTGAGGGAAGAAGCTACTCCATCATGTGGCTGAGACTTGGACAACTGTTTTCTGGATCAATGTGGATCCTCAAAGCAGACTTAACTGTCATCCAGTCCATTCCCAGTCACAGCAACTGCATAATGGAACTACTCGTGTAGGTTTCCAAGCCTGGGAATCTCTCAAAGGCATCAGAAAGCCTCATCTTTCTGGACCCTGGGAACGACTGACGTCATGATCAGCAGACTCGCCGGTAGGCTGCTAGCGTCGTCCTTAACCTCCTTCAAGTTGCTTTCAGCTTTGAGGGGCCTTCCTGTGGAGGTGGCAAGTGAATAAAGCCATTGTTCTGCTGATAAAGTTGCAGGAGGTGTTAGATTCATACGGTGGAATATGCCTCGGTCGTTGGCTTCACATGAGAAAGAAGTCACTCGGACGCCTAGTTTGTGATCCAAGTAGGTTTCTATAAAGGATAGAAGCAATGTCAGGCGTTACAGAAACTGAACACAAGCACCCTCATGGCACTCACACCCACGTGGCGACGAGGCCACAGAGAGAGAGACACGAGGGCCTGCCACGCAAAACCACAGAGGAGTAGTTGGAAAAGAGAGGGTGGTCTCCTGGTTCAGGCTTTTGTAGGGCCTGCGCAGGGAGGCGTGGTCGATGGTGCTGGTTGACCTCATTGGCTGAATTAAGCCCACCTGGCCTAGAATGGGGCCCACCCACGTGTAACGCCTTCCAGCCTCCAGGGCCTGAATTTACGCATGCCCTTTAGCCTTTATAGGCTTCCAACTTGCTGTAAGGGACTGCTAGGCGTGGAGAGGAACAGCCCCCTATCCTGCTACCTAGCAGAGGCTGGGTAGCTATAGAGGGCTGGTGAATCCAAAGTTGAAAGAGAGACCACAATCTGGTAGCTTCTGCGGCTGCTGAATGTAAGGCACAGTAGATCAGGCTCATGACAGCACCACCTAATGAATCCAACCAAGGTCAGCAGGCACCGAGCAGGTCGCTGGTGACGGCCACCATCGGCATGGACTTTGGCAGCCCATTGCCTGAGCTGGATGCAAGAGTCATATAGCCTCATTAACAACCATGGTGCCCAAGGCCTCAACTTACATATGTGGAAAAAGGCCATGCCCCAATCACGTTAGTGGTTAGAACAGAATGTCATTCTCTTGCAACCAGGATCTCTCAGCTGTGCTCAGAACTCAGTCAAAGACAGGTGCCAATTGTCAGGAGATTCAGGCTCACACAAAACCTAGGCGTTAAAGGCAAATAGAACAGAGAGGACAAATGCGCCTAAGTGAAAGACTGCCAATGAACACAGGTCTCCTACAGAAACAATCTCTCCATCTCAGAGCGCAGCAGTAATTGTGTTCTGCACGGCCCTTTAAAACATTGGCTCAGGGAATGAACGACAGGCCACTGATTCTGTCGCATTGTGAGCCTTACATCGGTATGTCCGCTGCTTATGGCCCCACATTTCTCTGCATCAATGACTGCATGACTGCGGGCTTAGCCTTGCATCCATTTGTTGAAACATCTCAATTGGTACTCCTTCAATTCTTGGGACTTTGTGCAAAAAACGCTCAGGAACCACATCTGATTTCCTCTTGCTACATGAGGGAGAAGCAGAATTCATCTCCACACCAGCCAAGGCCAATTGCCACAAGGCACAGGTCAAGCATGCCTCCACCCCTTCCTTTTTGTACTCTATTCTGAGACCAGCTCACAGCGCTGCACTCTCTGCTGGGTTCCCTAGTCTGTTGACATGGCCACTGACAATACTCATGATTAATGGGGGTTACTAGGAAAGTTAACAGGACCATAAAACATGAAGAATACAGTCTTTGGTTCATAATGACACCTCTCCTTAGCCAACAGTCAAGTAACTCTCTGGTCCTCAGCCTCTTGGCCACAATGTCCCTTGATCTCTGCCTCAGTGGACTGGGAAACCCACCCACTGCTCTGCCTCAGAGTCTCCGCCTGAGCACCTCTGGTCTCCATGGGACGTGGCCTGTGGCAGTTACATAATCTGTCAACTTGAATGAGGGGGTGGAGTATAGCCTGTCACTCAGGTCATAGCCAATGAAGCCTCCGTGTGGGCATGGTCTTCTGAGGATTGTGGGAACTCGTGTCTTCCTCCCTGGAGGTGGGATATACACCCTTTGGGAGACATTCCTGTTGACAAGCACATGGAGACTTACTGATGGAGCCAGAGCCCTGGAGCTGGTGGAGCTATGGGGAAACCAACACCAGCACTGAGATGTTTCCATCGCCACTGGATCTACAGACTTTCCATCCACTGGCTTGTGATCTTCCTGCATTTGGTGTCATTGCATGTGTTGCATGAGTCTGAAGAGAAATTTATAGATTGGTATTAGACATATGGACTAATATCAGACTTATGGACTTGATCTGGATTGGGCTAAATTGTTTTCTTACTATAAATTTACTCTTTGATATAAAGCTCTTTCTTATACATACATGAGTGTCCCTGAACTTTTTCTCTAGTCATCTCAGACTAATCCATAGCCTCTGTTGCCACCTCCACTTTAGGCAGAGATTTCAAACATGGTCCCCTGGTGGCTCTTCTTCCTTGATGGTCTGAGGAAGTCTCTTCATTTGCTTCTTAGAAGGCGCTCGTCTACACAGATGAAGGGCAACCAAAATGGACCAGTTCCTTCTATTAGTGTTTCACACACCCTATTTGCTGAGATGGAAATGGATAGAAGGGCCATATTAAGAAATCTCACTTCATCATACTTGTTTTTCACTCATGCTGATAGTACAGCTTGGACTTTGCTCTTTAGTACCATCAGTTCTTGCTCAGATGTTATCTCCTGAAATGACTGAACGTTAACCAATTCTTTTTGGTACACTGACTTTGTACATTCCTTCCATTTTCTTTTGATGTTTTCTGCATCATTCAATATTTTACCCATGGAAGCCTTCAATATTGTTATTTGACAATTAACTTTTTGTTCAGTTCTTTCAGCTTGAGAAATGGCAAGTGTGTCCTTCCCTTCTTGGGTTTCTAACTCCAGTTCTTTACACATTTCATTTGATTACATTTTGAGGCACCTTTTGAAATCTTTGTTCAGCTCTTACATCATCATTTTCTTCTCTCTTTAACTTCTCTACGTTCTAGAGCAAGTGTCAGAGTCTCTTGTGACATCCATCTCGGTCCTGTCTTTCTTGGTCTTTTGCTTTCTTCGTGCCATCACACAGCCCAGCTGGCCTTCAGTCGTTATTGCTCAGTGCATCGCATCTATACTTGAGATTGTCTCTAAATTTAAGTGCAATAGAACCAGCATTGTACTTCAGTTCTCAGGTACTCATTTTTAATTTTTTTCAGCTTCAACTTGAACATACATTATTGATTGTCTGTTCCACAGTAAGCTTCTCCATCTTTTCTTTCCACTGATGTAGTTTTTTGGGGTTTTTTAAGTCATTTTATTGGGGGCTTGTACAACTCTTATCACAATCCATACATATATCCATTGTGTCAAGAACATTTGTACATTTGTTGCCATCATCATTCTCATTTTTACTTGAGTAAAAAGCAAATTTTTCCCCTCCCTTCTCTCTCCCCCTCCCCCATGAACCCTTGATAGTTTATAAATTATTATTATTTTGTCATGTCTTACACTATCCGACATCGCCCTTCTCCCCCTTCTCTGCTGTCCGTCCCCCAAGACGGAGGTTATATTTAGATCCTTATAATCGGTTCCCCCTTTCTCCCTCACCTTCCCTCCACCCTCCCAGTATCACCACTCTCACCACTGGTCCTGAGGGGTCCATCTGTCCTGGATTCCCTGTGTTTCCAGTTCCTATCTGTACCAGTGTACAACCAGCCAGCTTTTTTTAGGTATAATTGGGATCATGATAGTTGGGGGGGGGGAGCATTCAAGAACTAGAGGAAAATTGTATGTTTCATCATTGCTACACTGCGCCCTGACTGGCTCATCTCCTTCCCGCAGCCCTTCTGCAAGGGGATGTCTAATTTCCCACAGGTGGGCCCTGGGTCCCCACTCTGCACTCCCCCTAATTCACAATATTATGATTTTTTTATCTTTGATGCCTGATAACTGATCCCTTTGACACCTCTTGATCTCACAGGCTGGTGAGCTTCTTCCGTGTGGGTTTTGTTGTATCTCAGCTAAATGGCCGCTTGTTTATCTTCAAGATTATAGAACCCCAGACTCTATATCTTTTGATAGCCAGGTACCATCAGCTTTCTTCACCACATTTGTTTATGCACCCACTTTGTCTTCAGCAATCGGTAGGAGCAGAGCAATGAGATCCCTAGGGAATGTCAGGGATAAATGTGGGGCCAAAGCATAGCACCCCAATCAGACTCAACTGGAAAACACTCATAAAGGACACAAATAAACCTTGAACTAGTTATAAGGATTTTTGTTGTTGCTGTGTAGTTGTTGTAGCTATTGTTTTATTTTCTATTGTTGCTTTGTTGTACTTAGTCTTGTGATGGTGCATATTGTTGTATAAAGAAATAGAGGAAGGAACTAAGAGGCAAAGGGCATTTATAGAGATCTAAATGTAGACATATACAGATGTAAATATATTTGTATACGATGAGGGTGAAATAGATCTATGTACATATATTTATAGGTTTAGTATTAAGGAAACAGATGGACAGTGGGTCTCTACTCAAGTACTCCCTCAATGCAAGAACACTATGTTCTAACAATTCAGCTGTCTAAGATGCTCACCTTCTGGCACGATCGCTGAATACAGTGGGTGTACAAACAAATGTGGTGAAGAAAGCTAATGGTGCCCGGCTTTCAAAAGATATAGTGTCTGGGGTCTTAAAGGCTTGAAGATAAACAGGCGACCATCTAGCTGAGAAACAACAAAGCCCACATGGAAGAATCACACCAGCTTATCCCTCCACCGATGTAGGTTCTTTGGTTCCTCCGTACTACATCTAATGATTGAAAAAGAAAAAGAAACAACTCACTGCCATTGAGTTGACCACAACTCACAGACACCCGATCGGGCAGAGTGGACCCACCTCTGGGGGTTTCTAGGGCTGTAAATCTTTACAGGAGTAGAACGCCTCATCTTTCTCCCATGAAACAGCTCATAGTTTTGAGCTGCTGACCTTGTGGTTAGCAGCTCAGTGTGTAAGCCACCATGCCACCGGGGCTCTCTTCATCTGGTAACAGTCACTGTGTATTGTTTCTGGTGTTAAACACATTTATTTGCACTGAGTAGCTGTTAGTCTTGCAAAATTCTATCTTCAATTTCAGTGTCATTTCTGTCACCAAGGTGCAAAACTGTTTGCACTCCACTCCTAATTGTAAACGTTAGTGGCAGGAATCTACCCGCTGGTGCGGTGGAAGCACAGCCTTGTCGTCTGCTTCCATAGGGATTGCAATGAAGAAGCCCCGCAGGAGCAGTGTGACTCTCCCACACAGGGTCAGCAGGCGTCAAACAGGCAATGGTGTCGGCATGAATCATTAGAATCATCTGCACATTTTCTTCATTGCACAGCGCTGAACGCAAAAATGATCTGAGCCCTAGAAGCCAACTGCCAACCCATGCGTATTTGCCTGTCTTTTAGGAAGGGGCAGATGGAGCTAAGATGAATCTATTATTAACTCTATTCCTCTAATCATATTCATTATACATCTCAAATTCATTATACATTCTTAACTCCTTGGATCCCCACCTCCTTATAAAACAGACAACATTTTTGTGATGATGTCCTAAAGTGGTTATTTTACCTTCTAAGGAAAGCCATCTGGTTTTTTCCCTGGCTTAAAACAATGGGATAAGTTCCGTTTTATTGGGTACAGGGAAGTTTATTTCCCTCGAGGACCAGGGTTAGAAAAAATGTTCAATCCCACAGGGCAGTTTTGTTTGCTTATGTTCATAGAAACTTCCTTTGGACTGTTCAGAGAACATTTAGTCAGAAGGAACACAGTGCTCCAGTCTAGGATGCAGGAAGAGAGAATTAGAGATGACTTAAAGGCCCCCAGTGAGGATCCCTGCTGGTCTAGTGGGCTAAGAGTGGAGTTGCTACGCATGAGGGGCGCAGTTTGAACCCACTAGTTGCTCCTCAGAACAAAGATGAAGCTTTCTGATCCCATAAAAACTTAGTCTCACAGGGAATCCAGGGTGGACGATACCTTCAGGATCAAGGGTGTGAGGGACGATGCTGGGAGAGTGGAGGGTGAGTGGGTTGGAAAGGGGGAACTGCTTACAAGGATCCACATGTGACCTCCTCCCTGGGAGATGGATGGCAGAGAAGGGGGGGAGACTCCGGATAGGGCAAGATATGACAAAATAACAATCTATAAATTATCAAGGGCTCATGAGGGAGGGGGGAGCGGGGAGGGAGGGGGAAAAAAGAGGACCTGATGCAAAGGGTTTAAGTGGAGAGCAAATGCTTTGAGAATGATTGGGGCAGGGAATGTGCAGATGTGCTTTGTACAATTGATGTATGTATATGTATGGATTGTGATAAGAGTTGTATGAGCCCCTAATAAAATGTAAAAAAAGAAAAGAGGAGGGGGGGAAAAAAGCAAATGATTAGGGCAAAGAATGTACAGATGTGCTTTATACAATTGATGTATGTATATGTATGGATTGTGATAAGAGTTGTATGCGCCCCTAATAAAATGTAAAATAAAATAAACTTAAAGTCTCAGAAACCCAGCGAGGCAGTTCTTCTCTGAACTAGACCAACATTCCAAACTCACTGCCATCCATCAATTCTGACTCTTACCAACCCTATAAGACAGAGTAGACCTTGAAGACTGTAACTCTTTCAAGAAGTAGAGAGCCAAGTCTTTCTGAGAATGGCTGATGAGCTCAAACTGCTGACCTTTCGTTTAGCAGCCCAACATGTCACCACTGTGCCACCAGGAATCTGTCCCGGACCTACAGGGCCCCTCATCACAGGAACTGACTCAATGACAGTGAGTTTTTGTTCAAATCACTCCACATGTGGGTCACCTTAGAAATACTAAAACATTGAGAAGGAATGGATGAGCATGTCAACTTGGTAATGCAGGGAAAAGGCAGACATCTGAGTGTGGTAGTTAAGGGATTTTCTCTCAAATTGAGCTTGTCAGTCCAGCTTGTCAATCAGGTCACAGCCTGATGGTACTTCCTTGGGCGTGTGACCTTCTCACTGGGAGGACCCGGAGACCCCCTTCTCTCCCACCCTCCTGCTGACTGGCCAGCCCAATACGTAACCAACATGCCACCAGGGCTTCTCCTTGACTAGACGTGTGACTTCAAGTCACCAGCTTTAGGGAAAGGTTTCTGTCTCTGGCGGCTCTGCAGTAAAGTCCTGGTCTCCTCCACATGTCTTAGCATCAATCTTTCCTGAGTCTCGGAGGTCCACAGTGAGGAAGCCTGGGTCCAAAGTATACACTCTGCTCCTAGCTCTTTTTTCTTTATGGTACCAAGGTCCCTCTGATCTCAACTTGCTTCTTTAATCTGATTAATGCCTCCAAAGAAATCGACTCAAGATACAAACTAATCCTATAGATTTCAATCTGCTTCACTACATAACTGCCTTTAATCCTGCTTCATTGACAACATAGAGGTTGATATTTACAACACAGAGCAATTACATCAGATCACAGAATGGGGGATAATTACATTCTTTGGAAGAATCTTAGTCGAGCTTTGCTGACACATATTTTTGGAAAACACAATTCATTCTTTAACAGTTAACTATTTACTAATGGTACAGATTCATGGATTCCAAGGGAGTTCCTGGTTATTAAGCATTCTACTAGTAGCCAAAGGTTGGAGGTGCTGATCCACCCAGAGACACTTCAAAAGACAGGGCTGGTGATCTGTTTCTCAAGGTCACAGCCTTGAAAACCATGGAGAGGTTCTCCTCTGTACATGTGGGGTCTCCATAGGTCAGAACTGACTAGGCAGCAACTAACAACATTGTGAGTCCGATGTTTTTCAATAGTTTGCAATTTATTACTGCCCCTAATTATTTGGGTACTAAAATTACACAGTCCTTTCAAGCTGGCTCCTGGGGTTTTCCGAATCCCTGCTTCCCTTCTTTTTTGCAGCCCTTCCTTACTCTTTGCCATAAGCATAATAAGACACTCCAGACCATCGTGATCCCCAGTGCAGGAATCGGCTGTCCTTTGAAGAGCAGTTCCTTCTAGACTGGTAAAACATATTTTAAAACAGTATCTGACTCCTACACCCACAGTGATCTCTTTTAGGATGTTTGCGCCCTTGAATGTGAGTGTTTGCTCTGAATGGAGAGTCTTCTGATTCCTGCCTCCCTCTTCTTTATTCACCGCTCCCTCAGGGGTTGCCAAACTGAAATATCCCCAGGTATCTTCTGACCAAGGCTCCAACAGGCTGCCCTTACCAGAGAAAGCTTGGGCTGGGAAATGTAGCAGATATTATTCCTTGCCTGTCCAATGAATAGTTAAACCAAACTCCAAAGTCACTGCTATCGAGTTGATTCCAAGTCATAATGACCCTATTAGATAGGTCATTAACCTGTGGGTTTCTAGGCGGTAATCAAGGAGTAAAGGGGCTATTTAATTGATGTAGCAAGTGACCCCATATCTCACTGGTGTAACATAAATAATTGTTATTGCTTGTTCATATCATTAGTCCACCGAGACAAGGCCAAGTGCCAGAGTTGAAAGGGTTACTCTACTCCCTAAAGTCATTCAGAGATCCAGAGACTTTCCATTTAAATTCTTGTGGAATCACCATTTCCTGTATTTCTCCACTGGATCTTTGGCAACTGGCCAGCAGAAAAGGAAAGAGAGAAAAATACAGGGAATTGTGCGGAAAGTTTGTATAGTTCAGTCTGAAAGTAGCAATATGGGTGCTTCTAATTACAAATAAAGTATAATCTACCTGGGTACCCAAGAGGAAAAGACAGATGGTTTAGTAAAAAAAAAAAAAAAAAGTAAAGAAACCAATCTCTAACACACTTATCCAAGAGCCATTCAACATACCGCTTCTCTAGTGACTGAACACTAGTTTTGTTCAGAGACAGCAAAGATTCTTTGATTTCAAGGAAGATAAGTTGCTCCTCCCAGAATAGAAAAGAAATCACAATGGGTCTAAACCAATCCTTGTTATTTCGTTTCTCTTTGCCAGTGATTGGTCCAGGGATAGGCATAGTACCCAATTCTGGCCAATGAAATAGGAAAGTAAGTCTGCTGGGAGGCTCTAGGAATTTTTTCTTTTTGAGAGAAGAAAGTGTTTTGATTATGCCCCATCTTCTTGCTAGGACAAAGGCCTGAAGACATGCGGCTTTTTTCTGCCACAGCCTACAATGTGACAACAAATAGCAATGAGGAGAAAGTCAAAATACTAGAGATGTTATAGTTAAGCTGCTCAAGGAACTTGGAACTGTCCACTTCTAGATATATTTTTTAAAATTATTTTCTCGGCGAGGAGATGAGGCAGTCAGGGTGCCGTGTAGCAACACTGAAACATACAACTTTCCTCTAGTTCTTAAATGCTTCCTCCTCCCCCACTATCATGATCCCAATTCTACCTTACAAATCTGGCTGGATCAGAGGATGTACACTGGTACAGATAGGAACTGGAAACACAGGAGATCCAGGGTGGATGATCCCTTCAGGACCAGTGATGTGAGTAGCGATACCGGGAGGGTGGAGAGAGGGTGGGGTGGAAAGGGGCAACTGATTACAAGGATCTACATATAATCTCCTCCCTGGGGGATGGACAACTGAAAAGTGGGTGAAGGGAGACGTCGGACAGGGCAAGATATGACACAAAATAATATCTCATAAATTATCAAGGGTTCATGAGGGAAAGGGGAACGGGGAGGGAGGGGAAAAATGAGGAAATGATGCCAAGGGCTTATGTGGAGAGCAAATGTTTTGAGAATGATGAGGGCAATAAATGTACAAATGTGCTTTACACAATTGATGTATGTATGGATTGTGATCAGAGTTGTATTAGCCCCTAATAAAATGATTTTTAAAATTATTTTATTGTGGTGAAATATATATAACAAAATATTTGTCACTTCAATCATTTTATATGAAAAATTCAGTGACATTAATTATGTTCACCATGTAGTAATAGTCATCGTGTAACAATCACTACTATCCATTTCCAACTAGTTTCATTACCTTTAAGCCTACCCTTAACAAAAGCTCTGTACTAGGAGATAATACCAAGTCCAGCTCTTATCTCACAATATGAATGGGTTCAAGAGGGCATGATCTGTAATCAGAAAACTTATACATACGAGATACAAAATGATAGCAAAGTGGGGCACGAGGGTCCTGAAGATAGAGACACTCCAGGGTCCAGAACTTTAGTCGAGGCAGATTTCAGTACCCTTCATGCAACATAGCCTACAACACATGACAGGTTTACACAATTCTTTGAAGGCATACAAAGCGTTAACACATCAGCCAGGCTGTTCACAGACAGGAGAGGAGGACAAGGTTGGGAACATGGAATAACTGATAGTTTCTCCAGTTTTCCAGGAAAGCAAAGTGTTCTTTTTATCTCAGGTGGGGAGACAGGCCAGCTGCTGCTTCATCAGCCCCCTAGGGTAAGCTGTCAGCATGTTCCCATGGGCCTTGAACCATGGAAGATGGTGGTCCTGTCCCATTTACCCAAGGAGCAAACAGCCTTTACCCAGCACTGCACCTCTGAAGGAATAGTCTCATATTTCCCTCATACCTGGTAACCACTAATAAATTTTGGCTTCAATGCATTTGCTTATTCTGTATAATTCATATAAGTGGGATCATACAATATTTGTCCTTCTAATCTGACGTCCCTCAGCATAATGTTGTTTTCAAGATTCATTAATGTCCTTGCATGTGTCACAAATTCATTTTTCTTTGTAGTTGAATAAGATCCCATAGCTTTTCAATTGCCTCATCTGCATATGAAAAATGAGAACTGTTGCATGTAAACTGTAGAGTCAATGAAGGATATTGACGATATCATGGGCTGTCAAAGGAACACATAATCCACCTCAGAGGAAGACTAGCTGGGATGTTTCTTGGAAGTGAGGATGGTAAGATGTCAATTCGCTATTTCGGACACATCACCAAGAAAGATCAAGTGCTAGAAATGGGTATTGAGGCAGTTAGATTTTTATGTCCACTTGACCGTGTGCGAAAGCATAGGGTTGGAGTCCAACCTGTCATTAGGTCACAGCCTGATGATGCCTCCTTGGGAGGATTGCTCTAGTCCTGCACCTTCCTCCAGGGGCAGTCCCAAGGTTCCACTGTCCTTGAATCCATGCAGTTCTTCACTCACGGCCCTGTGATCCCTGTGCTTCCCACTTCGCTCTCTGCATCAACAGCCCGCAGCTCTCTGAGTCTGAAGAAGGCCTGGGATCGCATCAGACCCATGGGTTTGAGTCGGACTGGGCTAGGACTTCTTGATAGAAATTTCTTTCTTACACATATATGAGTGTCACTGGTTTTGTTTCTCTAGACAACCCAGTGGAAGGTCAGTGCAAATGACGTCTATGAGAAGGATTAACACAGTAGCTACAATAATGACTCAAACACTTCAGAGATGGTAAGGATGGCGCATGGCAAAGCAATGTTTCATTCTATTACACAGAAAGTCCCCTGAGTTGGATCAAACTGGAGGGCAACTAACAACTACAAGTGTCCTATGATACATATATATCACATATTATTTAATCCACTTACCTGCTGATGAGTATATAAGTTACCCCTCTACCTTATTGTGATTAACATTATACATTGAATATTAGTGGACAAGTATGTGTTTAAGGTCTGCTTTCAATTCCTTTGGATGTATGCCTATGGTGGAACTACGAGGCCATAAGGTAGCTCTTTAACATTTTGAGGGACTTCCAAACTATTTTCCCATTTTGCAACCCCAACAGCAATGGACGAGGGCTCTAATTTTCCCACATGTTATTTCCTGTTTTTCTAATCAGAGCCATCCTAGTGCATATGAAGTGGTATCTCATGCCCCAAATCGGAATTGATCTTCTTTGGTGAAATTTCTGTTCAAATCCTTTGTCCATTTTCTGTTTTGTTGTTCAAGAAATTATTTACATGTTCTAGATATTAAACCTTTAAGAGATATATGGTTACCAAATATTTTCTCTCAATGTATAGGCTGTCTTTTCACTCTGTTGATAAAAGTCCTTTGATGCACAAAAGTTTTTAATTTTTATGAAGTGCAATTTATTTTTTTGTCTTTTGTATGCAAATGCTTTGGGTGTTCAATCCATTAATCCATTGTCAAAAACTAGGTCTCAAAGCATTGGTCCTGTGTTTTCTTCTATGAGTGTCATAATTTAAATTCTTATCTTTATCTCCTTGCTCTACTTGAGTTAAATTTTTTTATATGGTATGAGGTATATGGAGATCCAGTTTTCCTGTTGAAGAAACTATTCTTTCTCTCACTGGATAGTTTTAGTACTCTTCTCAAAAATCAATTGGCCATAATTATATGGGTTTATTTCTGGACTCGCAATTAGAATCCCTTGGCCTATGGGTCCATCATACTCATACCACACTTCCGTTATTACTGCAATTGGGAAATGTGAATACGTGTACTTTCTTCTTCCTTTTAAAAATAGCTTTGGCTAATCAGCACCTCCTTACAATTTCATATCAACTTGAGAACTGACTTTTCCATTCCTGCAAAGAAAGCTACTAGAATTTTGATAGGGTTTCCTGAGTCTGTGGATTACCTAGATATCCTTTAAGTATATGAATGTCCTTATGTTTTAATCCATTATGAGGAAAGATTTCTATTTTTTTGTAGCCAATATCATTCTTCACTAATTAAGGAGAACATTTGGAGGACTTTTTTTTCTAGAAGGAGCCAATCTGTAGTGTCCAAATGTTCACAATGTTAAATGGGATAAGGACTGAAGAGTGTCCAGTGGATTTGGCAATTAGAGGGTCACTGTTGATCTTGGTGAGAGCTAGTGACATAGTGGAGGCAGAAGCAATGTAGTACCTAGAGGATTAGTCATTCCATAAATGATGACTAACAAAAACGAGGAAGAATGGTTTAGTACAAGTGAGTGATACAATCTATTCTAGTCAACATTCGTATTTAGCTCTCAATAACCAAGGCAACCGTTTGAGTCTGTGCTGTTCACTGCACTTACATCTGGGAACTGAGTCATTTTGAGTGCTTTCTCCATCCGTTTTGTTCTCACAGGGAAAGGTGAGGAAAAGTTGTTCCAGCCCTTGACTGGTTCCATAAAAAGTGACTATAGTATGACTGTTCTGGGTTAAAGAAGAACACTTTAGGGACTGGGACCCAGCTGAGCTGGTTTAATGGATGTGGCGGAGAACCACACCCATGCTGAGATGCTTCCACCAACACTGGATCCACAAGCCTTTTCACCCTCTGGCCTGTGATCTTCCTGCATTCGGCATCAATGCATGTGCTGCATGAGTCTGAGAGGAATTTATAGACTAGTATTGGACATATGGGCTAATATCGGACGTATGGACTTGATCTGGACTGGGCTGGGATGTTTTTTCAATGTATAATTGCTCTTTGATATACATCTCTCTCTTACACACATATGAGTGTCTCTGGATTTGTTTTTCTAGTCAACCATGACTAACACAACGGATTAGGAGCTTGGATGATTGAGTGTGTGCCTCTGGGAATGAAGAAGAAGAATCAAATATAAACAATTGAAAGAAAAGGAAAGGGGTTTTCAGGATTTAGAAACAACGGACAAGAGACCTTATCTAGTTTTCTTCATTTTTCAGGTGTTAATCCAAGATTATTCTGGGAGTAAAGTAAATGCTTTGAATTCTCATACAGCCTGTATTTATTCCTTCCTCGGATTATCATCCCCCTATCGCTTTTCTCTTCTCAAAACCATCTGCTCTAATTTTCTTCACACAATAATCCTTATTTAGCAGGACCAAGGATTATGCTTTACTCTCCTTTCATCTGGATGGCCAACACAGCTCATTATTCTGCCTCCTCAGTTCTGTAGCTTCTCATCTTTACTTTGACCAACTACTACAAGTGCTAACTTTGAGCACTTGTGTCCCATACGTCGTTCCCTGTCGTCAATTCTGAACAAAATCCAAACCCAGAACAGGCAAGTCATTGAATGCTCTTTATACTAAGTCTTCTTGCACTTCCTACAAACTCAGAAATCAAAAAAGGCCTAATGAAGTGCCTTTTGCCTAACACAATTCCAGACATGTGGTTGGGAATGATAAATGTTTTGCTGAGTAAATTACTGAGTGTTATTTACAGTGCTCAAAGGATCACAATTCAGTTAACTATAGAAGAGTTTAGTAAACTTCAAAATAACAATCTTCATCCTCAAGCTGGGAATTAAAGTTAATCACTTATTATTACTTTGCCCTTACGATTAGTCCTGGGTTATTTTCTTTTATAAATCTGTAAACAGCCAGCAAAGGGTATGTAAATGGTTTTCTCTGGCATGGAGGAGGTGCAATATCAAACCCCTATAAAAACAAACATTGCCTTCAAGTTATTTCCAACTCATAACCACCCTGAAGGACAAAGCAGAGCCCCCACGTAGGGTTCCAGGTTGTAAACGTTGATGGGGCTGACTGCCTCAGCGTTCTCCAGTGGAGTGGCTGGCGTGTTCCCATGGCCACTCTTTTGGTTAACGGCCAACTTATTAGCGACGGTGCCACCGAGACTCCTCATCAGATAGATTCTCTGATGTGAAATAAGCATCTACTTGCTCAACCTCATTGCTCCTAGGATGTTCAGTCTAGAAGACAAACATGGGCTTTGGAGTCAGGTGTGCACAGAAATCCTGACTTTTCTAGTTACTAGAATGTACTAATGGACATATTTAATGAGCCTCATTTTCCTCATCTTTAAAATGAGGATGACAATATGTTTTCTTCCCTCTTTTTATCTAACCCATTAGTGAATTATTTCAGCTCTACTTCCAAAACTATGCTTAATCTACTACTATCTAATCTCCATTGCTATTGTCTGTGGAATCAAAATCTGTGAAAAGTGAAATATGGAATAATACTACATATGGGTTTTTCAATCAGTCCAAACCTACAAGTTGCCTTGTAGGAGAACGATGAGGCTGTCAGCTCCTACTAAGATTTAGTCTTGCAAAATGGGTGCATAAGCAAATGTGGTGAAGAGAGCTGATGGTGTCCAGATATCAAAAGATATAGCATCTGGGGTCTTAATGGCTTGAAGATAAACAAGTGGCCATCTAGCTCAGAAGCAACAAAGCCCACATGGAAGAAGCACAGCAGCCTGTGTGATCATGAGGTGATGTTGGTATCAGGTTTCGGGCATCAAAAACCCAGAACAAACAATTATTTCGGTGTCAATGAAGGTGGAGTGGAGTGGAAACCCAAAGCCCATCAGTAGACAATTGGACTTCCCCTTACAGAAGGGTCACAAGGAAGAGATGAGCCAGTCAGGGTGCAGTATAGCAACCAATGAAATATACAACTTTCTTCTGTTCTTTAATGCTAACTCCCCCCACTATCATGACCCCAATTCTACCTTACAAATCTGGCTAGACAAGAGCATGTACACTGGTACAGATAAGAGGTTGCAACACAGGGAATCCAGGACAGAGAAACCCCTCAGGGCCAATAATGAGAATAGAGATACGAAGAGGGGAAGGGGAAGGTGGGGGTGGGGGGAAAGGGGCAATCAATCACAATGATCTACATACAACCCTTTCCTAGGGGGATGGACAACAGAAGTGGATGAAGAGAGACAACAGTTGGTGAAAGATATAGGGGTGGTGGTGGAATTTATAAATTATCAAGGGTTCATGAGGGAGGGAGTGTGGGGAGAGGGGGAAAATGAGTTGATATCAAGGGCTCAAGGAGAAAAAACATTTTTTAAATGATGATGGCAAAATATGTACAAATGTGCTTGAAACAATGAATGCATGTATAGATTGTGATAAGAGCTGTAAGAGTCCCCAATAAAATGATTTAAAAATATATTTAGTATTGGAAACACTACATAAGGTCACTATGAGTCAGAGTCAATGGAAGAGGGAGGCGGGTTTTAAAATTATTGTTTATTTTTGGCTTTGGGATTAGAAGAAGGAGATACAATGTTTGCTTTCCTCATGGGCAGTGTACACGAACTTTCAGTGCAGAACTTTTCCTAATAGCCAAGATGTGGAAACAACCTGAATGTCCATGAATAGATGAATGCATAAATAGAATGTCATGTAGCCTTATAATGTAATATTACTCAGCCATAAAGATAAATTAAGTTCTGACACAAGCTATAACATGGATGGACCTTGAAAACATGGTGAGAGAAATGCCAATTACAAAGAGACAAGACTGTATGATGCTACTTATATGACAGGTCAATGTGCAGAGACCATAGTTCAGTAGTGGTTCTTAGGGGTGGAAGGGAAACGGGAAGGAGATCTTACTTTAGATGGCACTGAGGTTTTTTCCTATGGTCACAGAATAATTTGGAAGTGAATAATGGTGATAATTGTAGAACATGATGAACAAAATCAATGTCACTGAATTTTACATGTAAACTCAGCAACTTTGATATATTTATTTTATCATAATAAAAACAATGTTTAAAATACCTTGTTCGTTATGAAAACCATAACTGAACAAGAAGACATAACATAACCATAATAAACATCTATGCACCCAATGAAACTCTCAAATGCATTAATCATTCTCTTACAGAATTAAAGAGACAAATAGAACATAGTATGATAGTAGTAGGAAACTTTAATTTATCACATTTTGGCAAAGATACATCAACTAGAAAGAAAATCAGAACTAAACAAATAATTGACATGATTATATATATAAACACACACACAAAAAACACTTCACCCAACCACAACACAATATTTTTTTTCCTGCACCCATGGAACATACTTCAGAATAGGTCAAATGCTAGGCCATAAAGCAAGCGTAAATAAATTTTAAAAATGAAGATACTATAAACCATCTATTCAGATCACAATGCAGCAAGATTAAACATCAATTATAGGTCTATAGTGCCTACAGTACTATAGGTCTAACAAACCACAGGGCTTGCTACTCACATAGAGTTAGTCTCAGAAACTCAACGGGGGCAGTTTACTTTGTCCTGTAAGGTCACTATAAGTTACCATTGACGCAATGGCTGTGAGTTTGGTTTGGTTTGGTTTAGTTTGGATTAGTACAGGGTGTGAACCAAGTCACATCCTTTGTTTCTCTGAGAGCACCTTTAAGACCCTCTCTACAAGGGGCTTACTGTTCTGAAGTGACGGGATGTTACTGTTCTGAAGTGACGGGATGCTCAAGCACACGTAGTCTGTTTGTCTGTGTATGTATACACTCCACAAATGAAAGGGAGAAAAGAATAATAAACCTACATTTTAAAAAGTATAATTGAAACTGATTTCAATGTTTTTTGTGATGCACAAGCTAAATTCAAACAAACAAAATTAATTAGATAGATAGATAAATAGATAGATAAAATACCTTTTTGTTCAGAACATCTTCTGTAGGATGTAGAATATTCCAACTTCTCAAATTAAACATACAATCTAATTCAGATGGACTTTGGTCATGTTTCATTCTTCATTATATTGTATAACTTTCTCTCTAGAGAGAGAGAGAAAGTACAGGAAAATTTAGTTTCTATAAATTTTTAGAGTTAAAATTTCATTATAACAGTTAAAGAAAATAACTACCTCCTAATAAATAAAATGTTATATTGCTGAGTCTTCCCTAGTATTTCAAGAAATACAACCTCTAACCTTGATGCGTATGTTGATCCCAAAGCCAGAAAGACATGTTTGTTTTTCTTTTTTAAGTACATAATGTTATAAAACATGTCTATTATGGGAAATCGTGTTAGTTCATAAAGATTTCTATAATTTACTTGCACTGTAAATTAACTCCCTCATTATTTTCTCCTTTCTTGATTGTACATATTTAAGTGTGTATATTATATATACACACAACATATGTACCTATACATGAAGCTATATACACACATACACACACCTGGATGAGGAGACGTCAAAAAATGTGGTGAAAAAGCCATTATCTTTCAATTCCATTTTACAAACGTTTTTAAAGGCCATCATATGTATTTGAATATATATGTATATATATATGTCTATATGAATCTATATCTGATTGCATATGCACTTTCCCTTTGTAAAAGTCTGATGACCTAGGAAGGATTTTTTTTCTCCCTGTAGCTACGTGTGTTAAAGAGGAGACTCAAACAAATTCATATCCAAGCACAAAGGCTTCAGTTCAGTTCACCAATACCTCTCACTGCTGCAGATTTCCTGGTCCTCCTGTTTTCATTCTTGCCTCCTTCTCTATGTGCCACTTTAAAAAATATTTATCCTAATATCATTCACCTACTTTAACATACTGTGTTAGCTCCTGGGGTGAAATGAAGCCCCGGGGGGTAAGTGTTGAACTGCTCATTGCAGGGTCTGAGGTTCAAACCTAGCAGCTGCTCTTCAGAAGTTAGACACGGTTATCGGCCTCCTTAAAGATTTATATCCTTGGAAACCCTATGAGTCAGAATAGACTTGTTGGCAGTGAGTTGGATTTTAGATGTCACCTTTTTCCTTGATTCTTTGGAAAACCTGTTTGAGAAATAATTCTCTTTAAGCCTTAGGAGTTATCTTTGCCCTAGTTTTCTACCTCAGAGGGTCTATTACTTTTGTCCAGGTTGATTGACATTTCCTGAGCAAGGTGTAAGAAGATTGAGGTTTAATTTCTTCTCTGTTTTTTTAAAATATTGATGGTGATAAATCTATGAACATATATTTATATGTTAAGTATTAAGGTAGCAGATGAAAATTGGGACTCTACTCAATTACTCCCTCAATGCAAGAACACTTTGTTCTAATAGCCTGTCATTCTATGATGCTCACCTTCCCAACACTATTGATCACTGAAGGCAAAATGGGTGCATAAGCAAATGTGGTGAAGAAAGCTATGGTGTTTGGCTATTAAAAGAAATAGTGCCTCGTAGAGAAGAGGTATAGCTGTAGCCCAGGTGGTGACGGAGCATGGTGGTAGGGCAGGAGGAAAGTCAAGGGAGATGGAGGAAAGAGCTAGGAGTCAGAGGGCATTTATGGAGGTCTAGACAAAGACATGTACATGCAAATATATATATGAGGATGGGGAAATTGATCTATGTATCTATATTTATAGGTTAAGTATTAAGGTGGCAGAAGGACCTTGGGCCTCTACTCAAACACTCCCTCAATGCATGAATACTTTCTTTTATTAAATTGGAACTCTATGATGCTCACTCTCCCGACACAACTGCTGAAGCCGAAGTGGGTGAACAAGTAAATGTGGTGAAGAAAGCTGATGGTGCCCGGCTATCAAAAGAGATAGTGTCTGGGGTCTTAAAGGCTTGAAGATAAACAAGGGGCCATCTAGCTCAGAAGCAACAAAGCCCACATGGAAGAACACACCAGCCTGTGTGATCGAGTGGTCCCGAAGGGATCAGTTATCAGGCATCAAAGAACAAAAAATCATATCATTGACTGCACACCTCCATGATAGGATCGCTGAAGACAAACGGGTGCATAAGCAAATGTGGTGAAGAAAGCTGATGGTGCCGGCTATTGAAAGAGATAGTGACTGGGGTCTTAAAGGCTTGAAGGTGAACAAGCAGCCATCTAGCTCAGAAGCAAAAAAAGCCCACATGGAAGAAGCACACCGGCCAGTGCAATCACGAGGTGCCAAAGGGACCAGGTATAAGGTATCATGCAAAAAAAAAAAAAAGATATGTCTATGTGTGTGTGTGTATATATGTATGTGTGTATATATATATATACCATATTGAATGAAGGGGGAAGTGCAGAGTGGAGACCCAAGGCCCAAGTGTCGGCCACTGGAGATCCCCTCATAGAGGGGTTTAGGAGAGGAGATGGGTCAGTCATGGTGCGAGGTAGTACCAATGAAGAACACAGCTTTCCCCCAGATCCTGGATGCTTCCTCCCCCCAACTATCATGATCCAAATTCTACCTTGAAGGACTGGATAGGGTAGAGGTTGTACACTCGTGCATATGGGGGCTGGAGGCACAGGGAATCCAGGGTGGATGATACCTTCAGGACCAAGGGTGTGAGGTACGATGCTGGGAGAGTGGAGGGTGGGTTGGAAAGGGGGAACTGATTACAAGGATCCACATGTGACCTCCTCCCTGGGTGATGGACGGCAGAGAAGAGGGGGAAGGGAGACTCCAGATAGGGCAAGATAAGACAAAATAACAATGTATAAATTATCAAGGGCACATGAGGCAGGGGGGAGCGGGGAGGGAGGGGAAAAAAGAGGACCTGATGCAAAGGGGTTAAGTGGAGAGCAAATGCTTTGAGAATGATTGGGGCAGGGAATGTGCAGATGTGCTTTACACAATTGATGTATGTATATGTATGGATTGTGATAAGAGTTATATGAGCCCCTAATAAAATGTAAAAAAAGAAAAGAAAATGATTAGGGCAAAGAATGTACAGATGTGCTTTATACAATTGATGTATGTATATGTATGGATTGTGATAAGAGTTGTATGAGCCCCTAATAAAATGTTAAAAAAAAAAAAAAAGAAATAGTGCCTAGGGTCCTTAAGGCTTGAAGCAGCCATCTAGCTGAGAAGCAACAAAACCCACATGAAAGAAGCACACCAGCTTGTGTGATCATGAGGTGTCGAAGGGATCAGGTATCAGGCATAAAAGACCCAGACACAAAATCATATCAATGTGAATGAGGGGGAGCATGGAGTGGAGACCCAAAGCCCATCTGTTAACATTTGGACATCCCTTTACAGAAGGGTTACATGGAAGAGAGGAGCCAGTCAGGGTGCAGTATAGCACAGAGGAAACCTACAACTTTCCTTTAGTTCAGTGGTTCTCAACCTCCCTAATGCTGTGAACCTTTAATACAGTTCCTCACATTGTGGTGACCCCCCAACCATAAAATTACTTTTGTTGCTATTTCATAACTGTAATTTTGCTACTATTATGATTCAGGGGACCCACAGAGTGAGAACCGCTGCTCTAGTTCTTTAATGCTTCTTCTCCCCCCCCCCCCCACTATCATGAACCCAATTCTACCTTACAAATCTGTAAGACCAGAGCATGTACACTGGTACAGATAAGACCTCGAAACACAGGGAATGGAGAACAGATAAACCCCTCAGGACCAATCACGAGAGTAGTGATACTAGGATGATAAGGAAAAAATGGGGGGAGAAAAGAGGAACCAATCACAATCATCTACATGTAACCCCCACCTAGGAGGATGGGCAACAGAAAAGTGGGTGAAGGGAGATATCGGTCAGTGTATGATATGACAAAATAATAATTTATAAATTATCAAGGGTTCATGAGGGAAGGGAGCGCAGGGAGGGAGGAGAAAAAAATGAGGAGTTGATATCAGGAGCTCAGGTGAAAAGCAAGTGTTTTGAGAATGATGATGGCAACAAATGTACAAATGTGCTTGACACTGTGGATGTATGTATGGATTGTTATAAGAATTGTACAAGTCCCCAATAAAATCATATTTTTTTCAGGAAGAATTTATGATGAAGACCATCCTTGTATTTTAAAAATTATATTTTTTTAAAAGTGAAGAGACTGAGGAAGATCAAGGCTTGCAGCCTGAGATATGAGTCACAACTTAGTGAACGGAAAACCAAAACCCTCACAACTGGACCAGCAGGTAACATCATGATAAACAGAGAAAAGATTGGAGTCACATATTCTGTCTGGCTTGGATCAACAATCCATGCGCATGGAAGCAGCAGTCAAGAGATCGAAGGGCACATTGCGTGGGTAAATCTGCTGCATGCGGCATGCGGCCTCTTTAAAGTTTGAAAAGCACTTTGAAGGACTAAGATGTGCCTCACCCAAGCCATGGTGGTTTGTTTGTTTGTTTGTTTTTCCACAAATGCTTGTTCAAGTCTATATAACGGCTAGTCTCACTGAGGAGAGAACGCCGGAATAGGTTACACTTTTTTGCTGTAGCAAGCGCAAATTGGCCATGGTGTTTTCAATGGCCTCACATGCAGGTGAACGCTGGACGTTGACTAGAGGCGACTGGTGCTAGAGTGGCCAGGACTGCCAAGAGAGCAAAAAGGCTGTTGGGAAGAACAGTCAGAATGCTCCTTAGAAGCAAAGACTTCTCACCCACTTTGAACGTGTTATGAGAAGGGCCTGGTCCCTGGAAAAGAGCAGCCTGCTTGGTCAAGTAGAAGGAAGCTAAAACAGAGGAAGCCCCTCAACAAGAGGGAGTGACACAGCGGCAACAATGGGCTCAGGCACAGGAACAACTGTGAGGATGGCGCAGGACTGGGAGTGTTTCCTTCTGTTTGCCTAAGGTCACTAGGAATCACCGCGGACTCAACAGCACGTAAAAACTTTTGTTTGGCCTAGGCTGCAGCCTGCTCTGTGATTGGTGCAAATAGTCTATGCAAATGAGGTGACTCCAACCTATTCTCTAATGCAGTGCCTGTGGCATCGTGGTTATGTGTTGGGCTGCGAACATTCAAAACCACCAGCCCTCTGAGGGCAAAATCAGAGACTTTCTACTTCCATTAAGAGTTATAGTCTTGCCTCCTCCCTGAGGGATGGACAACAGAAAAGGGGGTGAAGGGAGACGCCGGACAGGGAAAGATATGACAAAATAATAATTTATAAATTATCAAGGGCTCATGAGGGAGGGGGGAGCGGGGAGGGAGGGGAAAAAAGAGGACCTGATACAAAAGGCTTAAGTGGAGAGCAAATGCTTTGAGAATGATGAGGGCAATGAATGTACAGATGTGCTTTACACAATTGATCTATGTATACATTGTGATAAGAGTTGTATGAGCCCCTAATAAAATGTTTTTTTAAAAAAAGAGTTATAGTTTTAGAAATCCATAGGGGCAGTTCTACCCTGTCCTATAGGGTTGCTATGAATCAGAATCCACTCGATAGCAATGAGTTTGTTTGTTTGTTTGTTTGTTTGTTTGTTTGTTTTGAGAGAACTACAGAGAGGGGATTGGTCAGTTTGTCCGCTCCCACTACCCCAGAGCAAAGCGGTGGGGGTGGGCAGTATGTCTTTTTTTTTTCCCCTCTCTCCCCGCTCCCCATGGGCAGTATGTCTTAAAACTGACAAGTAAGTGGTATATATGCAGCCAACCTCGCAGAAAGTTTTCAGGCAGAAGGAAGCAGGAAGCAAAGCAAAAAGAAGAAAGGGCAAGAAGCAGCAGGGAGGAGGCAAGGACATGCCTACAGGAGCCGAAGTCTGGTCAGGGCTGTACCACTGCAGACAGTGGAGACAGACTGCAGGGCGGAGAGGAGGAGGCCTCTCCTGATGAGGCTGAGAGGGCTGAGCTGAAGAAGAGGGGCTTTACCTCCATTCTCCGTGATCCTGATCCTGAATTGGAACTTGTTATTTCCTATTACACCTCATAACGAGCACCGCAGTCTGTGCATTCTGTGAGACCAAGATCATAAAATTATCCAGCCCGGAACAGAAGTAGAGAATGCCGGGGACGGGGGGCTGGTTACAATGGTTAGAAAGGTTGAAGAGGGAGGATGTACACGTCTGACTGTCATCTCAGACGAATCAGCGTTGGCCTCATGATGACGGCAGCTGTCCCCCCGCTCGTGAAGTTAGACAAGAGGTCTGGCAATGCCACGCCACTTTCACAGCTTCCCATAACAGAATGAATTAACCCGTAAGTCCCAACTAGACTCCACTTCTGCCTACCCTCTACTCCTCGTCCCCCTGAACGTACACTCCATGTTCTGTCCACAACGTTCACTCTCACCCCTGGCTCTTTGCCTCAACACCACCTGAGCCCTCTTCCCTGCCTCCTCCTGCAGATCTCATCTTCAGAGTCAGCTCGACAGGGCACCTTCCCCGAGCATCATACAGAAACTGCTCCTCGCCCCATTGGCTGGATTTACGCTCTCCTCTTTACTTTTCTATTTGTCCGTGTGCACTACCTGTCTCCCTCCTTAGCACGGGAGTTGCAGGAGGGCAGGACATTGCTGTCTTGTTTACTACTTTATGCCCCCACTCTCAATACTACTTGGCAAACTCTAGGCATTCAACAAACCTTTTAAACCAGCAAGTGAGTGGATGCTAGTCCTGTCCCATCCCCACCCCCTGCCTGCCACAGGAGCAGATACAGAGATGATATTATTAATTGCCGGATAAACTAAGCATTCAGTAGTCGGCAGCTCTTTGGGAGCTAAGAATTAACTCTGTTTTGTTTCCTGTGTGGGAGAAATACTACTGAAGGAGGATTTCCGAAAGGATGTGCAATCCAGCTGGTCCTTTAGATCCGTTCATTTATTCATTCAACAAATGTTTACTATTAAGAATCTGCCACTGTGTGTTCTGAACACTAAAATACAGCAATGTACACAACAGACCCCCTCAAACCCTCCCAAAACAAACCCCTCCCCTACAGCATACCTCACACTAAATTTACACGAAGTAAACTACTATATCGTGGGTTAGAAAGTGTATCCTATGGAAACAATGGGAGTGGCCAGCAGGGCAGTTACAATTTTAAATAAACCTAACCTACTGCCATCAAGTCAATTTTGACGCAAAGCAACTCTCCATGGGGTTTCTGAGACTGTGAATCTTTTCCTATAAAACTGTGCTGTTTTCTTTTTTATCATTTTATCGGGGGCTCATACAACTCTCATCACAATCCATATATATATCAATTGTGTAAAGCACATTTGTACATTCGTTACCCTCATCATTCTCAAAACATTTGCTCCCCATTTAAGCCCCTGGTATCAGCTTCTCATTTATCCCCTCCCTCCCTGTTACTTCCTCCCTCAGGAACCCTTGATAACTTATAAATTATTATTTTGTCGTATCTTGCCCTATCTGACATCTCCCTTCACCCACTTTTCTGTTGTCTGTCGCCAGGGAGGAGGTTATATGTAGATCCCTGTAATCAGTTCCCCTTTTCTACCCCACCCTCCCGCCACCCTCCAGGTATGGCCACTCTCACCACTGGTCCTGAAGGGATGTCTGTCCTGGATTCCTTGTTTCCAGTTCCTATCTGTACCAGTGTACATCCTATGGTCTAGCCAGATATGTAAGGTAGAATTGGGATCATGAGAGTGGGTGGTAGGGGGGTAGGAAGCATTTAGGAACTAGAGAAAAGTGATAAGTTTCATCGTTGCTACACTGCACTGACAGGCTTGTCTCCTCCCTGAGACCCTTCTGTAAGGGGATGTCCAGTGACCCCCAGATGGGCTTTGGGTCCCCACTCCACTCTCCCCCTCATTCACAATGATATTTTTGTGCTTTGATGCTTGACACCTCATCCCTTCGATACCTTGTGCGTGATCACACAAGCTGGTGTACTTCTTCCATGTGGGCTTTGTTGCTTCTGAGTTAGATGGCCGCTTGTTCACCTTCAAGCCTTTAAGACCCCAGATGCTATATCTTTTGATAGCCCAGAACCATCAGTTTTCTTCACCACTTTTGCTTATGCACCCACTTTGTCTTCATTGGTTGTGTACGGAAAGTGAGCATCATGGAATGCCAGTTAAACAGAACAAAGTATTGTTGCATTGAGGGAGTACTTGAGTGGAGGCCCAATGTCCATCTGCTACCTTAATACTAAACCTATAAATATATGCACATAGATCTATTTCCCCATCCTCATATATAAATATATTTACATATATACAATGCCTTTATTTAGACCTCTATAAGTGCCTTTGTCTCCTAGTTCTTTCCTCTATTTTCTTTTACTTTCCTCTTGTCCCACTATCATGCTCATCCCTCATTTGGGTTTCAGTAATTCCTCTTGGTCACATTACCCTTGATCACACCCTACTATACCCTCCACACCACTGCTTTGGATCACTTGTTGTTCCCTTATCCCTGGGTTTGTTAACACCCCTTCCTTCACCACCCCTATCTCCCATGTCCCCCAGGAACTGTCAGTCCCATTGGTTTCTCTTCCAGATTGCTCATCCAGCCTACTTATTTAGACAGACCTGGAGACTGTGAATCTTTCTCTTTTTTTTTTTAACATTTTATTAGGCACTCATACAATTCTTACCACAATCTATACATACATCAGTTGTATAAAGCACATCTGTACATTCTTTGCCCTAATCACTTTCAAAGCATTTGCTCTCCACTTAAGCCCTTTGCATCAAGTCCTCTTTTTCCCCCTCCCTCCTTGCTCCCCACTCCCTCATGAGTCCTTGATAATTTATAAATTATTATTTTGTCATATCTCTCCCTGTCCGGCATCTCCCTTCACCCCCTTTTCTGTTGTCCATCCCCCAGGGAGGAGGTCACATGTAGATCCTTGTAATCGGTTCCCTCTTTCCAACTCACTCACCCTCTACCCTCCCAGTATCGCCCCTCACACCCCTGGTCCTGAAGGTATCATCCGCCCTGGATTCCTTGTGCCTCCAGCTCTTACCTGCACCAGTGTAAATCCTCTGCTCTATCCAGACTTGCAAAGTAGAATTTGGATCATGGTAGTTGGGGGGGTGGGGGGGCGGGAAGAAGCATTTTGGAACTGGAGGAAAGCTGTATTCTTCATCGGTGCTACATCACATCCTGACTGACTCATCTCCTCCCCTAGACCCCTCTATGAGGGGATCTCCAGTGGCCGACAAATGGGCTTTGGGTCTCCACTCTGCACTTCCCCCCTCATTCACTATGGTAAGATTTTTTTTTCCTGATGATGCCTTATACCTGACCCCTTAGACACCTCGTGATCACTCAGGCTGGTGTGCTTCTTCCATGTGGGCTTTGTTGCTTCTGAGCTAGATGGCCGCTTGTTCAGGAGACTGTGAATCTTTATGAGAGCAGCCAACCTCATTCTTTCTCCCACAGAGTGGCTGGTGGGTTTGAACCACTGACCTTGGGATAGTAACCCGCTGCTTATCCCACAGCAGCATGCGAGCTCTTAAGGTTAAATAAGATGGCTTCAAAAAGTCTTACGGAGAAAATGTGTGAAGGAAAGGAAGGAGCTCTGTAGGTATCTGGATGGAAAACAAGGTAGCGAGAGGGCAGAGACGAGTGGGCACTACCTGGCCCATGGAGAAATGGGGTGGTTAGAGTAGCTGGAGAAGAGCGAGTGGGTGGAGGGAGAGCAGTGGAGAGGGGCTGCAGACCCCGTAGGCCACACAGACCATTGTAAGCACATTGGCACTGACATATGG
Organism: Tenrec ecaudatus; assembly: GCF_050624435.1. Classification (NCBI taxonomy): domain Eukaryota; kingdom Metazoa; phylum Chordata; class Mammalia; order Afrosoricida; family Tenrecidae; genus Tenrec; species Tenrec ecaudatus. The sequence goes on along the minus strand of NC_134530.1, from coordinate 149,031,731 downwards.
CTTACGTCAAAAGTCGTCGTTCCCTGCCTGCTGTACGACCTGTGGTTGCTGTAGGGTGCCATCGCACCAATTCTGCCAACTCCTAGCAATTCCATGGGACAGCAGAATTGCCCCGTAGAGTTTTCTAGGCTCTAATCTTTACCGAGGAGTCCCGGTGGTGTTGTGGTTATGCGTTGGACTGCAATCTGCAAGGTCAGCAGTTTGAAACCACCAGCTGCACCAAGGGAGAGAAAGGAGGCTTTCTACTCCCATAAAGCATTACAGTCTTAGAAACCTACAGGGGCAGCTCCACTCAGTCCTCACTGGCAGTGAGTGAGAACCTTTACAGAAACAGATCACCAGATCTTTTCTCCTAGAGAGCTACTTCAAACCACCAACCTCTAAGATAGCAGCCCATTGTGGCATCAGTGCTTGACTAGAGTGTGTATGTGGTTGGGACCGGAGAACACTGAAGACATATTTACAGTGACTCAGCTAAGAGACAAAAGATGCACAGGGTGACAGAGGTGAAAATAGGAAAACAAGTGCATTTCATAATAGTCGAGGCAGAGTCAACAGGGTTTGCTGACAACTAGTAGTAGTGTGGTGGCCGGGGAAAGAAAAGACGAATTAGACATGGAGCCTCCCAGAGAAGGGTGTGGTGACATATTGGTTTCACTGTGGGCTGTTCACTGCAAGGTCAGGAGTTCGAAACCACCAGCTGCTTCAAGGGAGACAGACAAGGCTTTCGATTTCGGTGAAGAATTACAGTCTGGGATACGTACAGGGGCAGTTGTGCCCTGTCCCACAGGGTCGCTATGAGTCAGCACTGACTGGATGACAGTGAATGAGTGAGGGGTGGGACAAGCCATTTTGATGTGTGGGGTCAGATATTTAAAACGAAGCCAGCCAGCCTGCCTGGCGCTTTCTGCAGCAGCGGTGAGCCGCTCCGGCCCAGGCAACATCCAGATGCGCAGAGGGCGTGGTTTCTCCAGAACCGGAATGTTGCAAACCTACATCTGAGGGAGAAGACCCAAAGCAGTGATGTGAGCTGAATGCATCCTGGGAGACGAGGTGGGTAGTAAAGGCAGGAGCAGGCGGATGAAGAATAAAGCATTAGCCAAGGAGGTGTTTAAGCAAGTAATCTGGGAAAAGAAAGTTCAAAAGTGACACGTGGTGAGGACACAATGGTGCGGTAGAGAGGACTCGGGGTCTTTGGAGATGAAGAGGGGGACGAAATGGAGAAGCCATGCAGAACTATAAGAGATATAAAGGAGAAGTGGGAAGGGGTAGGTGAAACCAGGCGGAGGGAAAATGGGCATACTTGTCAGGAAGCAGCAGGGAAAGCAAGAGGCCATCAACTCCACCTTCACACGCTGAGGTACACCAAAAATGCAAACTCGCTGCCACCGAGCCAATATCAACTCATAGCAACCCTGGGGGGCAGGGTAGAATTGTCCCTGTGAATTTCTAATGTTGTAATTCTTTTAGCAATAATCACACCTTGGATAAACCTTACTGCCTATGATATTGCCATTGCGCAAAGCTAATATTGTCATTCTTTATGGGAGTAGAAAGCCCCATCTTTCTCCTGAGGATCTGCAGGTGGTTTCAAACTCCTAACCTTGCAGATTGAAGCTCCACATGCAAACACTATGCCACCGGAGCTCCTACAGTGAGTGGGGTAGGGAGAGAGAGAATAGCAGAAGAGGGTCGGCCAAAAACGTCCTGTTGTTTGAGGAGAGCTAGGCTTCAATTTAGGAAAGGGTGGGTAGGGTGGGGAAGGAGACAGAGAAACAGTGTCATCAACAGAAGGGAATTTGCTTCCCATAGAGCAGGAGACCCGAGAGCCCAGTGAAAGGATCAGGGAGGGGAGGAACAGATGGGTGGATGTTAAACTTTAAAGGCTTGGCCTTCAGATAGTGAATGAGGTTTGTTTTGTTTTATTTATCATTTTATTGGGGGCTCTTATAGCTCTTATCACCATCCATCCATCCATTGTCAAGCACATTTGTACATGTTGCCATCATTTTCAAAACATTTTCTTTCTACTTCGGCCCTTAGTATCAGCTCATTTCTCCCCACCCTACCCTCCCTCCCTCATGAATCCTTGATAATTTATTTAAAATTTTTTCCATTTCTTACACTGACCACTGTCTTCTTTCACCCACTTTTCTGTTGTTTGTGCCCCCTGGGAGGGGGTTATATGTAGATCCTTGTGATTGGTTACCCCTTTCTCCCCCTACCTACAGCATACCTTTCTGTGACCGTTCTGTGAGATGTCCAATTGTCTACAGGTGGGCTTTGGGTCTCCACTCTGCCCAGTAAATGAGGTTTGAGCAGGGCTGTGAAGCCCTAGTGACATGACGCTTGCAAGTTGGGCTGCACCCAGGTCAGCGGTTCAAAGCCCCCAGCAGCTGAAGCTTTCTGCTCTCATAAACAGTCTTGGCAACCCTCGGGGGCAGTTCTACTTTGACCTATAGGGTCATAGGCAAGGGCACCGATGGCAGTGAGTGAGTGAAGTCTGGCAGGAGGGCTGGCAGTCTGTTACCTCTGGTATAAGGGGATTGGGAGACCAGACCTGTTCCTACAGCCCAGGCTGGGGCAAGTTACCTCAGAGTCTGTACAAAGGTATCTTCCTGAGGCTTCATGTGTGACAACAGATCGGAGGGCATGAACGCTGGAATATCTAGAGACACGTCTGAAGGAGCCCTGGTGGCACAGTGGGTACACGCTGGGCTGTTAGCTGCAAAGGCTGCAGATTTAAAGCTCCATGGGAGAAAGAGGGCGCTTTCTATTCCTATAAAGAGGACAGTCCTGGAAACCCGCAGGGGCAGTTCTACCCTGTCTTATAGTCTCCATGAGGCACAATGGATTTGGGGGCAGTGAGTTTTGCTTGTGAGTGATAGGTGTGCATGGAAGGAGTGGCCCAAGGGCAGGTAAGAGACAGGAGAAGCTGCTTAAGGATATCAGAGCAGGATGTGCTTGTTTCCCTCAGTTCCCCACCCCTGGTAAAGTCATTGAAAAGAGAATTCCAAGGCTGATCAAAACTGAGGGGCTGAAGGGATGATATGGCAGAACAATGTCAAAGCTGCTAAAACCTAGTGTCTGGCCCTTTGTTGATCTGTGCTGCTCTGCAATGCCCACTCCAGCCAGGGGTAGCAGAAGGTAAAGCCTCGGACATCTCTCAGCCTCTTCTGCAGTCTTTCACTTGTCCTTGCGGACCTCTCTGGAGGCGCTGGTTTACCTTGTCTTCTATTGCACATAGGCCTTGCCCTCAGAATTTGACAGGTAAAACTGCTCAGGGCAGCACTGGAATTTACCATGATTTGACCCTCATCTCTTTCTCTATCTGGCAAATACTTTGGCTGCCTCAGGCAAGGGCAGTTCTGTCAAGACCTCACTCCGGGACCTCCCTATCTGGAGCACCCACCACAGCTGACATTCTAAGCCTGGAATGTAGACACTGGGAAGGTCAACCAGTCCATTCTAACCAGAAGGTAAGGTCCCTTAGGGGCAATCAGGTCAAACAGTTGTGCTTGGCCCTTTAATCTCCCGCCATCCCCCTCCAGACCTTCAGAGATGGCATGACTATCTCTGCTCTCAGGATGCGGAAGTGGAGTTGCAATTAGTAATTTGCCTGAGAGTCTATGTACACAGCTAGTACGTAGCAGGAGCTCTAGTTTTCCATTACCGCACACGGTCTTACAGAGAGGAGAATCAAATGCATGGAAAGAAGTGGGCCTAAAATGTTATACAGACATGTTCAAGTTCTTGGCTATTAATGAAAGGAGGAAATGTGTTAGTAAGACATGATAAGACCTAAACCCAAACTCATTGCCAGGCACTGCTGACTCATCGTGACCCTATAGGGCAGGGTAGCTTTTAGCTTTTTTTTTTTTTTTTTTTGGACAATAACTCTACAGGAGTAGAAAGCCCCACCTTTCTCCTGAGGAGCAATTAGTGGTCTTGAGCTGCTGACCTTGCAGTTAGCAGCCCAAAGTGTAACCACTATGCCACCAGTGCTCCTGGTAACAACAGGATGTTATTCCACTATTGAAAACGGGAGAAAGATGGGGTTTCCTACTCTCATAAAGAGTTACAGCCTCAGGGTTTCAGGAAATCCATTGGGGACAGTTCTACCTTATTCCATAAGGTTACTGAGTTGGCATTGACTCAATGGCAATGAGTTTGGTTTTTCATTGAAAGGGAGAATAGAACAAGAACCCTTCTTTTCTTACACTGTGAGACATTCTGCATGGCTTCAGAAACCCCAGGGAGCAGTTCAACTCTGTCCCACAGGGTCACTACCAGTGGGAATGGACTTGGTGGCAGTGGGATTGAGAGGGAAACTGGAAAGGGGCTTAAGCCTGGGATGCTGTTCTTAGGTGTCCCTGTGCGGAGTCCACCCCATGTAACAGTAGAACTGCCCCTTAGGGTTTTCTTGGTTGTGATCTTCATGGAAGGAGCCCTGGTGGTACAGTGCTTAGGTAGTCAAACCCAACTGTAATCCTAAGGGTTGTCAGTTTGAATCTGCCTAGTGGTTGCTCAAGGAAGGTGTGGCGATCTGCACCTATAAAGATTACATACCAGAAAACCCAATGGAGTTCTACTCTCACGTGGGTTCTCTTTGAGTTCAGCTCAACCTCACAACTCCCAAGAACAACAATCTTTACAGAAGCAGGTCTTCAGATCTTTCTCCCATGGGGCCACTGAGTGGCTCAGGGCACGCAACTGAATACTAGAACATTTGTGCCATCATAGTTCTTTAAGCATGATGATGGGTGGGAATTTGAAGAATTTGAGCTGATTGTGGTTCCCCCCCTCCTAAGGCAGGCTTTCCCCAAACACTGATTATCTAAGCACCAGGATTTGGGTGCTACCTGGACTCTTGGTTTCTACAAAGGCTGGTAGGTTTGGGTTGAGTGAGTCCCTTCGAGAGCACACCTTCCAGCAGGTGTACTGAGGATGGGATCAAATTACTGGGGGCAGCACAGACTCTTCATCACCACTCCCCGAATCTACTACAGCTTCCGGCAGGATCCAGGACTGCTAAACTAGCCATAACAAAACAGGATTTTACACATGGAAATATTAATCCAAGGCTAATCTGGAAGCTTTTTATGACTGAAAGATGATTGAATAAGAAATTGCCCAGAAGAATCAAGCCTAAGAGTCTTGGTGTTTTCTATGACATGGTAAGTTAAGGATGTGTGCAGAGAAAAATATCCAAGAATAGGACAGTCAAGTGGGAGGTTACAGCTGAATAAGAGCACTGTGGTTCAAATAAAGACACGCTTAACCATCCCAAGACAGATGGGTTTGCCCATGTACTTTCTGTATTCTTCTCCAGCATCATAATTCAAACGCACTGGTTCTTCTTCGGTCTTCTTTATTCAATGTCCACCTTTCACATGCGCTTAGGCAATGGAATGCACCAAGCTTGGGATAGAGTGGCTCCTTAGAAGGAAGGATGGCAAGACTGTGTGTTACACCTGGAGAAGGACATCATGCTTGGTGAGGCGGAGGGGCAGCAAAGGAGAGGAAGGCTCTCAACAAGAGGGGTTGACACCGTGGCTTCAACAATGGGCTCAGGCATAGGAACAATGTTGAGGGTGGCACACGACTGGGCAGCATTTGGTTCCATTGTGCATGGGGCTGCTCTGGGCCACAATCAACTCAAGGGCATCTAACAACTCCTCCCCACCCCCCACCAGCAACACCACCCCAGAAATCCTACAAGCTATTATAGATTTGGTGATAAAGGAGAGGGGAAATCATTCCTGCCAGTGTAGGATGTCTTGGGAAGCTCAGGAATCCAAAAGAAAATAGCTTGCCAAAGGGACTGTTGACTAATCTGTCAGTCTGTCCTGAGGTGGCTTGTATGTTGCTATGATGCCAGAAGGTAGGCTACTGGTATTTCAGATACTAGCACGGTCACCCATGATGGACAGCGTACAGCACAGCTTCCAAACTACCAAACCCCAAACCAAGCTCACTGCCAGAGTTGGTTCCAACCCATAGCGACACGGCCTGGTCTTGCACCATCCTCATAATTGTTTCTAGTTCGTTGAGGGTCTTTGTCTTTCGCCGCCCCTATGCTTTACCAAGCATGTCTTTCTCCTGATACGTCCAAAGTACATGATGAAGTCTCACCATCCTTGCTTCGCAGGCTCACTTTATAGGAGAAATTCTCATCTTTCTCCCAAGGAGTGACTGGTGGTTGAACTACTGATCTTGCAGTTAGCAGTAACCACTCTGCCCCCCAGGGCTCAGTAGACTAAAAAGGCCACTAACCTACTTCCAATTCCCAACCAGTGAAAACCTCACAACAGAATGAGACCCTGGGTTGACAAGTACTCACAATATCCAGGGGCCACACAGTTAGCTCCAGGATATTGTCACAAAGCTGGGGCAACATGTCATTCTGCTGTGCATGGGAACACCGTGATGGGATCTAGTTAGCTTTACATTCATCAACAGGGCTGCTTGGGGAGGGTGGGAGCTGGATAGCTGGCAACAGGCAGACTTCTAGAGATAGCATCAAAATATGTACACAAGGAGCCAAACGAGACTTTCTCCTGCTTCAGAAAGAATCAAGCACATGGAGAAAACCCGTTCTTTGGGCGTAGACTTGAGACAGAGACCCCAGGCCCAAGTCCCTTTGCTTGAGACAAGAACAAGACTCATTCATCTTCTATTTCCTGCCACACAGGGCAATTTGGGTCAGGAGTGAAAGATAGTCCCCTCCATCCAGCCAGGAATATATATAGTTTTCCCCTTGTAAAGGGACATAAGCCACTGTCAGTCTGTGTGTGGAAAAGTACAAGTTTTCCCAGACATCATGAAACCAACAGTTAGGTGACCTCTAGGAACTCCTTTCCCACTACCTTCAAGGTTGACTTGCCTGAGCTTCACTCATTTACAGGACCATCCTGAGATTCGGAAAATGGCTTTCATTGGACATTTAAAAGATCTACGCCATGCAGCATTTGATAATGAGGGAAGTGTTGAAAAATCATATAAAGCAACTACTAATCTCTTTTAAGAAGTCAAATTTACTTTAAGGAAATATGCCATTAAAACCCAAACTTAGCATGTCCTTTCCGTCTGCCCTTCATCTGAATTCCTCAGCCCAGCTTTTAGGAACGTGTGACACAGCATGTGTCAGAACACATGGGCTCCCTTGTTTCTAGAAGATAAGGCCGCTGTGGGGGGCCCTTCTTCTGAGAACTACTTTATCTCTCCCAGCCACCTTGGGGTCACCCAGAAGTGAGCTAAGAGGTTCCCTGAAGAAGTCAGGATATGGCTTGCTGTATATGCAGCGTAGTAAATAATATTTATTAATCCAACACGGGATGATTTTCCACGTGTCAACAGGTGCAATTCTAATGGGACTGTGTGAACTTGATGAGTCTCCAAGGTATTTTAATGCTACCCTTGTTTGCAGAAAGGAAAATCAGGAATCTTTTTCTAAAGGGCAATTTAGTACAATTTGAATCAAGACCTTAAAATTCTAAACCCATTTCCAGTAAATTAAGGAAACAAAAAAATGCCAACATATGGACGTACCAGGATGCTCATTGTGTCGTATGGAAAGCTGTGAAAAACCAGTACACAACACTGAACACGAACATGATTTAATGAAGGTAGACCCACATGCAGCTATTAAAATGGCATTTTTCCAGGGTTTGGGTAGAAAAGAGAATGTTTTGAAAATGATGGCAGCAGATGTGCAAATGTGCTTGATACAGTGGATGGTTGTATGGATTGTGATAAAATAGTTGTACAAAACCCAAATGAAATGATTTAAAAATACATTTAAAAATGCCATTTTGAAGAACTTAATGATAAGAGAACATGTTTGAGATTTTTATGACAGTAAAATGCAGGATGTAAGATTACAGTATCATCCCACTTTGGGGGTAGGAGATAGGGGTGTCTAGTTGACACATTTACATCCCATAGAAAAAGACTAGAAGTAAACCTATCATTTGGAGAAATGACCATTGTTTTTCTTCTTCCTATATTTATAATTATTGAGGCCTCTTTTTTTGCCTCAAACTTTGTGTTATTTAATTAAGTTCTTTGCAAGAAGAGGTCTCTTTTATACACAGAACATTTCTTTTCTAAATAACCTGAGGCTAAGAGAACCAACATTTGAGGCATCTGTCACACAAGGACACACTGGTGGTTCGGGTGGTTCAAGGGTGGATTTCCCACTTTCTGCAAAGGAGATCTGGTTTCAGTTCTCAGTCAACGCATCTCCTGTGCAGTCATCACCCATCTGTTAGCACAGGCTTGCCTGCTGGCTAGGATACAGAACCGGTTTCGGTAGAATGTCCAGACTAAAACAGATGAGGAAGAAAGGTCTGGTGATCTGCTTCTGGAGACCCTATGGATCACAACCCGCTCATCTCCGATGGATTAAGGGAGTGGCACAGAATTGGAAGCACCGCGCTCTGCTGCGCAAGAGGCCACTGTGAATGGGGCCGACCCAACGTCAGCTCCCACCACACACACTCATGTACTTACACTGCGCTACGAATTTTACCAAATATTTCATCTCCAGAGCAACTGTGGGGCAGAGATTTCATCCCGATTTTAGGTGAAGAACTGAAGTTCTACTATTGAAGCCATTGGCCCAGGCTGCACTCCTGCTTTCCTGCCTGAGCTCTCGTAGATGACCCCCAGACTTACAGCTAAGGTCACTGGCAAGACAGAACTGTGGACAGTTTGTGCAAGAGCATGGCTGTAGCCTACTTTTTAAGCCTTCCCAGCTCCTTTCGAAAGTAGCAAACCCCCCCCTTCAGACCCCACCCCACCTGACAAGGACCAGCACCCCCTATGTCTAAGGAGCAAGGCTTTGGTTCTGAAGCTGTTTTTATTCACATGCCCAGCTCCAAAGCCCATGCCCTCTCTGAGCCCATTTGCTCATGTCTGTGGTATCTGCTGGCTGGCTTATGGGTTTGGCATTTGGTCAGGTCATAAGCAGGGCAGGAGGGAACTGCACACACTCCCACCCCTTCCAGCCAGCTGGCATCCGGGTCTTGTCCCTGGATACTAAAACAAACAGGCTGTGTGCTCCGGCTCCCTGAACGGGGCGGGGGACAGCAAACATGCCAGCTATGCGAACAACCACAGAGATGTCTGCCAGCACATCTGATCTTCTGTAACTCGCTGTCAGCCACGCTGTCAGGGACTCCAGGCAGCTGGGAGCTGGACTGTTCAGTTGGGCTACAGGTAATGCCTGGGTGAGGGGTACCAACTTCCTGCCCCTGTAGCAGGCTCTGCTCCTACAGGGTCCCCAGTGACACAAACGAGTCAGATGTGGAACTTTCCACCACTGAGTCAAAGGCGGCCTCTTCATTGCTTCCTGTTCCCTCAGAAGGGCGGTGACAGGAAGTAACTTGGCTGGGGTCACAGCAAATCAATGACACTGGGACCTACGACATGCTGGCTCTGACACTACTTTATCAAATCAAACTGCAGTCCCAAACTTAAAAACAGCACCACCTGGGGAGGTTCATCTGGGAAGAGGGAGAAAGGGACGCCCTGCACAAAGTAACAGTGGGAACCCTGGGCTCCCTGTTGGTTGGGACTTTCTGTTGCATGCTCAGGGAGGTTCGAGAAGTACGGGACTAAATGCAAGGACAGAGTTGGTTCCTACAGGCCTTCGCAGAACTTTTCATGTGACCCTGGAAGAGATGATCCTGAAAAGTGCTTTTCAAACAGCTTCAAGAATGTGAGCAAGGATTCCACAGAGACTGGGAGGTGCTGCTGTGGGTGAGTCCTCAAGGATCCCGTGAAGATAGTAAAAGAAGGCCCCCAACAAATAGTGCTATCAGTCATCATCTCCCAGCTTGCCAGGTGGATCAAACAAGGCTGCCATTCTGTACTTCAGCAAGGGCTCTGTGGTATTTTTCCACTTGCTGGTCAAAGCTCCTGGAACAGAACTCTGCCTGGAAAAAGTCTGCTGGAGTCAGGAGGTATTTGAGGGCCAGGCCTCTGAACTCAGTTGCACGAGGGGCAGCCCTGTGGCTGGAAGACAGAGAATCCTGGTCCACCCAGGCCCCCAAGGTCCCTGTGGTTGCTGGATCATCCTCATCAGCCGTGGGTCCTAAATGGGGCCCTATACTAAGTTCTTCCCCAGTTTTTAGAGAGTTAAACTTTTCATCGTGCACTGCCAAGCCCGAGGGGGAAGACACTGCACTGGACGCTCCCGCAGACCTGGAAAAAGGGACCAGCCCCGGCCAGTCTATGCTGCAGAGGCCTGGCAACAACTGCTTCTTGATCTGCAAAGCAGGAGAAAGGTTCTCTTTCTTGACCTTCTTGGGGTCCCTATCAGGTTGACACTGAGCAGCACTGTCCTTCAGGGGTTCAAACACAACGCCCTTGGTCCGAGGCTTCTCTAGCCGCCTTTTCAGCAGCCACAGGAAGCTCTGTTTTCTTGAGAAAGAACTCATGTATTGCTGCACAGAATCTGGAATCAGGGGCAGAGAGAGCCTGGGGCTCAGGTGGTCCTGAAAGTAGTGACTACAAGGCTGTCGACTAACAATGGGCATCACCTGGCAAGGCTTAAGGGCAGCCACAAAGGCACAGAGCTCGGTGTAGGAGGAATGGTCAGAGTATGGGATGACGTGGATACCAGGGTGGGAGCGGTGGATTTTCCTGCTGGTGGGGAGGATAGCAATGGTAGGCTGGGTCTGGTTCCAGTGCAGCATGGTGATGCGGGAGATCTTGGTATGGTCCACAGCATGGATGCGGCCAGCATTCTCCTCCACTGTGAACACATTGGCCAGGCCCAACAGCTGCACCAACTCCAGGCGCTGAGGGCTCAGCACTACCCACGTCCGAAACTCCAGGGCCAGCTGCTCCAACAGGGACTCCTTTCCCAGGCTGTAGAGTCCTAAGATGTAAAAGAAGAGAAAGCGAGAGGGGGAAGAGGATGAAGTTACTGGGGAAGCCCCAATAAAGCAAGCAATGTTGAACAAGCATGCACAGAACTCACGGGGCAATCAGGGGGACTAGCCAGGAGGAGGTGGCTCTTAAACTGATATATGAGAATAGGGTAACACCCCGCAGAATCCACTCATTCATTCAGTTCCATCACGATTCAGTGAGGCATCGTGAAGACAAAAAAACATAGTCTTGGTTTTCAAGAATGACAGTCAGCCACACCTGTATTTAGCACAGAATTAGTCACAATAGCCCACCCCCACCCCCAAAATGTGGTACATTCCTCAGTGGAATCCTGCACCCCATAAAGAACAAGGATGAGTCCCGGATGGATTTGGAGGATGCTAAGTCAATAACATGAAGATACTCATTTTGTAAGAAGATAAGGATATGCATACAGAGACCAATGTTCACTGGTGGTTACTACTGACAGGTTTGGGAGAGGGGGAAGGACATCATTCTTTTGAGTGTAGACATGTGTTATTTTGAGTGAAGGGAAAAGTCACACAGCTTGTCCAAAGTAAGTGATGCCATGAAGAAGTGCATGAGAAAGAATGGATGCTCATGCTAAAGAATATGACATACGTAATTTGGGAACACCACCTATAACAGCCCCAAAATCAGCGATTGTAACATACATAGGTGTTCAAGCATACATGTGAGTGGGCAGGCGCAGGTGAGTATACATATGTAGACAGAAAGAAGCTCATATTCTGTATCCTAGTGAGGTGAGTAGCACCTGAGTCTTAAAAGTTCATGAGCAGCCACTGAAGACACAACTATTGGTCACTTCTTGCTAAGAGCAAAAACAAGGAAACCAAAGTTCCAGAGAAGAAACTGAAGAACAAATAGCCAACATGAACCAAAGCTTCATCTACCCCAAGACAAGAAGAACTAGGTGGTGCCTGGCTACAATCACCAGTGTTCTGACCAAGGCCACAATGAATGGATCCTGTAAGAAAACCCAAATTCTTTTTTTTAAATCATTTTATTGGGGGCTCGTACAACTCTTATCACAATCCATACATACATTCATTGTGTCCGGCACATTTATACATTTGTCGCCATCATCATTCTCAAAACATTTTTTTTCTACTTGAGCCCTTGGTATCAGCTCCTTATTTTTCCTCCTCCCTCCTGTACCCTTCCCTCCCTCGGGAACCCTTGATAATTTATAAATTATTATTTGTCATGTCTTACACTGTCCAATGTCTCCCTTCACCTGCTTTTCTGTTGTCCACCCCCCAGGGAGGAGGTTATATGTACATCCTTCTTATTGGTTCTACCTTTCCCCCCACCTTCCCCTTCCCCTTTTGGTACCACTACTCTCATTATTGGTCCTGAGGGGTTTATCTGTCCTGGATTCCCTGTATATTCAGCTCTGATCTGTACCAGTGTATATCCTCTGGTCTAGCTGGATTTGTAAGGTAGGATTGGAATGATAGTTGGAAGGGGGGGGGGGCGGAGTATTAAAGAACTAGAGGAAAGTTGAAGTTTCATCAGTGCTATACTGCACCCTGACTGACTTGTCTCCTCCTCAGGATCCTTCAGTAAGGGGATGTCCAGTTGCCTACAGGTGGGCTTTGGGTCTCCACTCTGCACTCCCCCTCATTCACAATGATATGATTTGTTGTTCTTTGATGCCTGATACCTGATCTTATCAACATCTCGTGATCACACAGGCTGGTGTGCTTCTTCCATGTGGGCTTTGTTGCTTCTCAGCTAGATGGCCGCTTGTTTATCTTCCAGTCTTTAAGGCCCCAGACACTATATCTTTTGATAGCTGTGCACCATCAGTTTTCAACACCACATTTGCTTATGCACCCCCTTTGTCTTCAGCGATTGTGTCGTGAAGGTGAGCATCATGGAATGCTAGCTTAATAGAACAAAGTGTTCTTGCATTGAAGGAGTACTTGAGTAGAGACGCAATGTCCATCTGCTACCTTAATACTAAACTTATAAATATATGCACATAGATCTATTTCCCCATCATCATATATAAATATATTTATATATGTACATGCCTTTATTTAGACCTCGATAAATGCCCTTTTCCTCTTGGTTCTTTCCTCTATTTCCTTTTACTTGCCTCTTGTCCTACTATCATGCTCAGTCTTCATTTGGCTTTCAGTAATTCCTCTAGTTTACAGTGCCCTTGATCAAGCACTACCAGGCCTCTTACACCTTCCTCCCTACTGACTTTGGATCACTTGTTGTTCCCTTGTCCCTGGGTTTGTTAACACCACTTCCTTTCCTCCACACCTCCCTCTCCCATGTCCCCCAGGAACTGTCGGTCTGTTGTTTTCTCCTCCTCCAGGTTGTTTGTCCTGCCTATCTTATCTAGACAGACCTGCAGAGATAATAATATGCACACAAAAAGAGACAGAGCAAAACAAAGCAACAAAAGCAACAACAACAACAAAACCAATGACCAAAAAGAGAAAGAAAAGACTATAAATTGTTCAAGGCCCATTTGTTGACCTTTATGAGTGTTTTCTGGTGGAGTATGATGGGGTGCCACGTCCTGGCCCCAAAGTCTATTTTTGGTATTTCCTGGGTACTTCGTTGCTCTGCTCCCCTTGCTGTTCTGTTGCACCCCTTAGTAAAACCCAATTTTTTTTTTAAAAAAGAGCCAGGCTTAAAAGGCCAGTTGAGACTGGATGGTTCCCTGAGATATTCTTCCAATCTTGAACAGAAACTAGAAGGATGTCTTTTAGTGCAATTGAGGGCTGCTACTTCTGAGTACAGAGTCCCATCTATACCGGTCTACAAATTCACTCATCACTCTTTAACAACGAGCAGAAGGTAAGAGGGCGGGGAAAGGAAAGTACTGAAAACAGAACCACCAAGATGCAGTTAACAAGAACGTTGACCTGTCATTTAAAATGTAACTAGTACCCTTGGAGAATCTGTGTGGAAATTGTAAGTGGGGACCTTGTGCTTCATAAGCTTTCACCTAAAACACAGTAAAATATTATTTTAAAAACGAAGTACAGTCTGTGGGGCACAGGCTGAGGGTGCTTAGAGGAAATGTTTGGGAGATGTACGCAATATGAGGGCACAGAAGAGCACCCGCCTGCTGGTGGAATTTGAGAGTTCCCTGAAAATGACTACTGAGCTAAAACTTTAAATTAAAAACAAACAAATAAACAAAAAAAAATCTTTCCTCCAGGCATAGCTTGTTTTATTGTAAAGGGTCGTCATTCACTGAAAATGAATTCAAAGCTGTTTGATTGGTGTTTCAAACAGTTCTTACCATCAGTCACCTAAGATACAAAAGTAATGGCAATTTTATTTCTGTACCTTGAAAGATAAGTCACACTCAAGCACAGACATAAACACAAGGGATCCCTTTCTCATCTTTAAGTGGTTTCTTTTTACTAGCTTCTTCCAGATCAAACGTGAATGGTTTGTCATAACCCATTAGATGGTGAAGACATCACCATTTGGGAAAAGCCCTGGGTTAACTAATCATGATCTCCTTTCGGCATAAGATGTGTGTGCCTGCAGTCTTCACAGCCTCCTGATAACACACTGCGCTCCTTCTTGGACATTTCTGCTGAGGCCTCCCGGTACAGTCAAAGGACATAGCCTTCTGGACACACAGGTGACTGAGCTCATCACCTGGACAGTGATGCTGCCTGCAGCCCAGCATATTAGCTGCCAACATCCCAGGTATCCTAAGTTGCAGGAGGGCACCTATGAAGCATCCCCCTGGGGGCTCAGAGTGCCAATGACACCATGCTGCTGCTCTGAATGAACAAATACCAGAAGTAGTAGCCTGCGTGTGAGAAGTGGCCAACGACTGAAGGTAATGAGAGCCCCATCTGAACTCAGTCCTGAAGATGGGGCAAGGTAACTCTTGGATGGTGAACATCTTAAGAGGAGTGAGTTTGACGTTACTAGAGCACAAAGAAGAGACTGGCAAGAAATGGCAGCAGAAAGGTCAGTAAGGACAATGGAGGGCTCAGGTGCCCTGCTGAGTATGGAGTTTGGGCTAAGTAAGGGCAGCTGCTGAAGGTCTGGCGCAAGACAACGGCCTGGTCAGCTAGGCATTTCTGAATGAATCACTCAGTGACTGTGAAAGCCTGGCATAGAACAGAGCTGTTATGATAGAACTGATGCCACTCCTAGCAGTCACCTTTCACCCCCCAAAATAGATTGGCTTAAAAAATAAACGTCACCTGTGTGTACTGAGCTCCCTCAGACAGCTAACCATATGACACCAAGTGCCCAACATTTACCCTAAACCAAATATAAGAAGCTAAGAAGAGCGGCGAAGCTAGATGAATCAAGAGAACAAACAGAATTGAAATGAGAGCAGAAATACATTGTGAAAAATGCAACCAATATCATGGAACAATCTGTAGGAAATGAACGATTAAATAGAGCCATAATTCACGATATAAACTTTGACCTTAAACACAATAAAACATTTCAGAGAGCAAGAGAGCGACCACAGATGGAGGCAGAGAGACCAATACAAAGGATGGCACAGCAAGAAGACTGAGGAGGAATCATCTCAGCCACAAGGGGCCTGCTTGTGTCGGTTTGCTTGACTCACAAGGATAAAGGCGGTGCAGTGTTTGGGCACTCAGCTGTTACCAGAAGGACACCACTTCATGGAAGAAAGACGGTGCCCACGAAAGAGTCCAACCTTGGAAACCTTCTGGGGCAGTTCTACTCTGTTCTCTTAGGTTGTTATGAGTCAAAATGAGCTGGATGACAATGAAATAAGTTTTTTGTGGGGTGGGGAGGCTGAGTAAGGATAGATTTTAGGGAGCAGGTTACCAGGCCTTTCTTCCAGGTTCACCTTAGCCAAAAGCTCTGCTAAAATGTTAGGCATCGTTGCCACACACAAGCTTCCAATGACAGATGAGGGGTAGCTGAACACGATGTGTACTGGTTGGGAATCAAACCAAGGTCTTGACAAGGAAGGTGAGAATTGGACCACTAAGCCATCATAAAATGAGATCATGAAAACTTTATGGATGACAACAGTTTGACTCATAACTGATCATGGGGATGACACGGGACTGGGCTGTGTTTTATTCCATTGTACATGTGATTACCATGAGTTAGGAGCTGGCTACCAACAACAGGGATAGAAACAAGGGAATAGATTTAAGAACTATTTAGGATGCATGACTGAGTGATCCAGCCGATATGAAGGAAGACAGTAAGAATAACTCTAAGCACTCCTACTGGGGAAGCAAGGCTGATGAACGTGGAGAGAGTACTTGACAGACTCAAAATTCAGGACTAGGTTGAAGGATGGAATGAGTTCAGTGTGGATGTGCTATGTTTGAGGTATCTAGGGATTGAGGTCAAGCAGGCAGCTAGACAAACCAGTCTGAAGTGCAGAAGATCACGTTGTCAAATGCAGCAGAGGGGCCCAGTATAAACAAAATCACAGAAGCAAGGAAGCTGTGGGTGCGTTTGGGGAACGGTCATCACTCCCGTTGGACTGGACCATGGAGTATAAGAAAGGGTACAAAGAAAGATATAACACTAGGCCCAAAGCCTTCACTTCGGTCAAATAAAAGAGGATTCTGGATATCAGAATAAAAAGTCTGCAGGCTACTTGGGAAAACAAAAGATCTGGAATCATACATAGAAAGATGATTACAGCAGACTTTTAGGAAAAAGGGAACATGGCAGCAGGGTTATTCAATGGCTGGGATACAAAGATGCTGGAAGCTGAAGTTCAGTTAGAAAGCCCAGTATTTATATAGAAGAAACAAAGACCTAAATATGGATGTTTATGGTGATGAAACCCAACCAAACCAAATCCATTGCCACTGAGTTAATGTAATTCATAGCAACCCTATAGAGCGCTTCTGAGGCTGTAACTCTTTAAGGGAGAAGACAGCCTCATCTTATACTCACAGAGTGGCTGATGGGTTTGAACCACTGACCTGTGGCTAGGAGTCCAGTGTTTACCTGATAGTGCCCCCAGGGTTCTTTATAGTAATGGAACAGATGTTATTTAATAGAGAATTTTCCTGAAGATCTGATTCAAGCCTACAAGCAGATTTCATTTATTCCTGATCAAAGTGCAAAACCTCACCTTGGATGTAAATGCAACTGATTTTCTTTTACCTTTCCTTCTTCCTACCTCTATCCCATCTCTCCTTTAACATGGTGCTGTGGGCTGCTAAGCTCAAGGCTAGCCCTTTGAAACCACCAACTGCTCTGAGGGAGAAGGAAGAGGCTTTCTACTCTTGTAAAGAGTCACAGTCTCAGAAACCCACAGGGGCAGTCTACCCAGTCCTATAGGTCTCTATGAGTAAGAACTGACTCGATGGCAGTGATTCTTTCTTTTATTCCTACTAGATGTAGGAGCCCTGGTGACATAGTGGTTACACATTGGACTGCTAACTGCAAGTTCAAAACTGCCAGCTGCTCTGCAGGAGAGTCGAGGCTTCCTAGTCTCACAAAGAATTTGTTTCAGAAACTCATAGGGGAAGTGACCCCTACCGGTCACTATGAATTAGCATCAACTCAATGGCTGTGGGTTTTAGTTGAGGTCTACTGGATGTAAACCCTCAAAGTTAAAGAACACATTTATCTTTCTATTTCCAAAGCCTCTAAGGTAGTGGTTCTAAACCTTCCTAATGCTGCGACCCTTTAATAGTTCCTCATGTTGTGACGCCCAACCATAAAATTTTCATTGCTACTTCATAACTAATTTTGCTAGTGCTATGAATCATAATGTTAAGTATCTGATATGCAGGATGTATTTTCATTGTTACAAATTGAACATGAACATAATTAAAGCACAGTGATTAATCACAAAGCAATATGTACTTATATATTATAAAATATTTATGTGTTTTCCGATGGTCTTAGGCGACCCCTGTGAAAGGGTCATTCAATCCCGTTGGGTCGCGACCCACAGGTTGAGAACCCCTGCTCTGAGAAACTATGGCACATCAGTGGTATTGTTAGGTGCTGTCAATTTGGTTCCAATTTACAACAGAAGGCTGAATGGTGGGGCAACCTTTTCACAATCTTGCTATGTTTGAGTTCACTGTTGTAGCTGCTATTACAATCTTATTGAGGGTCTTCCTCTCGTTTGCTGATCCTCTACCAAACATGCTGCCTTGTTTGTCAGGGACTGGTGTCTGCTGATGAGCTGTCTGATCAGACAACATCTCACCATCCTCACCACTAAGGAGCATCCTGGCTATACTTCTTCCAAGACAGATTTGTTTTCTGGCAGTCTATGGTATGTATATTCAACACCCTTCATCAACATCATAACCCAAAGTTGTCAATTCTTTCCCTCCCTGCAGTAGTCTTTATTGACTGATTAGTTTTCACATGCGTTAATGGAACAGGAAAATATCATGGCTTGGGGCAGGTACACCTGAGTCCTCAAAGTGACATCTTGACTTTATAACACTTTAAAAGAAATCTCTTGCAGCACGTTTGCCCAGTGCAACGCGTCCTTTGATCTCATGAATGCTGCTTCCATGGGCATTGGTTGTGGAGCCAAGTAAAATAAAATCCTTGATACTTCAATCTCTCCTCTGTCTATCATGCTGTTATCCCCTGGTCAGGTGGTGAGGATTTTCATTTTCTTTATGGGGGGACGCTCATCTCCATCAGCAAGTGCTTTCAGCAAGCTTATCAGACTGTGAATGGGTCTTCCTCCAATCCTGATGACAAGTCCTTCTTCATACTGTTTAGCCGCTCAGATTACTTGCTTCGTAAAGAGACAGGGAAAGGTGATGACAGTATACAATCCTGACAAACACCTTTCCTGATTTTAAAAGAACTTGTTTTTTTCATCCTGTTCTCGTAGAAAACTGCCTTTTACTCTATGTGTACGTCCTATATGTTCTGCATGTGCAGTTAAGTATTCTGTAATTCCATGCTTCTATATGTTATCCATAACTTGTCATCATCTGTACAAGTGAATGCCTTTGTGCAGTCAGTAATGCACAGGTACACATTCTTCTGGTAGTCTCTGCTCACTGACCATACACCTGTCATCAGCAAGGACACACCTTGTCCCATATCCTTTTTGAGTCTGGCTTGAATGTCTGGCAATTCCCAGTCCATGCACTGCTACAACCATTTTTGAATTATCTTCAGTAAAACTTTACTTATACAAAATTTGCAATGTTAACATTGCTGCTACATCATTTCCATATTCTTTTAGACTATTTTTCTCTGGGATAGACCAAAATATGCATCTCTTCCATTTGGTTGGCCAAGTTTCCGTCTTCCAAATTTCTTGAGATAGATGAATGAGCACTTCTAGCATTGCATCTGTTTCCCGAAACATCTCAGTTGGTGTTCCTTCCACTTCTGGAGTCTTGCTTTTTGTCGGTGCCTTCAGCGCGGCTTGGACTCCTTGAGGACCATCAGCTTTTGATCACATGCTGCCTCCTGAAACACTCGGACACTGACCAATTCTTTTGGGTTTAATTACTCGGTGTATTTCTTTCTTTCACCTTCCTTTGATGCTTCCGGCATTATTCAACATTCTGCCCATCAAACCACTCAATATTACGACTCCAGGCTTGACTGCTTGCTTCAGTTGTTTCAGCTTGAGAAATGCTGAGTGTTGGTTTCTAATTCCCTCCCGTACTTCATCTTCCTTCCTTCCATTCGCCGTAGCTGTTCTACGTCAAGAGCCGGTCTCGGAGTCTCTTCTGAAATCCATTTCGGTCTTGTCCTTCTTTACTATCTTTTTAATGATCATTTACTTTCGTCATGTGACATTCCTGATGTCATCCCACAACCTGTCAGGTTGTCAGTCGTTAATGTTCAATGCAGATTAAGACCATCATTGAAATTTATGCACCAACAACTATAAGCCAAAGATGTAAAAATCAATAATGTTCATCAAGTCAATAGCCTGCAATGGATTAATCTAGCTCAAAGTTGGGGTCTATCAAATATTTACAACATTAATCAAGCCCCCACCATAGCTTTCTAGAGAGCAGTGCCTCTCAGAGTAGAGTCTGCTTTAAAATGTCAAAGACTAACTGGGGCTGACAGTTCTTTCTTTAATGTACATTTCCATATACACAATTCAATGACAGTGATTACATCCTTCTTATAGGATTGAGAGGTCTTCGCAAATATCCAAGTAACCCTGAGAGGAGTTATTTCTTAATTAAATTGGGTAGTCGTCCCAGAAGGCTGTACAATTTTTCAATGCTTTTGCTTAAACTCATTTGGAAATGCAAAATGGTGGCAAATCTCTGGAGGATTTATTATAATATTGGAAACAACAACAAAACACATGTAGTATCAAATCTATTACAACACATTACTACGTATCTTAAAAGTCCACTCTGAAAGAAAAGTGCCCCAAATGCTTCAGAAAGAGGGGCTGTCTGCTTGTATTTACAGTCTCAGAAACCTGACAAAACTGGTCTACTCTGTCGTATAGGGTCCCTATGACTCGAAACCAACCCCATCTTTCTCCTGTGGAGTAACTTGTGAGTTGGGATCATGGCTCCGTGGGTAGCACACGCCACCACCAGGGCTCCCGCTGAGTGGGAGCATTCTTTGAAACGCCCCAAGATGTTCCTGGGGTCCTGAGAGGTCACACACATGTGCAGGAATGCAGCTAGGTCAGAGCTTAGCACATGCTCAGGAAAGACCTGGCAGCATTAGGTTAATTTATAGCGCAACCCTCCCTTAAAAGTCTATGCTCTGATCCATTTTACTCATTTATATAACAATTATTTTACCACCTTTGTCTAGAATGAATCTAGGCATTCAGGATATAGCCAATAAGTAAAACCTAAGAGTCTTGACATTATTAAGCTTACATTCTAGAAGGAGGAAATAGACAACAGAAACAGAATACATTCAATCAGTCAATTATATATTGTAAGATGATAAGGGCAATTTTGTCCCTCTCCTATATAAGTTTCTTGAACAGTTCTTTGTCCTTAAGAACCATGGTGATAGGTAGGATCAAGTTCAAAATAGTTTACACCAGTCTTGGTCCGGCCCCACCTGTCTCTTCACCTACCTCTCCTTCACACGCTGTGCTCTAGCACACAGGCTGCTGCTTCTCAGCCACCTAAATATCGAAGCTTCTTCCCGCTTTCACCCGCTCTCTCAAGGAATGGACAGCAGTGTGTGTGGGAATGGAAGTATGTGTGTACAGCCACATATTTTTTACACGGATACAGCCTACAGGAAGGGTATGCGTGCTATGAGAAAAAGAGAAAGTAGGACTTCACAGGGACTCTCGAGTTAGGAATGTGGAGGTGAGGTGACAGGTCAAACCATAACAAGCTAAACTCAATGCCAAGTCCATTTCAACTCACAGTAACCCTACAGGGCAGAGTAGAACTGCCCTGTGGGTTTCTGAGACCATAAGTCTTTTTTTTTTTTTTTGAGACCTTAAGTCTTTACAGAAGTAGAAAGCCTTGACTATATTCTGAGGATGGGCTGGTAGTTTCAAACTGTCATCCTTCTGGTTAGCACCCCAACAGGTGACTACTCTGCCACCAGGGCTCCTTTTAGGTGGCAGGTCAGTTGCTTTAAATAAGGAGATCAGGGTAGGCTTCCTAAAGGAGGTGAGATCTGCACAAAGACTTGACATACATAAGAACCCTCAAAGAACCTAGATTTACTGCTATCCAGTGAGAAAAAGGCCAGGGAAGCACTCACCAATCTTTATATTATGTTGTGGGTACTTTTGAATGAGCTCAATAATCTGGCGGGTAGCTTCTTGTTGGGAAGGAAGAACCAGGGCTGGGTTGCAATTGGTGTTGTCTAGGTATAAGGTATGGATCTGCTTCCCCAGCCTCAGCGCTGGTTCCTTTAACATAGATGGCGTATATCGAAAATCACCTGCAAGAAGAAGCAAAGGAGGGCAGTGGATTGCTTAGGAATCCCTATTACAGCTTCTGGTCCAAGGAGTCTCAGGATCTAGTCAGTTTTTCCTGATCCAGAAAAGGGATTTCAGAAGGATGACCCACAGAGACAAAAATCCAAAGTTTGGAAGACAAGCCTCTTCCAACCTCACAACAGATGGTCGTTTGTTTACTGGCCCGTAGTTAAGTACCGGGCCCTTCTTTGTGGAAAGTTTCATTCTGCTCCTGATTTTAAATTACTCTGCAGAAGTGGGAAACAGATTGAGAAAGGGTCACTGTTCTTCCATAAATAAATAAATAAAGGGTGAGACACCCTGTCTTCCATTATGAATTAAGGCTGCTTAAGAATCAGTAGCTATTCTGGGAAGGTGGGAGGGACCCCTCAGGAGACCCACCTGTGTAGAGGATGGTTCCAAAGTATCCTTCAAAGAGAAACATGACAGAGCCAGGGCAGTGATTGGCATCAATGAGGGTGACGGTCATGGTCTCTTGGCCAATTTCATCTAGAGGCAGTACGTGGCTCTCACCAACCTCCAGGGCCTGTATCCACTGCTTAGATACCTGAGGAAACAGTGGGCCATCCTGCAGACCACAGACTCTTCCCTGATGCCTCCCTAGTTTTCCCCAATCAAATCCTTAGACTCCATGGTACAGCTATGATGGGTGATCCCAAGCCATCTGTCCTTTGGTCCCCCTCTCTCCACTCTACCCTCTGTGCAACTTTCTAAGAAAACAGTGTACTTGGAGATTTCTGGACAGATTCCTAGACCTAGGAATCTGGGGGACAAGGGAAGCCTGGAAAAGCCTGGAGAAACTGTAAACTAGGGGCTTCAAAAGTTTGTGGATGCACACCTTCAACGAGCAAGTTCCCACGATAGGAAATCAGGGGATAGGACTCACAGAGTAACGTGAGTACAAGTGGGTTGGACTAGTGATTCATGCCCTAGCTTGACTGACACACAGAGCCATGGTGGGTTAGTGGGTCACACATTAGGCTGCTCACCTAAATGTCAGTGGTTCAAACCCACCAACTGCCTGTGCAGGAGAAAGATCGGGCTTTCTGCTCTCAGGGGCATCTCTTTATGAGCTGGAATCACTTGATGGTAGTGTAGAGCACGGTTCCTAGGTCATAATGAGCATTCAATAAATGGTGATCTCTATCTTTCCATTAAAAAAAGTCTGTGGAAAAATTCCCTTATCATTTAACTCCACTTGTCCAAGAAAATTTTGAAGCTCCCTCGCAGTTAGCCAGTACATTGTGTGGATTCTTCAGACAGGCACGTTTGGGAACCCTGGGCCTCCTGTCAGCAAGAAGTGGACAAACAGAGCTTCTCAATTTATAGCTGAAATGTCCTAGCTGGTCAACGGGGCGCCACATGATCATGGGTTACAGATGCACTTCTGGATTCAAATGTGGAAAGTTAGTCTCCTGGTCCACAGAGTTCTGCTCCAAGGCAGTGACACATAAGCGCAAACACCCCACCCCACCCACCTACCCACCCCCAAGTCTGCATCCTGGAGCTTGGAGTCCCCACCCAGATGCCTTCGGAGACGGGACCCAGGCCCTCATACCTGTAGGCGGCGATGCAAGAGGTAGGCGGTGATGGGGGAGCAGTAGAGAGGCCGGGCCCAGGTGCTAGTCAGGCCCGCGGTGTGATCCGAGTGCATGTGGGACAAGAAGAAGAGGCGCGCGGAGGCCGCCCGGCGCAGGCTCCAGAAGTCCACCGCGATGGGCGTGTGGGGAATCAGCACTCCGTTCATGGTGGCGGGGCTGGAGAGTCACCAGGGGGCTCTTCATGAGGTCGGGCTGCCGCGTGCCGCCTCCGCAACGGCACCCGCCGAAGTTAGGCGGACACAGGAGTCGGGCTTCAAAGGAAAAGGAAGCCCAGTGGCGGAAAGAATTAATGAAGTGAGCGGAAAGAAGGAAGTAGCCGTGCCCAGGGGGCGCTGGGGTGGGACCCCCACATCGCGGAAGACAGTTGATGGCGCGCCACTCCCACCCGCGCGGGAACTGGGAGGAGCCCGGGCACTCACAGCGCGCGCGCTGCTGGGCGGAGCCAGACCGAAGCAGCCGATTTCCGAGTGCCCACCAGGGGGAGCCGCGCGGCTGCGCCTTGAGGTGAAAGGTTTGGGGAAGGGCACCGTAAGGTCGGAGTCTGGGCGAAGCTCGGCGCTCGCTGGGAGGGTGTGAATGACAGCTGCTCTCGGCGGGGGGTGGGGGTGGGACTTCCGGACAAAGCCAGCCCTGGCCTGTCGGTGAAAACAACCACGCGGAGGCGCAAGCAAGGCTGGCACTCGGGGGGTTGCGAAGGTGGGTGGTGGGGCTGTAAATTGGGCGGAGGGCTGAGGCGCCGTCCGAGGAGCCCTTTGGGCGGGGCGGGCGAGCCTGGGCGTCTGAGGAAGGGCCCTGACTTTCCGGAAGGGGAGAGGTTTGAGTGACTGGGGTCAGGTCTCGGGCCCTGGGGTGCTTCGGCGGGGGCGGAGCCCCGCCTTTAGTCTCATTGCGGACGCGTTTTCTTTACGCAGGTCCCCAGCCAAAGACTGGAGGAGTTCTCTAGCTAGATCTGTGGGAAGTACCCTGACTGTTGGAGAGGATGCCGTACCTGGGCTCGGAGGACGTGGTGAAAGAGTTGAAGAAGGCTTTGTGTAATCCTCACATTCAGGCTGATAGGCTGCGCTACCGGAACGTCATTCAGCGAGTGATTAGGTATCTCCCGCCTCCCTTAGTCTCCTAGGGCCCTCCCGCCCCCCCCCACTTTGCAGCCCCCTGGCCACTCAGGAAGAGAACGTTCATAGGTGGCAGTTGGATGATAGGATTTTCATCTTGATTCTCTGGAGTGCTTTTTGCGCTTGGTCTGGTGGGACTTCTTTTATTCGCCTGGCTGATTTCATTTCTATCACAAGCGTTCACACTTAATGCGTACTGCAGTCTAGAGATTCCAGGATCTAAAGTATAGCCGGTCCAGCTCCCCTTTCTTATCTGCAGACACACATGTTTTACTACCTGCTTGGTGTTTCCACCGGCATAGCTCATCAACATTGGGAAACCAAGCCCCTTGCTTGCCATCATGACTGTTCCTACTCATAGTGCTTCTATAAGCACTGTCTCCTGTCAAACAGGGTAGACAGGCCCCAGAAGGTTTCCAAGGCTGTAATTTTTACACACGCAGACTGCCACGTGGTTCTCTCTTGGAGACGCATGTGGGTTCACTGCCGACCTTTAACAACAGAACACTTAAACGCTGGGCCACCCGGGTTCCTCAGCTGATCAGACACATGTCCCAGTAGAGCCTGGACCTTCCCATCCCACCAAACAGGCCTTTCCACTGACGCTTCTCTGAAGGTCCCTACTAAGTCATAAGGAAACTCGAGTCAATTTTGATGACACTGAGGCCTTCACTCCTCCTGGCAGATGGTGTGGATTCCTAGTTGACTTTTTCAGTGGGCATTGATGCAGGCTGAAAATCTGAACATTTACCTTTAGCTCCTACAACTGTGTCTCAAACTTTTCATTTGCACAGATGTTGCCTGGATGCTTTTATAAGAATTTAAATATTTTTAGTAGGATGGAGATCTATATTTTTAACTAACATCCCACCTGATACTGATAGGAGACCGCAGTTTGAGACACAACGAATGAACAGAATAATGCTCATGGTTCTTATCAGAGCACCTAAGGGACACCCACTGTAACTCAGCTACCTCCCTCTTGGTCCTCAAAAGCCTACCACTGCTCTGTGGCCCATAGCATGCATCATTGCCTTTCTATCATGGCTACCCACTGAGCTCTTGAGCTCCTGCTCAGTCAGCTAAAGTATTGTTTCCTCTGTGAAGAAAATCTTTTTTGACTTCTGAGAAGTGTCAGTTTTCCGGATTCCCCCTGTACTTTGTACACTATTGTTAGGTGCTATCAAGTAGCCACCCAGTGAACGACAGAACGACATGCTGCTTGGTCCTCACAATTGTTGCTGCCCCTGTGTCAGTCCAACTTGTAGAAGGGCTTCCTCTTTTTCACTGCCTCTCCACCGTCCCAAGCATGATGTTCTTCTGTGAGGACTAGTCTTTTCTGCTAACATGTCCAAAGTACGTTGAGATGAAATCTTGCCATTCTTGCTTCTAAGGAGCATTCTGGTTGTACTGCTCCAAGGAAGACCTCATGCATCCCTTTGTTAGAACGTGATGCCCACTGTCATGTGATTAGGATCGTCTTCTCTGGCTCCTTACTAGACTTTGAGCTCCTGCAGGTGAGACCATCAAGATTGTGTCTCCAGAGAATATCCCTGGAAGGTAGAATCTCAATTTCACTGGAGTGTACTAAGGTTTCAAAGAGCATTTTCAAAATGAATTTTGAAAAACAGCATTTATCGTACGTAGGCCTATGGCGTAGAGCATAATAGACAGAAGTAGGCCTAGTTGCTTCCCTCTAACCGATTGGGTTAGATGGCCACGCATGTGTAACTAAAACTCCCTCTGTGGTGGTTGGGGGTTTTCGATTTTACTTCTTGTGTGTATCTTGGTTTTAGGCACATGACTCAAGGATTGGACATGTCTGGTGTTTTCATGGAAATGGTAAAGGCCAGTGCCACTCTAGATATCGTTCAGAAGAAACTGGTTTATCTGTACATGTGCACCTACGCCCCCCTGAAGCCAGACCTGGCGCTCCTTGCCATCAACACCCTGTGCAAAGACTGCTCAGACCCCAACCCAATGGTGCGAGGGCTGGCCCTGCGGAGCATGTGCAGCCTCCGGTGAGTATCCTCGTGCCCCGCCCCACCCTCAGGGGCTGATAGAGCCCGGAGGACCGAGGGCAAGCGTTCCACGAGGCCAGTGGTTTTGCTCTCCTTCAAACCAAACTCATAGGACAGAGTAGAAGCACTCTATTGGTTTTCCAAGATAGTGACTCTTTATAGGATAGAAAACTTCATTTTTCTTCTGCAGAGCAGCTGGTGGTTTTGAACTACTGACCTTGTGGTTGGCAGACCAAAGGATAACCCACAACACTACCAGGGCACCTTACTTGCTCTCGTTAGTACTGGGGAAAACACCATTTTACCCTAACCTAGAATGTCTGCCACTGCTTCGGCTTATTTTGTTAAGGCTAGTTATGTCTTCTTGCTCTCGGTGTAAAGTCCTTTCTAAAGACAATAATATACATAGCTTCTGCTTTGCTTTTGCAAAGCGCCCTGGTGGTGCAGTGGCTAGGCTAGGTGTGTGACTGCGATTGAAAATGTCAGTAGTTCACGCCCACCAACCACTCTCAGAGAGGAATGTAGCAGCCTGTGGGGCCCTTCTTCTCTGTCCATATGGGACCAGCTGACAACGGGTTTGGGGTTGCCTCTGCAGCATTACTCCAAAAGAGAAGTCAAACTGGCCTGGTCAGCTTGGCAGAGGCTTCCTGTCATTTCGCCATGATCGTGACTCTAGTGAATGAGTTATGGCCAAACGAGTGTTTAGGGCTCCGACTCCATATGTGTTGTTTAGGATGCCTGGTGTACAGGAATATATCCAACAGCCTATTCTCAGCGGTCTACGGGATAAGGCTTCATACGTCAGGAGGGTGGCAGTCCTTGGCTGCGCAAAGATGCACAATCTTCATGAAGACTCTGAAGTGGGTAAGTCTCAGGGTAAGCCATCAACACCAACATCCCTCTGAGGCTCTCTGATGTGCACGGCCCTGTTAAAGACTGTGGAGCTCCAGCAGAAAATAGTCCCGGGGCCCTACTCCTGCCCATGTTTCTTGAAGCAGGTTGTAGGGCTTGACATTGCCAGGGACTCCAGGACGCCTTTCTTTGTAGGCCTAGGAGCTACCTCTGCCGCAGGCCTGTAGACCAGGCTGGAGACGAGAGTGTAGCCTTGCACCATGTGGTAAAAGCTCAGCTGTTTCTGCCTGCAGTTACTACCGTGGCTCCAGCTCTGTGACTCGGAAACTTTTCTTCGTGACCAAAGACCTTTGTTCTCTTTTGCAGATGGTACTCTGGTAAACGAGTTGTACAGCTTGCTGCGTGACCAGGATCCAATTGTGGTTGTCAACTGCCTGCGGTCTCTAGAGGAGATTCTGAAGCATGAAGGGGGTGTTGTCATCAACAAGCCCATTGCCCATCATCTCTTAAATCGGTGTGGCTGCCTTAGTGCTCTCCTTACGGGACGGGTGTGGTGGTGCGACCTTGTTGACCTCTGTAATGAAGGAGAGGTCTTCAACAGCTGCAAAGGATAGAAAAGAACGCGAGCCCTTGTTAGCTGGGATGGTAAATTTTACCTCTTCTACAACCATTGTGTCCCCCCAGTTAAGCCATTTAGGCTGCTTTGAAATGTAGAGAACCTATGGAAGGATCTGAATCTATATTAACTCCTAATAAAATGGTTTGGAAAACAAAAATTGTAGAGAAGCTGGGTCCAGGGCACGCTGTTCTTTGATGAGGATGCGGTTGTACTGCTCACTCATCATGGGGTTTTGTGTAAACTTGAAGGGGTCCATCAGACATTGATGGCAGGCCCTATTTTTAAGAATTCTTCTCGTTATGATGCACAGCCACAGGGTGACGTGGGAGTAGCCTGGGGATGTTCCTCATTTCATTGCTCAAACAATGTTTTTGTTTCCTCTTTTGGATAGAATGTCAAAGCTGGACCAGTGGGGGCAGGGGGAAGTACTGACCTTTCTGCTCCGCTACCAGCCCCGCAGCGAGGAGGAGCTGTTTGACATTCTCAACCTCCTGGACAGCTTTCTCAAGAGCAGTAGTGCAGGCGTGGTCATGGGGGCCACCAAACTCTTCCTGGCCCTGGCCAAAAACTTCCCCCATGTGCAAAAGGATGTGCTTGTGCGAGTCAAGGGACCGCTGCTTGCCGCCTGCTCCTCAGAGAGCCGTGAGCTCTGCTTCGCCGCCCTTTGCCACGTGCGCCAGATCTTGCATAGCTTGCCGGGTCACTTTAGTCGCCACTACAAGAAGTTTTTCTGCTCCTACTCGGAGCCCCACTACATCAAGCTGCAGAAGGTGGAGGTGCTGTGTGAGCTGGTGAACGACGAGAACGTGCAGCAGGTGCTAGAGGAGCTTCGAGGGTACTGCACCGACGTGGCTGCTGACTTTGCACAGGCTGCCATTTTTGCCATTGGTAGGTGCCTCCTGCTTTTCTCTCTTGGGTGCCTAAAGCAACCGGCTTGCTGTGGCCAGAGGAAGGCTAGGGGACCACAGGGAATGGCTCCTGCTTCAGAGATGAGGCACCCGGAACCCAAGACCACAAATAGGAGCCAGCCAAGAGTTTTGTTGTGGACAAGACTTGCTTCCAAGGATAGGGCCTACGCTTGTCTTCCTTGGAGCCACAACTCTTCGAATTCGTGCTGCCTTGTGTTGTCCAGAATCTAAAAGTTTGTCCTGTGTCATATCACCATCTTGTGGGGCAGTCAGTGCAGAGGACAAGTTTGATTCATAATTTGATTTTATCCTTAAAAAACATCTATTGTGAATTAGGTGTAAGGGCTACAGAACCAACCAGTTTTCCACTCAACGGTGCATACCCCTTTTGTTTCATGTTATGGACTGCAGCCCCACAGTGTACCGTCATTTATCCCACTTCCTCCCTGCATTTTCTATTCCCATTGCTCCTTCTTTGCTAACCCTGCTCAACTTGGCCCCTTTGATTTCACGTAGTTGGTGATCCTCAGGTGTGCACACCTCACTAGTGTTACAGCTTCTCTTATGGACCTGTCGTTTAGCTGGGAATGAAGCCGTGGGGGTGGGCTCATTTCCAGACCTGCAGGATGACTACAGGCCATAGTCTCAGGAGCGTTCCATCAGTATCAGTCTCACCAGTAAACCTAGGCTTTTTTGTTGTTGATGTTTTACATTTTGAGTTTTCTTTGACGTTCTCCCCCTTCCCCCCCCACCCCTCCCCCCCATTCAACGCTAAGAGGAAGCCTTTCAGAATATTTGTTAATGATAAATAGCCACCATCCAGTTCTGGTCTCGGATCTCTGAGGCTGATATTCTTGTGGTCCATTCATCTGTTGAACTAATTGCTTCCATATGTCTTCTATTTTTATATCTTCTTTCCTCCTGCAGAAGACAGATAGGGCTTTCTACTCCTATAAAAAGTGACAGTCTCAGAAACTCCCCGGGGCAGTTCCACCCTGTCCTATAGGGTCACTTTGAATCAGCTTCGACTCAATGGCAGTGAGTCTTTCCTCTGAGCGGGGAAAGAACAATAGTTGCACCTTCGATGTCTGGTCACAGCTTTTAAGACCCTAGTCACTACTCACCGAAGTAGGTGTAGAGCTTCGTCTTTATGGACTAGCTATGCCCGTTGACCACGGTGTTCCTCAAGATGGTGGTCCTGAGCCCCCAGGCCTTATCAGCGTCATCTTAAAGATGAAGAACCCTAGCCTTGAAAAAAATGAATTTTCCCAATGATCCTATCATTTCTGAAACTGGGACTGAAACCTAGCCCTTCCTGCTCAGAACCTGCTGTCAGTTCACCCATCGCTTACTGAGTTCAACTGTAGCTTTGTATTGTGCAGAAGACCGACAACAAAGACGAACATAGAAGACATCTTCAGTCTACAGACATTGTCCTACCAATCTCGAGCATTTAAAGCTGGAGTGATTTAGAAATGAGAGCAGCAGCTGGGGGGCTCAGTGTTGAAGGGTTTAAGTAGCAGATGAGGAATGCTCCTATTTGGAATAAACGGTGGTTATTTGTAGGCACCGAGAAGAGGGAACAGAGCAAGTCTGCCATCAGGAGATTGCTGTCAGGTGCCCCCCCCCCCCCCCCCGACCCCAAGCAGGAATACTGTGCAGGGGTGTTGCCATAGCAGCGTGCATGCCTCAGGTCTCCTGCCACCTAAATCAACCTCGGTTTCCTGAACGTATTCCTCCATGTTCAGTGGGAAGTTCTTTCTCTAGGAACACTGAATTTTCTAGTGGTGAATTGCAAAATAGGGACTCACTCTTAACCACAGCTCCCTTGTTAGCACACTAAAAAGCGAGGTGTGGTTTTTGTTTGTTTGTTGTCGAAGATCTTCCTGGTCCTCTCTGTGGATGGAAATGACTGGAAAATGAGGTCCCAGCACCTCACCTGACGCTTCCTCACTGCACTCTCCTCCCCGTAGGTGGCATTGCCAGGACCTACACAGAGCAGTGTGTGCAGATCCTGACAGAGTTGCTGGGACTCCGACAAGAGCACATCACCACCGGTAATGGCTCCCTGGCTCAGAATGTTGTCAACTGCCTGCGGTGAGGGGCCCCGCAGGCCCCGTGGGTTAAGTAACACGCTGCTAACTGCAAGACTGGTGTTTCAGATCTGGCAGCCACCCTGCAAGAGAAAGACCAAGTTTTCTGTTCCTGTAACCATTTCCAGCCTCGGAAACCCACAGGGGCGGTTCTGCTCCGTCCTCTAGGGTTGCTATGGCAGTGGGCTTGGTTTGGTTTTGGCTTAGGCTATAGTAGTTGCTCAAGAACTATGTCTCGCTGACTGCCTTGGCTTGTTGCAGCGGTGGTGCAGACTTTCCGAGACCTGGTGTGGTTGTGCCCTCAGTGTGCCGACGCTGTGTGCCAGGCGCTGCCCGGCTGTGCGGAGATCATTCAAGACAGTGAGGTAGACGCTTCTCCTCCTTGACTTACACACCCAGGGGGAGCGCTTGGGACCCTACCCTCAGAAATGGAGTCCCAATATTCTTCCCATCCAGCAGCTAAGTGAAAAATAAAACAACCCTAGAACGGATTGCTCTCTCAGATTCGCTTTTGGTTGTAAGTGGCCTGTCAGTGAGGAAAACACTGGGGCTTATTTATTATCTTTATGATACACAGTTTTATACAATTGTTCCCTTGACTCATTTTTGAGTCAGAGGTTTAGACCGTGGACTCTTCAGCTGAAATGAGAATCTGAGCTGGCTGTCATTTTTTTAAGCAAAGCTCTGGGCTTCATCCCATTCCAGTCTACTGGCTTGCAGTCAGGGTTACGGAGGCTTAGACACGTACTCGTCTGTTTAAGAAGCTGCACAGATGACTGTAATAGCCACCTTTGTGAAGTAATTTGAAGAATTTCTGTCAGTAGCTCCACCACATTGTAAATCACCAAGTGCCCCCAAAGCCGAAGAAGCCTTGCTTAACCACAAGAAGGTGTAAGACAGAAGGCATTGAGCTCCATTCCCTTGGGAGTGCTGGAATGCCTTCCCTGTGGGCGAATGGATGCAGGACAAATTGAAGTACCTGCTCTACTGGCACTAGGGAGAAAGCAAAGCCCAGAATCATTCAGTGTGTCCTGTGTTCTAGACAGCTCAGTACTGAGTGCCTGTTCCTCTCCCTTTAGGGGAAGCAGGCGCTCATTTGGCTACTTGGGGTCCACGGGGAAAGAATCCCAAATGCGCCTTACATGTTGGAGGACTTTGTAGAGAATGTGAAGTCTGAGACGTTCCCAGCTGTGAAGATGGAGCTGCTCACCGCACTGCTGCGCCTTTTCCTCTCGCGGCCCGCGGAGTGCCAGGATGTGCTGGGCCGCCTGCTGTACTACTGCATAGGTGCGTTCTTCAGAAGGAAGTGCCTGCACAACTAGCCTGAACTCGTTTGCTGAGTCTGGTCTGGTAGCTGAGACGAACACATGAATGCTTTCTCATATCCTCCTTCCTTTTGTCCCCCCCCAACTGCCACCCCCCACCCCATTGTGGTAGTGAGAGAATCATGGTTTTGCTTTTTAATGAACTCAGTCTGTTGTCTTACTTCAGAGGAAGAAAAGGATATGGCGGTTCGGGACCGAGGTCTCTTCTATTATCGCCTCCTCTTGAATGGTATTGATGAAGTAAAGCAGATCCTGTGTAGCCCGAAATCAGACCCGTCTCTTGGGCTATTGGAGGATCAGGCAGAAAAACCCGTGAACAGTTGGGCCTCAGACTTCAACACACTGGTGCCAGTGTATGGCAAAGTCCGCTGGGCAACCATCTCTAACCTCCAGAGGGCAGAACGCCGTGGCCCAGAGCTTCCTGCCACGGCATCCTTTGCCACATCAGGTATACATAGCCCTTACGTTTACGTTTGATCATAGCAAACCCTGATCTTTTGCCATGGCTGGTGGAGAGTAGAGAGTCCAAGCTAAATCTCAGGCTGTTGTACCTGGTTGAGCTTTTTGAGCAGGCAAGATGCTCATCATTGGTTATTGAAGTCATTGATCCAAAGCTAAAGGTCACCTTGTGTGTTTTGGAGAATTTAGATTTTTTCAAATGGATTTCCACTAGGTGAAAAACGTATCTTAACTCAAGTGTTCTGGTCTTTTTAGAACCCTTGACTCCCGAAGAGAACAAGGAGCAGATTCAAGCACTCTCGGATTCTGCAGCCCTTACACTGGTCCCCAACCACCAGATCACTGCGGAGTATTTTGAGAAAACGTGGCTGCGCCTCAAAGTTGCTCATGAGCAAGTGTTGCCTTGGCAGGGAGCAGTCCATCCCGACACCCTCCAGATGGCCCTGCAAGTCGTGAACATCCAGACCATTGCAATGAGCAGGGAAGGTGCCCGGCCCTGGAAAGCCTACCTCAGTGCTCAGGATGACTCAGGCTGCCTGTTCCTCACAGAACTGCTGCTGGGACTGGAACACTTGGACATGCAGGTCTCAGTGAAACAGCAGGAGGCCAGGCCTGAGGTCCTCCACAGCTTTATTTCCATTCTAGAGACTGTGCTCGGAGCAATTGGAGACATCAAATCCTAGCCTATGTGAGCTGTCGCCCTGCGGTGACCAGCCCTCAGTCCCTTAGTGGGTCTTAGTTGAGCTGCCTGGAAATCCATGTCGTGTCAGATTCGAAGGAGGATGGGAAGTCTAGGAGTCGGGATTCTTTTTTCCCTAAAGACCAGTGATTACATTCCTCTTAGGCCTGTTGGCAAATGGCCTCACTTTTCCATGATGATCTTATTAGAGATAAATGTTGGTAATTGATATTGCGGATTGGGGATGGGATATGGATTATTTTAGTGTTTGGGATTGTTTTATTAAAGCCATCTGGTGTTGGTGGAAATGGATTCCCTTACACGGGGGCCTCTCTACTACCCTGGATTATTACAGTAAACTCTTGACCAGTTTCACTAGCCTCCTGTCAAGCTGCATAGGCCAGAGCCTGAAGTCCTTAGCGTGGCATCTGAAGCCCTTTGTCATCCGTGTGCTACTTGCCTCTTCAGGCATGTAATCTCTCAGACTCCCCCAAATGTCCACTGAGCTGGCCAAAGCAGACTGCGTGCAGCTCCCTGAATGCACCAGCCCTCTCCCCTCTGCCTGACACTTGCCTGGCACGTTTCTTCACCCCTGTGTCTTTATTGGGAAGCTCCTAGTCTAGCCTTCGGGGTTCATTTTAGCTCAGAGCTCCTGTTTCCACTGGGGTCTCCTTCAAGCTGTGAAAGCAGCCCAGGCAACCCTCTAATCCTAACAGGTGCGTGCTTATCAAGCTTACTTCCTTGTCTCTCGTAGTAGTTACATAATCTGGTGTCAAGTTAGGACTTGAGAGGATTAAGAGTGAGGGGGCGGAGTCTAGTCTGTCAATCATTGTATAGCTAATGAGGCCTCTGTGTGGGCATGACCTTCCCCCAAGGATTATGGGAATTCCTATTTTTCCTCCTTGATGGAGGGAGACTCTGCTCACTCCCTGAGAGGTGCTCTCAAGATACATGGCACTACGCTGATAGATCCCCTACCCTGGGAACTGGAGGAGCCACATGGAGACCCCTGCCAGTGCTGAGATGCTTCATCCTCCACTGGATCCACCAGACTTTGCACCCACTGGCCTGTAATCTTCCGACATTCAGTATCATTGCATGTGTTTCATGAGTCGGAAGAGAACTTTATAGATTGGTATTGGACATATGGACTAATATCGGACTTATGGACTTGATCTGGACTGGACTGGGATGTTTTCTCAATATTCAACTGCTCTTGTATCTAAAGCTCTTTCTTATACACATATGAGAGTGTCTATGGATTTCTTTCTCTAGCCTGCCTGGAATAACACATCTCTTGTCTACTTTTCATTTTATTTGTACCTGGCCTATTTTATACACTCAGTGTAACAGCTTCTGGTAAGAACAGGTAAGATAATGGCCAAATTAAGATGAGGCCAGGGTCCTGAGCAGGGAAAGTGACGAGACCAGTGCAGACCAGCCTGGGTGGAATGGGGAGCTACACAAGTGCCCGGGCTCCGAGGGCTGACAGTGTTGACACAGTTGAGCCTCAGATTTCACTAAAAGAGTTGGCAGTTGGTGTGACTGGCAACAGATAAAGAATGGACAGTGGAGAGGAAGAAACTTTCCAATTCTCATTTCTAAAAGAAAATTCTACGTAGTGTTACATCGGTGGCACTGATGTTTACGTACGAGATTCCTAAGTTAAAGATTTCCACACAGAAGAATGATAGCAAGCTTGGCACTTCAGAAGGCTTCAAATACACCAAAGGCATAGTCTTTGGTGTTCAGTCTACTTTGCATATTTCTACCGCCCAGGTGCAATGATGGGGTGTGCATCTCTTAGATATATGTTCACCCGCCACTTCAACTTGACGCTTAGTAGGTGTAACGACAGGACAATTTTTGGTAAGGGCCTGGGTTTTGAGTTTGCTCACGAGGCTTCCCATGTGGAATTCGCTCCATTTGGGGGTGAAAGTATACAGAGCATGTTAGTCTTCCATTCAACAATGTCTGTACAGTTTATTTCATGATCAAGCATCCAGTTCTTTCAATGTGGCTGCACCCTTCCCCCACCCTGTGGATTCCCCATTTTCATTCCTTCTTCATGGCCAGCCCTTCCCACCTCCCTCCTGAACTGTGCTTTCAGGCAGAGGCTGCCCTTTGGTTCCTATGGTTGATTCTTCTGGATCGTGTCTTCCTCCTGGACTGTTACTCACTTTGTAGGCCTTTCTGTTTGGACCCTTTGCTGTAATGTGCCGTGAAGTGTGTTTTTCATATCACCCATACAGAAAATAGGATTTCATCTAGACACTGGCTTCTCGACAGCAGTACTGTTAACATTTGGGGCCTGCTGATTACTGGCTAGAGGGGGCGATCCCCATACGGTTCAGGGTGATGATTAGCCTGCCTGGCCTCTACACATGGAGCCCTGGTGAGCCAGGGCTTAAAGTGCTCAGCTGCTGACCAAAGGTGGGGAGTTTGAACTTTACCAGCCATAGTACATGTGAAATGGGGGCAGTCTGCTCCCCTAGTGATGACAGTCTTGGAAGCACTCCAGAGTGCTTGTGCTGTTGTTCTACAGACTCCCTAAGATGAGCAGCAGCTGTGGTTTGGCTTCGAACTCTTAACCAGTAGACCCCAGGACAACCCTGAGTTGTAATCATTAAAAATTGTCTCCAGACATTAAAGGTTCCTACTAGTTAGTTGAGAACCACTGATCCAGGCAATGAATCCTGGGACTCAGAACAATCTGAGAATTTCCTTTTGCATATTTTGACATGCTCAGTTAAACCAGGGCTGAGTCATGAGGAGCTGAATGAAATACAAATGAAGCATGGAGTGCTGCCAGTTTAAGGTGTTGCAAGCGAGGAGGGTGCAGGTAGGAGAAAGTCTACTCGTTTTTTGGAAATTAAAGACAATATCTGAAATGATAACCTTAAGAGAGTTTTGGCTCAACTAACGAATAACTAATGTTACTAAGACGATCCCAACTGTTGAAGCTTTTCGACGATTCGATCTCTGATAGCTTTTCTATGAACAGAATCAACTCTGCAGCAGGGGGGTTGCATTTGCATTTGGTTGCATTTCTATAATGAAAGGGCAGAGTAGAATATGAAGTGGCTGCTTTGGGAAAGTGTTATTTTAAAGTGACCCCAGGAAAGAACTTAACTGTAGCTAGATTTTACTACTTAGAAGCAAAATTATGGTACCCTTCCTGGCATAATGGGCTACACGTTTGGCTGCTAACTATAAGCTCAGTAGTTCGAGACCACCAACTTCTCTGAGTATAAAAGAGGCTTTTTATTCCCCTAAAGATGTATAATCTTGGAAACACAGGGGTGGAGACACTTAGTTTATAGGATCACTCAAAATCAACTCAATAGCAGTGAGTTTGAGTGAGAGAAAAAAAAAATGACCCAATGTTGAAGGGATCATTGTCAGGCATCAAAGAACAAAAAATCATACTGTGTGCTCATCTTCCCGATACAATCGCTGAAAACAAATGGGTGCATATGCAGCAAATGTGGTGAAGAAAGCTGATGGTGCCCAGTTATCAATAGATATAGTGTCTGAGGTCTTAAAGGCTTGAAGGTAAACAAGCAACCATCTAGCTCAGAAGCAACAAAGCCCACATGGAAGAAGTGCACCAGCCTGTGCGATCATGAGGTATCAAAAGGATCAGGTATCAGGCATCAAAGAACAAAAAAATCATTGTGAATGAGGGGGAGTGCGGACCCACAGCCCATCTGTAAGCACCTGGACATCCCTTTACAGAAGGGTTGCAAGGAGGAAACGAGCCAGCCAGACTGCAGTGTAGCAACAATGAAACATACAACTTTCCTCTAGTTCCTAAATGCTTCCTCCCCACCCACTATCATGATCCCAATTCTTACAAATCTGCCTAGAACAGGATATACACTGGTACAGATAGGAGCTGGAAATACAGGGAATCCAGGATGGATGATCCCTTCAGGACCAGTGGTGAGAGTGGCGATACTGGGAGGGTGGAGGGAGAGTGGGGTGGAAAGGGGGAACCGATTACAAGGATCTGCATGTGACCTCCTTCCTGGGAGATGGACAACAGGAAAATGGGTGAAGGGAGATGTTGGACAGTGTAAGATAGGACAAAATAAAAATAATTTATAAATTATCAAGGGTTCATGAGGGAGGGGGTAGCGGGGAAGGAGAGAAAAAAGCTGATACCAAGGGCTCAAGCAGAAAGAAAATGTTTTGAGAATGATGATGGCAACAAATGTACAAATGTGCTTGACACAATGGATATATGTATGGATTGTGATAAGACTTGTATGAGCCCCCAATAAAACATTTTTAAATGACCCAAACTTTGCACCATGAAGTTAATTTTTAATATTCCCTCTGCCCTAGAAGTGTCTTTTATGATCTCTGCAGACTTATGATTTGAGGATGCAATATACGTGGATAGCAATCTTTCAAAATCCATGGAAGCAGTTGATGCTGTACTTTCAGTACAACGATCTTCTACAGTCTGAGCAGTATGTAACACGTGGTGATACCTGAGAAGGGCAGAAGTACTGTGGAACATTGCAAAGACATCATTTTCATGATTCCTGACTGATTTTATTCTCTAGTCTAGTGTAACTTATAGATCTCCCACTCACCCCCTTTCCCAATGGGAATTCTGTTGTAATTTTTCCATCCCTTTCATATCAACATATAAGGGTAATCAAAAAGTATTGTTATTAGGGTTCTAGTTCATACATGCTAGGGTTTATTACAAACAAAACATGCTTAAGCATGTCTGTGGATTCGTGGATGGCCGCAGACAAATTCTCTTTGTAATACACTTGTTTAACATACTCACTGCCATCAATTCGATTCTGACTCATAGTCACCCTGTAGGACAGAGTAAAACTGCCCCATGAGTTTCTGAGACTGTTAACTCTTTACAGGAGTAGAAAGCTTTCTCTTTCCCCCGGGTGGTTTTGAACTACTGACTTTAAGGTTAGTAGCCCAACAAGTAAACCACTATATCGCCAGGGCTCCTTACAGTTGTCTTAGTCTCTTTAGAAAACAAAAACTGAGTGCCACCAAGTTGATTCCGAATATAAGTGCTTCTGTGGACTTTCAAAACTTGACAGGAGCAGACAGCCGCATCTTCCACCTGTGGAGCAGCTGGTGGGTTTGAAGTCACAGACCTTCCGGATTCCACAAAACCGTTGCGTATACCCTTCT
The DNA here is from genome assembly GCF_050624435.1 of Tenrec ecaudatus. Taxonomy (NCBI): domain Eukaryota; kingdom Metazoa; phylum Chordata; class Mammalia; order Afrosoricida; family Tenrecidae; genus Tenrec; species Tenrec ecaudatus. The sequence continues at coordinate 148,993,076 of NC_134530.1, read as the reverse complement.
GAACTGAACTCCATCTTCAGTTGAAGTGGCCTGGCAGATCCTGAAGACGGCACTATTTTGATGGCATTTTGTTGTTGCTATTGTTGAAGGAGACTAAAGGGAGTGCTGGTGGCATCGTGTGCCGGTCACGATGCCACCAACCTATTATTACTGAAGTTAGTAGTCAAACTTTCATGGTGCTGTCTGGTAAGCAAGCACTGAACTGCTAACGGCAAGATTGGTAGTTCAAACCCACCAGCTGGTCCATGGGAGAAAGATGAGGCTGCCTGCTCCTGTAAAGATTTAACCAATATAAGTTGTTGACCTTATACGGGGTCCATATGAGCCAGAATCAAGTCGATGGCAGTGGGCGGGAGTTGAGCATAACCAGCTGTGCCACCCAAAGACCCTATTTTCTTAGTCAAAGGTTTCCGTTTTGGGATGAGTTGTGCCCATGTATCCTCACCCACGGACACACTTGGTGCAGATGATGACTCTGAGCCAGTGATATAATGAGATGAAGCTGTGGGCAAGGAATAAGTTACGGCAGGTGGCAAGAGAAGCAAGGGGAGGGGAAATTCTGTCCTCCTCATTTTCTAGTCCAGGGGGCTCATACTTTTTCAGCATGCGAGCTCCTTATAAAATGACCAAGTCAAAACGATTTACCAACCACAAAAATGCAAAGCACTTTTACTACATTGATTCATAAATGCATTGATAATTCTTTATATGTACAATGTTTGTTTATGTACCTTGTATAACTGCATGAACCATATTGCACAAAACAACACAATTAACTATGGACATTTTTTGTCATGACCTGAGTTTACTCTGATGACTTGCACTGAATGGACTGAGCCAGGGATGCATAGCCCAGACAGGAGCTGCTGACAGCCAGCCTCAAGCACACTTCCCAATGATCTTCAGTCCTGGTGGAACGGTGCTTGGACTGAATGATTGTTATGTGGTAAGAGGCTGACTCACATAAATGAGTAGAGCCGGGTAATGCAGTCAAGGAGGCAGCACATGTTCTCATGTTTGGGTCCTTTCCCTCTGCGAGTAAGTTCCAGAACTGTTCACACACTCTGGACTTCAGCCGAATGTCGGCTTGTAGTGTCAAACTCTCCCATTCTGTATGAAAGTGATACGTTTTTGTCTTCTTACTTGGTCCAGCTCCCCCACTCATTTTAATACCCTTTATTACATTTAAGAGAAAAAAAACAGGGTATAAATATTGGCAATAACTTGTCAGTGTTGCTGCATTTAGCATAGTTGTTTGTGCATGCATTTGGCACCTAAGATTACATCTGATTGGCTGCACTGTCTATGAATTAAGTGGGAGGATTGAGGACAGGCTTATGTCCATTTTTTTAATGTCATGCAATCTACCCACAGTACATTTGTGATCGACTAGTAGATCGCGATCGACCTATGGAGTACCCCTGGTCTAGTCATAATTAGGAACACGCTATTAGAACTGTTAAGTGTGAGGATATGTGGGTTGGAAGGAAGGAGTGGTTAGGGAGGGTGCTACGTTAAAGACACAGAAATAAGTTAGCAGGAGGAAAGTCTGCCTTGTCTTCCCAATGAGCAAGGCCGCTGTATGTAGTCCTCCAAACCACCAAACCAAACTCTGCCATTCAGCCAATTCCAAGTCACAGCACCCTGTAGGACAAGATAGAACTGACCCTGTGGGTTTCTGAGGCTGTAAATCTCCACAGGCGTAGAAAGTCTCATATTTCTCCAGTGCAGAAACTGGTGGTTTCGAACTGTTGACCTTGTGGTTAGCAGCCCACCTCATAATGCACGACACTGCCAGGGCTCGATTTTATATAGTCTCACAACTTTGATTATCTAGGATGATGCAAAGAAATCAAGATCAGAATATGACATATGTATGTTCTTTGCTTGCTTCTGTGGATTAGTTGGAGAGTGTGTTGTAAATTTATTTGATACAATGATGAGCTTGAGATGCAAAATGAAAGTGAGTTCTCTTAAGCTCTCGGTAAATAATGAACATATACCCAGGATGTTTGTCTTGACTTCATCATTTCACATGGTAATTGTAACACAGGGATGGTGTCCTTTGCTTCCAAGGGGGTTGACATGGAGATCTGTTCCACACCCAGAAAGCCTCCCTTAATATGCTGTAGATGGAGGGGAACAAAGTGGGTTTGTCTACTTGCCAAGCTGAAGGGGTCTTCTCAGTGAGGAAAAGGGAAGGGAGACAAAGAGTCCTTGACACAGTGTGGCCTCAAGATGTGGGTGATCTTTTGGTCGGTTTTAATGGTGTCAATAGGAAGAAAGTAAAAATCAACAACATGGGCAGCACATGTACAGCTAACCACAGTACCTTACCGCCAAGGCTCTAGGAGAATTTCTAGCTACAGCATGAGAGATGAATGAGCCTGCTGGTGCCAGGGAGAATTATTTCAATATAGTTTAAGGCCGTGCTCCACTACCGTCCTCCTAAGTATGACTAGAAAATGAGGAGGACAGAAGTTCCCCTCCCCTTGCTGCTCTTGCCACCTGCTGTAACTTATTCCTTGCCCACAACCTCATCTCATAGTTTAAGGCAGGGGTCCTCAAATGTTTTAAACAGGGGGCCAGTTCACTGTCCCTCAGACCCATTGGAGGGCCAGACTATAGTTTTAAAAAAAAAACTATGAACAAATTCCTGTGCACACTGCACATATCTTATTTTGAAGTAAAAAAACCAAATGGGGCAAAAACACCAGGCAGGCCAGATAAATGTCCTTGGCAGGCCGCATGTGGCCCGTGGGCCTTAGTTTGGAGATGCCTGGTTTAAGGTAAGGGTCCTGAAGGAGGTAGGAGAAATTGTTTTCATGGCTAATGCTAGTGTGAAAAAAAGGTTGACCTAGAAAAATCTCTATAGGGCCTCCTGACCACAGATGTCTGAAACCTACTTAGTATCTGAAGTTTCAGCCTGTTTGTGTCTGAGTGTGCAGTAATGGGAAATGAATTTGGCCCTTGAGTACACTGATGCATTTGAATTACGGTGCTGGTGAAGGATTCTGACAGTCTCCGGTTTGCCAGAAGAGCAACCACAAGCTAACTCTCTTGGAAAAAATCTAGCCAGAATGCTTCTGGGGACAGGGATGGCAAGTGTGCGCTGGGCATGTTATTAGGAGAGCGGGAAGCCTGGAAGAGGACACCATGCGTGGTAGAGGGTTATTCGAAAGAGGAGGGTCCTCAACAAGACGGACTGGCACAGTAGCTGCAACAATGGGCTCGATCACACACCAATTGTGAGGATGGCGTAGGATCCGATAGTGTTTCGTTCCGTTGTACATAGGATTGCTTTGAGTCAGAACTAACATGATGACCCCTAGTGACTGCCTCCCAATACAACTGAAGATCTCTCTCTCTCTCTCTCTCTCTCTCTCTCTCTCTCTCTCTCTCTCTCTCTCTCTCTCTCTCTCTCTCTCGCTCATTTTTAGAATGTAAGCAAAGACAGCAGATTTGGTTAATTATGGTGCAAGACATAAATTCCATTCTGAATAACTGTTTGAATTTCTTATTAGTAGGGGATATTTTGAATAATGTCACCAGGTCAGAGACCCTTGAAAAGGTTTATGAATCTTATTTCTGACAGGACTTTGAATTAGTTCATTCTGTTTCGAACCTCTGCTGAGAATTCCGATTTCTACTCCAGGTATACAGATTCAGAATTGACGCTTTAATAAGATGCCAAATAAAAATCACCTGGGGATCTTGTCAATATGAAGATTCTGATTCCGTCTTTGTGGGGGTAGGGATCAGAATTCTCAGCAGGGGATGAACCAGAATGAACCACTTCTAAGCCCTGCTTCTGCCACTTGTTCTAGGGGAAAAGATGTCAAATTAAAATATATTTTATAGAGGCCTCTTTACTATGTCTTAAAGAGGACAAGGACAAGACAGATCATTTTTCGGAGACTCTCAGCATGAGACCTTCATGGTGTTCAAAGGATCATGGCCACACTGCTAATTACGGGAAAAAAGAAGTTTGTCACAAAATCACAATTGGTGGTAGAACAACGAATCCCTAGGCCAGATGGGAGTAAGTAAACAGAAAAGGAACCATGCCTGGGATGCTTTTGGGGAGCCTCCAACCACCTGAGCTGTGGTATATGGCTCAAGATCATGTGACCCAGGTGCCCCAATTTCCATTAAAGGCACACCTAGCCAAGTCCCTGCGAACAATACCATCCTTCCCTGGGCTGGCTCTAGAGGAGTTAAGTTTTAAACATACTTTGCCTGAAGGCATTGCTTTTTACATTGCAGGCTAATCAGAGAAAACCTCAAAGACATGAATTTATATCAAGCCTCAAAACGAGTGAAGACCCGTACTGATGATGGAGTAAATCATTGTTGATGTTGTTAGGTGTGGTCGATTTGGCGCAAACTCTTGGCAATCCAATGTACAACAGAAGGAAACGCTGCCTGGCCCTGTGCCTGTCTCGCACTTACTGCGTCTGAGCCTGTTGTTGCAGCCACTGTATGAGTCTGTCTGTAAGCCGTAGCCTTCAGTAAACCAAGTGCTTAGAATTCAAGCTCAACCCCCCACTGGTTCAGTGACATCAAGGGGGCAGCCAATACAGGGCTCTGTCCAAACCCCTCCACTCCCCGTCTCCCACCCATCATGTTGATTCAGATTCCCAGCTATCCCATAAGGGTTTCCAAGGCTATACATCTTTATGGGAGCAGATGGCCTCCATCCTTCTCCCATGGAGTGGCTCATAGGTTTGAATCTCTGACCTGTGGTTCACAGCCCACCATTACCACCAAGGCTCCGGTTCACCCCTGATGGCTTCTAAACTGCTTTCTAAGGTGTCTCGCTAGCTCTGTGAGACAAATCCTTTTGTTAAGAGTGCATCTTACTTAAAGCCCTTTTATGCTGACCCTTTGGCCTTGGGCTAACAAATCTTCAAACTCACTGCCATTGAGTCCATTCCAACTCACAGGGTCCTACAGCGACCTTATAAGACAGAGTAGACTGCCCCTGTGAGTTTCCAGGAGTGGAACTCCACAGGAGAAGAGAGAGCGCCGCATCTGGGTTTAATGGGAGGTGGTTAATATTTCCTGACTGCCAGACCCTGCAAGGTCTTTGTAAAATATTCTTATTTAATGCTCACAACTTCCCTGTGGAATATTTTAAATTATCCCCGTTGTTTACAATTCCTCCGGTGCCCAAGTTGCCACCCCCTCCAACTTTTATGTGTGCTGTTCTGTCCACGGCAGGAGCTCTCGTGGCTCAGGGCAGTATGCACTGGGCGGCTAACCAAAGGGTCCATGGTTTAGGCCCCAGCCGCACTGCGGCAGACAGATGAGGCAGTCCGCTTCTACTCTGTCCTAGAGGGTCATGCGTTAGAATCTACTTGAGAGCAGTGGACTTGTTCCACCTGGGACAGTCTCATTGCTCCCGTTTGCCTAATGAATGCCAACTTTATTCTTCCGAGCTCACTACAGTTACTACTTCAAGGAGATCTCCCAACACTGGAGGGTTTTCCCCATTACACTTTCATAGTACTCCACTTCAGCAGCACAAGAAACTGTGTGATCTGTCATTAATAGGTCACCTCTGCTGAACGGTAAGGTCCATGAGGGCAGGGACTGTGTCATGTTTCTGAGTTATTATAAGGATTGGCACAGTGCCCAGCACATGTGTGCTCAGGAACTGATAGGATCCCAGAATATGAGGGTCAGTCAAAAAGTATGGCTACGAAGCCATGGAAACCATTTTTTAAAATGTGAAGCTATTGTTTCTTGACATATCCTCCACTAACAATACAATTCTCAAAGTAGGGTTTCCACTTCTCTAAGCCTTTCCTCAAAGAATCCTCTGCTATCACTAAGATTGGATCAAAATTGCAGCTTTGGCATCCTTAAGAGACTCAACTCATGTTCTCTTTCTATTTTCTTTGGATCCGGGGAAGAAACAGAAATCGAAAAGAAATAGGGTGAATGGAGTAAGGGTTCCCAAGGCACTACCCATAGCACAGCCCTTTCTCCCCTCACAGAATGAGCAGGTGCATGGTTGTGATGGGAGAAGACGCCTCGCCCTTTTACACGAGTGCAGTTTATCACGACCACCCTTTGAACTGTCTCCCCCCCCAAAAAAAACAACAAAAACAATGGCCATAGCCTTCTGAGCTGACTTCTCTGCGTTCACTTTTACTGACCCAGTAGATGCCCTGGAGAGGCCACTCTTTTGATTGGATGTTTGTGTTTTTTAAAGGCAACCTAAGGAGACCAAGACAAGTGTATTACAGAGAGAACTTGCCTGCCACCACCCACTGATCGCAGAGACATGCCTAAACGTGTTTTGTTTGGAATAAAGCCATGCATGTATAAGCTGGAGTCCTAGTAGCAATACTTTCTTACCCTCAAGAATTTTATTATCAGGATTTGAACACTGGTCTGTTATCACTTCAAGCTCTTCGTTTAGATTACATCATACATAGAATGTAACCGGAAGAATGTCTTCACAGAATTACCCAAGAGACTTTTCCTCAATTCAAAGTCAGACTTCTTAACAATAAAAGTTATTCATTAACCTTTATACTAGCTAAGGTGAGGCTCTGAGGCACGGAATTCAGACCATCTTCAAAAGGTCTTCTCTCCTATGTGTAGGTAAGTTCCCCAAGAAGTCTCATCTTTCTGGGCTAATATTTTTGCAGAAAGCTCCTGGGAAAGACTCGTGTACCAGTAGGAACTTTGCAGTAGGTAGGCACATCAGCTGGTGTGCCACTGTTTCCTAACTTCCTCTGGGCAGAACGCTGCTGCTTGTTTCGTGGGGAAAGAAAACAAAACTCGACAGCAACATCTGAAATGAAGACCCCTCGAACTTTTGAGGAGCAGACGGAATGCATCGTGGATACCCTGCTCACCGACTTCTTGGGCACAACACCAGAGGTTTCCAACCGGTGTCTGCAATGTTCAGATGAACCAGATTCAGGTAAGGTCCTTGGCCGGCGGTGGTGGTTGAAAGTCCTCAAGAACCTGTGTTTGCTTTCTTGATTTCCATTCAGTTTCAAAAGGCAAAGTCTAAGCTTTCAGCCGTGTCCGGAGTCTTCGTGGAAGAGGAAGAGATTCTCATTGCAGGGAAATTCTCTGACCATTGGTGTCCTCAAAGCATTAAAATTGGTCTTGGCAAAGAACAATACTAAAATTGTTGAAAAGCCTAGAGAACGTTCCAAGCTTCCAGACTTCTGGGACTAGCCATTCTTTCAAAGATTGTGACCGTGTGACTTTGTTCCCTCTCTCCTAGGAGAACCTTGCCCTTTTGACGTGGCCATCGTTGCTGGTCGCCTTCGGATGCTGGGTGACCAGTTCAATGGAGAATTGGAGGGTTATGTCAAAAGTGTCATTGAAGACACCACTCAGGGACAGGTCAGGTTCTTCTTGGGGTATTTTTAATTGTTTGCTGCTCTTTTCCATTTCAGTTGCCTGTTTCTGCTACTTCTAACTAACCTCTGACTAGAAATGTATTATGAAAAGTTGGGGATTTATATTAATCCAGCTGATGCAACTGGGATTTGTGAATGGCTAGTTCTTCAAGACTTAATCAAAAACTAAGTGAAATTGAGATGAAACGCTCTTGACATAAGCTGATCCACCTTCAAGTTGCCTCCACTTGGTTTCCATCAGCGCTGAACTTTGTGGCCTAGAGCCTACCTTTAGCACTTTATTTTTGGCAAGGTACCTTTTTTATGTATCTGTTTCAGTACTTACTGGGCAGAGGAGCCCATGTGGTGAACATCTTCCCCCACTCCCCATAGTCTAAGATGTGAAATCAATACAGGGAGAATAGTTCATTGATAAGTCTGATGCAACTAAGCACAGACTGCCATCAAGTCTATTTTGACTGAGTGATCCTAGAGGACAGAGCAGAAACGCCTGCTAGGGGTTCTGAGGATAGAGTTTCCATGGTTTTCCATCTGGCGAAGTCAAATCTTCCTCCCTCAGAATAGCTGGCGGGTTTGGACCACTGGCCTTGTTAGCCAACCTACACTTAACTGACCAGGCCGCCAAGTTCCCTTTGTTCCCTCCAAGTCAGGCTACACTGAGTGTGATGGGAGCTGGGAAGAAGCCCCGGTGGTGCTTGACTGCAAACTAAGGAGTCAGCAGCTCAAACCTACCAGAAGGCACCTGCACCCTAAAGATTTCAAAACCAAACTCACTCACTGTGACGCTGTAAGGTAGAGTAGTACTACTCCATAAGGTTTCTAAAAACCCAAACCTCCAAGCTCACTGCCACTGAATCAATGCTGACTCATATTGATGCCCCCTCCCCGAACTGTGGGCTTCTGGGACTGTAACCCTTTAGGGGAATAAAAAGCCCCCCTCTTTCCACTGTGGACTGGCTGCTGGTTTCAAACTACTGACCTTGAGGATCACAGTCCACATGGGCTCCTGGTTTCCAGAACTGTAAAATTTGATGAGAGCAGGAAGCTCCATCAGTTTCCTTACAAATGACTGATGGATCTGAACCTCCAACTTTGTGGTTAGCAGTGAAAAGCTTAACCCATTAAGCCACCAGGGCTCCCATGGAAATAAGCGCCTTGGCCACCCTATGGGGCAAGGCTCCCCTGTGGTAGAGGGTCACTGTGCGTCCGCCTGGACGGATGGCTCACCATAAAAATACTAAGCTTTATCTGTTTGTTTTTTCATCAGAATGCTTGCATTAGTTGTGGCGGGCTGCTGTAACAGAAATACCACAAATGAGTGGCTTTAACAAGCAGAATCTTCTTTTCTCACACTTTGGGGGCTGGAAGTAGGAATTCAGAGTGCCAGCTTGACAGGAAGCAAGCCTTTCTTACTTTCTCACTCTGCTGGCTCTGAAGCCTGTGCTTTCTGATTCCTTGGAGAGCTCTACATTTTGTTTTGTTTTTTCCAAAGCTATGTATTGTGTGTATATATATATATATACATATATAAAAATCATTTTATTGGGGGGTCTTACAGCTCTTATAACATATGTACAAATGTGCTGAATACAATTGATGTATAGATTATTATAAGAGATCCAAGTTTCATTTTTTATCATTTTATTAGGGGCTCATAAAACTCTTGTCATAATTCATATGTACATCAGTGTGTCAAGCACATTTGTACATTCGTTGCCCTCATCATTCCCCAAACATTTGCTCATTTCTTAAGCTCTCGGCATCAGCTCCTCATTTCCCCCACCTCCCTGCTCCCCCCTCCCTCAGCTCCAAGTTTCTTAACTATCTATCTTATTCCATTTCTCTCTTTTTATATCTCAAATAAAATGCATTCAAAATACACCCTATACTAATCCTGCCTTTCAACATACCAAAGACAACCCATTTTCAAATGGGATTATGACCACAGGCATCCAAAAACCAAACTCACTTCCATTGAGACAATTCTGATTCTTAGTGACCCTGTAGGACAGACTAGAACCACCCCTGTGGGTTTCTGAGGCTGTAAATCTTTATGGGAGCAGAGAGCCTTTCTTTCTCTCTCATAGTGGGTGAGAAGCTCAAACAGTTGACCTTACAGTTAAGAGCCCTACATAGGTTCTCTGCACCACTAGGGCTCCTGCCATAGGCATAGAGGTTAAGATTTAGAGCACATATTTCTGAGAGACACAACTCCATTTGTAACACTGTTTAGTGGCAGAAGCACTTGAACCCTGTTTTGGAGATAAAGACCGTACGGTGCTGTTCTATAAGCTGGTGCTGACCAATGTCAATAATGAGAGCTAATATTAATTCCTTGTGGACCCCGTGCCAGGCCCTATTCTACATGCTTTGCATTTATTATCTCATTTAATCCTACACTACCCTTCTACCCCTAAAGCATTCACTCTTCAGATGCCTGTAACACAAGTCGACTTTGTTCATTGCGCTATCCATCCATAGAAAGGCTATAATCTCCCCAGAGGCACACTGCCACATCCTTCTCCCTCAGAACAGCCGGCGGGTTCAAACGGCTTAGCCACTGCACCACAGGCCTCCCAGGGAAACAAAGGCAAAGGGAAATAAGCAATCAGATCAGTAGGTCAGTATGAAAGTTCAGAGTTGAATCCAGTCTGATTCCAGGACCGCACTCTTCCCGATGATGCACGTGTCTGCTACTGTCATTGGGGTGTGCCCCTTCCAGATTCAGGCAGATCTGGACCCACCATGCCCAGTTTCTTGTTTGGCTGCAGTCCTGGGTTAGCTGGTGACGGAAGCTACTTTTCTTGTTTTCTTCCTTCATTTTTAAGAAAGTTAAGAAAATTTGAAAATATTGTAGAAATCATTTTTTTCTCCTGAGTCATTGGAGAGTCAACCTGACATAATGGCCATTTCTCCCTAAATTTTCATTTTGTTGTCCCTCACATGAGGACCATCCCTTACAGAGCCACGGCTGCCGTCTAAACCAGGAAGTGATCACCGGTAAACTATCATGCACGCCTTAAGTCTAAGAAACGTTTGCCAATTATGCCAACATTGACCTTTCTAGCAAAAAGATCCAGGTCAGGATCAACAGGGCATTTGAGGTGTCCAAAGAGAACTTCCTCTCTTTCAAGTTTCCCTTTGTAATTAATAAGCACGCTAATAGAACAGTTCTTTGAAATATGGTAAATACCTAATCAAATGTCAATTAATTAATTTTATTTTTAGATTTGATTTTATGAATCTGTCTTGTTCAATAGATTATAATCTGGTCAAGTTATGCTTCATTCGAATGCTCAGATTACCCAGTGAGAAAGTCCTTTAATCTGGACTGTAGATTTTCCTTGTCACTATTATTCTGTGAGTATTCCCTTACTTTGCTGCTTTATTTTGTTTTGAACTTGGATTGTGAACGAGGCGTGCAAATGTCGCCGGTATAGCACTTAATCTTTTCTTTCAAGTATTTAAAGCTCTTTGTTCACTCTAAGCAATGGTACCTGACACCAGGGGTTTGGTAAGCTATCTATGTTTTTTCTAGGACAGTTGCTCCACCTGCTCCTAGAGTGAGGTCATAGGCCCCAGTGGCGTGTAAACCACTCTTGGAGAAGCGCCTGTTCTCCAGGATGGCTGCCGCGCTAGCAGCCTACACTTCATCCGTGATAGGCCATTGACGTGTCCTGTGTCTCTTCGCAGGTGGAAGCTAAACTCAAGGATGCCGTGAAATCGCTCAGCACGACCTGGTGTGCGCAGGAACCCAGCTTAGCCTATGAAAAAGCCTTTTTGGGAGTGGCAGTGAAATTTCTTGAGTGTGCGGCCCGCATGGCCCCAACAATGGCAAGGCTGGTGGCCTCCCCTGTGATAAATATGATCAATGGGAACAATGACATCCGGGCGTTTATCCAAAGCCAGGGAGGCTGGGTAAGTATATTGGGCATTTCTGGCTTTCCTAAGCATTTGAATTATTTTTGTACTAATACCAGGAATGCCAACTCATGACCCTTTTTGTAAGTTGGAAACCAAACAGGATAACAGGCTTTCATACTTGGCTGAAAATGCCAGGAGTTTCTGGGCACATGTCATAGTTACCTCATGCTGCTACAGTGGAAACACCAGGAGTGGATAGTTTCATAAGGAGAAAGCTGCTCTCAGGTTAGAAGGCTAGCAGTCCTATTTCAGAGCACGGCTCTAAGGGAAAGTTTTTTGTCTCTGTCGGCTCTGGAGGAAAGTCTGGTCTCTTTTCAACATCGGTGATCCCAGCAGATGGATCCCTTGGAGCTCTCCATGTGTCGTGGCCATCAATCTTCCCTTGGGTCCAGGAGGTTTTAAGTGCAGGGATGCAGGGTTCAAAGTAAATGCACCACTCCTGGCTCTTCTTTCTCGAAGGTAGCAAGGTCTCTCTCCTTTTTAAGATAAAAAGTAATTCCATTTGACAGGAGCTCTGGGAGTGTAGTACATAAGTACTCAGCTGCTAACCAGGAGGTTGGTGGTTCAAACCCACGAGGCACCCCAAGGGAAAAAGGTGTGATAGTCTGCTCCTTTGGGGCACATCTACTCTGTCCTGTAGGGTCAGTGTCATTCACAGTTGACCTGATGGTTTGGGTGAATGGTCTAATTTGAATTTCCTCCCACATGTGATATTATGAAACTAAACACGTAGAATGATTGATATTTATGATTGACCTATGAACTCAGAAATTTCAGAAGGCTGAAGTTTCTAAGACACACACATTTCAGGATGGAATGCTTATTTTCACTCCACTCAGTTGCTCACTTCGTCCACCTGGTCTATTTATTTATTTATTTATTGTGGGGATGGATCTCAGTGTAGTATGTCGAGTTTAAGAAGCCAGCTATAAAAAGATACTATCTGTACCGTTCATTTATATGAACTAAGGATAGCTCATATGAAGGTCTGTTTGTTTGTTTAATCATTTTCTCGGGGGCTCATACAGCTCACAATCCACCCATCCACCCATCCATTGTGTTGACACATATTTCTGTGGGACATAATTCAATCCATGCACTGTGTGAAAGGGGACACTCAGCCTGTGGAGGATGGACTTGAAGTGATGCTGCCTAGAACATTTACTGCTGGTTTTTGTAAAGCTAATCCCTACGTTTCATACACACGCTCATTCTAATGAATCATTGGTGAGGAGATTCTAGTCTTAGCCTCGCTTCACCCTGTTCACTAGGAGATTTCTGGCCTTCTTCCCTAATATCTTTGGGGGGAAGGGGTGTTTGGAATGTTCAGAAACATCTTAATATCATCCAACAGCAACAAAAACAGTTCATTATTCTCTGCTGCTGTGATAACTGCAGGAGGCATTCCAAGCCCAAGCCTTGGTGAGCATTAGCGCATTTGCTGTCATAGAAAGTTCTAGAAACAGGAGCATTCCCCACCACTTCCTGGGTCAACAGAAGCCAACTAAGAGCAATATTTCCTTCTAAGTATCTTTAGATCCTGCCATGGTTTCTCTAGGACGTTCCCAAAGACCATCCCCTTGACTGTTGGATTGTCACTGTTCTTCTAGGAAAATCTGGAGGGCTGAAGAAGTAGAACACTTTCCCGACCTGGACGACATCGTTTCCTCTGTGAGCTGGTGATTGATTTCTGGCAGTTCAAGCAAGCAAATAAACAAAAACTCACTTTCTTCAATTGTACAATTTTTATCTTTTATTTTTTCTTAAAAGTAAAAAAAAAAAAATGCCCAGAGGCCTACAGAGAGTTTACCCTTTATGTTTCTACAGGAGTTTCAGTCAATCCGATTGAAATAAAGACCTCAAAACACCAGATAATGACTTGTTAATAGTGGAATTCCGGGCAACTGGGCAGGCCTTTGCGAGAGCTATTTGGGGGGAAAGAAGGAAAGCAGGGAAATATTCCTCAAATTCAGCTCTATTTTTGGTAAGAATCTAATCTACCCATTTTTTTCAGTCTAAAGGATTTTCAGGGAGATTTCTAGTGTGTGAAAGTCTTATTCCCTTGAGAATACCCCCTCCCCATATATATACCTATAATTTCACCGGAGCAGATTTATCTGATGCATTTTAGAGTGTGGGAGACAAAAAGAGCAGTTTGTGTATCCTTCTCCTTGAAAGGTCAGAGAAAGAGAAAAGTCACTGTCTTTTCACCTCCACAGGATGCAGGAAGTGCCAGCCCACATCTAGGACAGTAGGGGCACCTCAGCTTAGATTACACACAGCCAGTCACACACCGCAATGTTTTCCAGAGTGTGGCTTATAGTCAGTCCACTTGTGCACCTTAGTAAACTCTGATTCCCAGGCTTCACTCTCAGAAATTCTGACTCTATATGGGGTGTGTGTGTGTGAGTGTGTGAAAATGTACTCAGTAAAATCTGCTCCATTGAACAATTTCTAGACAAAATGATCACTGACATTATTGTTCATGTCATGTCAACATTCTCATATTTCTGTCCTAGTGTCCCTCCCATTGTTTTAAGTTCCCTCTAACCCCAAACTTCTTGTCATGATTCAGAATAGCTGTCGTCTCCCATCCAAGTCCTAATCGGGCATGAAGCTGCTGAGTTCGGGCATGTCCAGGGTGGTATGGCCATAGACAAAATAGCTGTTGTCCATTGATTCTTAGATAGATTTTTTTTTTAAAAATACAACACCTAGGGGTGGCAACTTTTACTTTTGGAGCTAAACTTTTACTTACTTTAAAGCTGACTTCGGGGTAGCAACTGTCCAAATTATGCTTGATCTAATTGAATTATGAACTGTTATAATGTTTGTAAGAGCTCCCAATAAAATTATTTAAAAAAAATAATAAAATAAAGCTGCCTTCAGGTGATAGTTTTGATGAATAACCGAGGGCAACAGAAGTTCTTCAGGCTCAGTTGCTCCAATACAATGGGTCTGTCTTTATCACTAAGGAACCCCAACAGTATAGCAGGCTAAGTGGTGGGCTGCTAACTGCAAGGTCTGTGGTTCAAACCCCACATCAAAGCTCAGGCTGTGTGGTCAGGTAAAATTAGTCTCGGAAAACCTGTGAAGCAGTTCTAGTCTTTCCTGCAGGCTTGCTGCAAGTCAGCACTGGCTTGAAAGCACTGGGCTTGCTTCTCTTTATAACTAGTTCCCCAGGAGATCCTGATGCACATTAGTTTGAGAGTCATCACCCTAGCGCAGGGGTTGGCCTGCTGTTTGTTTTTGTAAATCAAGTTTAATTGGGAAACTGTGGCTGCTTTCAGACTATAATGGCAAAGCTGAGTGGTGATGGCTGACACTATGTGACCCACAAAGTCTAAACCATTGACTATCTGGCCTTTCACGGAAAATGTTGGTTGACTTCTGCTCTTTGATTGTCAGTCTTTCTCCTTGAGTAATCTAAACTCTGTTGCAGTCTTGAAGGAGCTCGGGTGCCATAGAGGGTTATGCCATACATGTTGGCCTGTTAACTGCCAGGTCAACAGTTCACTCATGGACATACAGTGTTGCTTTGAAAACACCTGGAGAAAGATGAGGCTTTCTGCCTCTTTGGGATTTGCAGACTCAGAAACCCAGAGAGGCCATTTTACTCTGTTCTATAGGGTTGCTATGAGCCAGAATGAACTTGAGGGCAGGAAGTTTGGTTTTAAAATTTTAAGCTCAGTCTTTTGACAATTTCTGCCAGTTGTAGATTGAGTTTAAACTCATAGATCCTTAACTCAGCTGGAAAGTGTTTATTCGTTCTTGCATGGTCTGTACTTTCTTCAAGGTCCTCAGCCAATCAGGGAGCCTAAGGATCCTGGGCAGATCCTGCCCTTACCAGCAGTGATTGCTAGCAGAGCCCGTGGTTTCTACCATGTGCGTGTCTTAAATAATCCTTAATAATCTAAGAGCAGTAGACAGACATCAGGTAGAAACTGCATCTCTAAGTCCCCAACCAGACAACTCGCCTGAATGTCAAGAGAAAAAGCATCGCTGGTTCTATTTTTGAGCAGAGGCTATTGCTACATCTATTTTTAACATATTACCAACACTGGCTAAAGTTAACCAAATTAACCACTTCCCCTTTCTTCTGTTATCCATCTAGCCATTTCCCCTAAACACAGATAAGTAAAGACGTTGTCTATATTTCTACTTTAAAAATTATGTTTATTTCTTATGTTCTTTTATAAAGTACGGTAGGTTTGCACATCAGAAATGAGATTTCAGGATTATCTTTTGCAGAAATTAGCTAAGTTTGCTACCAATAAAAACCCTTCATATACCCCTTACATTGTTTAAGACCGTGTCTTACATTACAATAAACTTAAGTTTGGTGAGTTCTGTTATATTTTGCCTCCTAGATAAAATCACTGTTTAAAATATGAATGTTGTTCTGTTTATGAGATAATTCTTTTTCTGCCTATCCACTTGAACCAAGTTTCAGCAAGGGCTATCTAAACCAAGTGATTCAGCTCATCAGAGGCCAGCACGCTCCTCTTTCTTTTTTCTTCCCCACGTTACATATACCCACTCCCTGTTTTCGCCGATTTTACCCAAAATAGATCAGATGGCGGACCTAGCTCCATGCACACTGTAGTATTTTAAGATTAAGAAAAGAAGGTCTTTGTCATTGCACTAGGCAAATGGGCAAAGCAACTTTGGCCTGGGTGCTTGGTTGCTACTGCTGCCGGTGTGGTTAAGTGCGGTCAAGTTGATCCCTGTTCAGAGTGATTCTGTGTACAATAGAAGGAAACACTGCCTCACCCTGGGCCATCCACACAATTGGGTTTGAACGCATTGTTGCAGCTCCTGTGTCAATCCACCTCATGGACGGGTCCTTTCCTTGGGGGCTGCCCTTCTATTTTATCATACACGAGGTCCTTTGCCACCAATTGGTCTCTCCTAATAACATGTCCAAACTAAGAACTACAGAGTCTCGCCATCCCACATGTATGGAGCATCCTGGTGGTACTTGTAACACAGGTTCGTTTTGTTCTTCTGGCACTCTGTGGGACTTTCAATATTCTTTGCCAGCACCCAAAACCGATTCTTCTTAGGTCTTCCTTATTCATTGTTCAACTATCACATATGTACAAGATGGAAAAATACTATGGGTTGGGTCAGGCACACCATAGTCCTCAAGGCAACAGCTCCCCTTTCAATACCAGAAGGAGGTCTTGTCCAGCAGATTTGCAGCAGTTGTGCTGCTAAGCTACCCTATTTCAGAAGAGGCACAATTATTGGACTACAGGAAGAAGATGATGTGGCCTAGAGATTCAACGAGACTGCTATTCTAGTTCAGTCCTATATCACCAGGTGGCCAGTGCTTAAAGTGATGGACTGCTAATCCATTGTGGTCTGCATGCATGGGTTTGAATCCTATCCTCATTAAACAACTAAACTTATTTTTGGAGATGGCCTGGTAGTATAGTGGGTTACACCTTGGGCTGCTAACCTCAAGGTCAGCAGTTCAAATCTACCATCTGTTCTGTAAGAGAAAGGGAAGGTTTTCTGCTCCTTTAAAGATTTACAGTTTTAGAAACCCCATCATATAAGATCACTGTAAGTCAGAAGTAACTCAATGGCAATGAGTTTGGTGGGATTTTTTGTTTGTTTGGTTTATAACTCATTTCTACCATGGGCTAATCATGTGGCATAATACAGATGGTTTGACTATCATTGAGTTGTGAGGGATAAAGCAAATAGTACATCTGGTACAGGGCTTACCTGTGTATTAGGGACGATTGCTATATGCCGTTTGGACTCCCTGTGATTTGGATTCGATTTGTTTCTCTCCATTTTCACAGTCTCTCACGGATACAAGCCACTTTTAGAGCTTTACTTGTCACCTCCAAGGGAGTGCTTCCTAAATCTGATTTATTTAACTTCTTCCCAAATCCATCTGCCTCTTCTAAACTCACACTCTCCCAGCTTGCTTTCCAACTAATTCAAAGCCTCATTCATTTACCAGTTTCAGTTCTCCATATCTAATTAATTTTTCTAACTTATTCCTTCCTTTTTGTCCTGATTCTCTTGACCAGACTTTATTACCAGCTGCCTGGACTATTGCAAAAGCCTTCTAATTAGGCTTTCAATTAAGCATCCTGTTCTAAGTTTGCTCCGTTCAGGCTGGCCTCTACATTGTCACTGGTTTCTTTGTCCAATCCTTTGATTGATTCTTTATTTTTATTGAATACTTTTATAGGGGGCTCTTACATCTGTTATCACAATCCACACATTCATCCAGTGTGTCGAGCACATTTGCACATATGCTGAAATCTTCATTTTCAAAGCATTCTCTTCCCACTTAAGCCCCTGATACCAGCTCCCATTTCTTCCCCCTCCCTCTCCTGCCCTCCCTCATGAACCCTTGATAAGTTATACATTATTATTTTCATATCTTACATCATCCTCCATCACCCCTCAACCATTGTTCCATTTTTCATCCCCTGAGAGGGGGTTCTAGGTTGATCCTGTGATCAAATCCCGCTCCTCCACCCCTCCCTTAATCCTCTTGGTACCTCTACTCTCATTGTTGGGTCTGGGGGTTTTATCTATCCTGGGTTCCCTGTGCTCTTATCTGTAACAATGTGCATGTTCTGGTGTAATCCGATTTGTAAGGTAGAATTGAGGTCATGATCGTGGGGTGAAGCAAGCACCAAAGAGCTAGAGGAACGTTGTGTGTTTCATCAGTGCTATACTGCACCCTGGCTGACTCATTTCTTCCCTGTGACCCCTCTATGAGGGGATGTCCAATTGTCTACAAATGGGCATTAGGTTTCCACTCCATGCCATCCCACCACACCCCCCATTCACTTTGGGTATGATTTTGTTTTGGATCTTAGATGCCTGGTACCTGATCCCCTCGACACTTCATGACCACACAGGCTGGTGTGCCTCTTCCATGTGGGCTGTCACTTCTGAGCTAGATGGCCGCTTGTTTATCTTCAAGCCTTTAGACCCCAGACACTATACCATTTGGTAGCCGGGTACCATCAGCTTTCTTCACCACATTTGCTTCTGCACCCATTTTGTCTTCAGCGATCATGTCATGAAGGTGAGCATCACAAAATGTCAGATATTAGAGTAAACTGTTCTTGTGTTGAGGGAGTACTTGAGTGGAGGTCCAATGTCCATCTGCAACCTTACTTCTTAACATATAGCTATTAATACATAGTTCTATTACTCTCTCTGTCTCTCTCTCTATATATACATATACACATATACATATGTGCATGCCTGTATTTAGACCACTATAAAATGTCCTTTGCCTCCTGGTTCTTTACTCTATTTCCTTTTACTCTTCTCTTGTCTCACCATCACAATCAGCTTCATTTAGTAAGTCCTTGCTGCTACATTGTCCTTGACTAAGCCCCACTAGGCATCCTACACCCTTCTCTCCATTAATTTTAGTTCACTTGTTGTTCCCTTGTCCCTGGATTGGTTCCTACTCCCCACCCCCCCATCCCCACCCCACTTCCTTTCTCCCACCTCCCTTTCTCCTGTATCCCCTAGAACCATTGGTCCCATTCATTTCATCTCTGAATTATTTATCCTACCTATCATATCTAGATACTTTAATAAGCTCAAAAGTCCAGCAAAGTCAAATAAAACAACAAAGGAAGTCAAGACCAACAAAACAATAACAACAATAGCAAAAAGAAAGCCACTGACAAAAATGGAAAGGCCTATAAATAGTTCAAGGTCTGTTGGTTGGCCTTTATGAGTGTTTTCTAGTCCAATCTGATGGGCTGCCACACTCTGTCTCCAACGTCTATTTTTGGTATTCCCCGGGGATTCATCACTTTGCTCCCCTTGCTGCTCTGTTGCATGCCCTTAGTGTTTCACTCCAGGGCGATGGTGTCAGATTGTGCACAATTCCCACACTGTGTCTCCAGTATTGCCCCACATAACCCTATAGTTTAGTGAGGGATTTCGTGTCTTGTGGTAAGGCTGGCCCTATGGTTCTCTGTGCGTTGTCTGCTCGGAGCAGGAATATCATCCTCGGGGCTTGGTGGGCCAGGATGTCCTCCCCTCCTTCTATATCCCTTTTTGTTTCTCCCACGTGCTCTAATCTGACATGCCCCTCTCCCTAGCTGTATCCCCAGTGCTGTCCTCTGAAGTGCATTTTTCTGAGGGGGGTGGGTGTCCACATAGTTGGGATTGGGGTTGGCCCCGCAGACCTCTCAATTGGTTTCTTGGTAGATGCCGGTATGTTATATTCACATCTTGGCACATTGGGTTGAAGTCTGGTCTCTCTCTCCCTCTCCTGTGAAGATATAAACAATAACCTCCTCTTGGATGGGTTAGTGCCCTGCTCTCCCCACCCCCACCCATATCTTTTTTTCTTTTCTTTTCTTTTTTCTCTTTATTTCCCCCTCTTATTAGTTGGCTGCTGTATGTATCCCTGGATTGGGCTTGGGCCCTGCCAGTTGCTAGACATCACCCTAGGGATGTATGTATATAGTAGCTTTTCTCCTATGCCCCATTTTTGTTTTTTATAAGTGACCTCACTGCACTTATGTTGTGCTTGTCCTTTTGTGCTTGGCTTACTTCACTTAGCATCATTTCCTCCAGTTCTTCCCATACGGCAATGTGCTTCATGCGTTCATCGCTGCTTTTTAGGGATGTATAGTACTCCATTGTATGTCTGTACCACAGTTTTTTGATCCATTCATCAGTGGATGGAAATTTAGGTTGATGCCAACTCCTTGCAATTGTGAATTGTACCACGATGAACATTGGAGCACACATGTCTGGCTGTGGTTTGTTTCTTGTCTCTTCTGGGTATATGCCCAGGAGGGGGATTGCTGGGTGGTATGGTAGCTCAATTTCCATCTGTTTTAGATATCACCAAATCAATTTCCATAATGACTGTACATACCTGTGAGAGGTGGAGACAGCAGCGCAGAAAGGAGATAGGGCTCAGGAATGAAAAATAAAGAAAGGTTTTATTAAAGCAGGGAAGAACTCCCGGGCGAATTCCACAACCTAACAGAGCTAGGTTAGGGAAGTCGCAGCTTGGCAGTGAGGCAGTGGGATATATATATGGTTTCAGTCAAGGACTTATGCACTGATAAGGGGAGGCTTTTAGTCCTACAGCTGCAAGGCCTTGAGTCAGGATGTCTGTGAGTGAATTATCTTGCTAGTTGCAAACTTGTTTTTTGGAATGCTGGGGGAAGGGGCTAAGTGGACTTTGTTCAGAGAAATAAGCTCCTTGGAATGCTGGAAGCAGGGGCTTTGAAGTCCAGCAGGTCATCCATCCGTCTAAGAGGCCAGGGGAAGGGGCTGCCTGGTATGGACCAGGCCCAAACAACCTACAGGTCCACCAGCAGTGGACAAGAGTTTCTATCTCAGCACAGCCCCTCCAACACCTGTTGCTTTCTGAATTTTTGAATTAGGCTTTCTTTGAAGGTGTTAGTTAGGTGTTATCTCATAGTTCTTTTAATTTGCATTTCTATAATGGCTAATGATAAGGAACATATTCTCATATGTTTATTGGTTATTTGGATTTCTGCCCCTGTGAACCTTCTGTTCAGGTCCTTTGCGAACATCCTTAGTGGGCAGTTAATTTTTTTTTCTTATTGTAAACTTGCAAAGTATTGTAGATTTTAGTAATAAGGCCTTTATCTGATGTGTCATTGCTAAAGATGTTTTCCCAGTCCATAGACTCGCTTATTACTCTCTTGGTGAATTCTTATCTTCAGTATATCCCACTTGTCAATTTGTGTCTCCTCTGTATTTGTATCCTTCCCTATTTCTGATAGCCTATGTATTCCCTTTGTCAAGGTTCTCCAGTTTGTCCCAATTTGCTCATTGATGGCCCTAACAGTTTGGGGTTGTACCTGGATGTCTGTGATCCACCTTGAGTTTATTCTTCTGCATGGAGTGAGGTAAAGGTCTTGCTTCATTTTTCTGCAGGTAGATATACATTTTTTCCAGTACCTCTTACTGAAAAGGGCATCCGCTTCTCATTTGATATTTTGGGGGGCCCTTATCAAAAATCAGTTGTCTATATGCTGATGTTTTTACTTCTGGGGTTTCAGCTCTTTTCCATTTGTCTGAATATCTGTTGATATAGCAGTACCACACTGATTTGACCAGTGGCTGTATAATACTTGCTAAAGTCAGGTAGAGCAAGCCCTCCCAATTTGTCCTTCTTGAGGAGTTCTCTGCTAATTCTGGGTGTCTTCACTCTCCATATAAAGTTGGAAATCATTTTTTTCCAATTCTTTTAAGAAGGATAATGTGATTCGTATTGGGATAGCATTAAATTTATATAATACCTTGGGCAGAACTGACATCTTTACTATTTTTAATCTTCCAATCCATGAGCATGGGATATTCTTCGATGTGTTGATGTATTAGTCTGGGTACAGTAGAGAAACAAATCCACAGAAATTCATATGTATAAGAGAGAGTTTTATGTAAAGGGTAAGTGCACATCAAGAAAACATACCAACCCAGTGCTGCCCAAGCCCACAAGTCCAACATTAGCCTATATGCCTGACACCAATCCACAAAGTCCTCCTCCATCACACAAAACACATGCAATGATGCTTACTGCAGGAAGAAAGCTGAATCAGTGAATGTGTAAGCATCTCAGCGCTGACAGGGGTCTCCACATAGCTGCTCTAGCACTCAGGGCTGCATTGGGGTAGGTCCATATGGTTTCTCCTCAGGGATGTCTTGGAGGAAGTGAGCCTTGTCAGCTGAAGCAGGGAACTGGCTAGGACAGCTGCACCCTGGTCCAACCATCAGAAAGTAAGAGACCCGAGAATGAGAGAGGTGAGGCACACCAAGCCATTTATCTCTCAGCTCTTCAATTAACCCCACATCTGCTTATTGACCGGGATGGCACAATGAACTTAAATTGTCTCATTTGTAGTCACTCTTGGTTTCTTCTAATAGTGTTTTGTAGTTTTCCTCATACAAATCTTTTGGTTTTTTTAGTCAGGTGTATCCCTAGATATTTCAATTTGTGCTTGGTTATTGTAAAGGTTACTACCTTTTTAATTGCCTCTTTTGTCATCTTGTTTGATGTGTATAGCACTCCGATAGACTTCTGTTTATTGATCTCATATCCTGCCACTCTGCTATATTTTTCTATCACTTCCAACACTCCATTTGTGGAATTCTGGGGGTTTTCAGTATATACAATCATATTGTCTGCAAATAACAATATTTTCATCTCTTTCCTTCCCCAGACAAATACCTTTGATGTCTTTTCTTTGTCTTATGTTGTTAGCTAGGGCCTACAATACAATGCTAAATAGGAGTGGGAACAAGGGGCATCCTTCTCTGGTCTCCTTTTTCAGTGGAATTGTTTTCATCTTTCTCCATTGATTACCACATTGGCAGTTGGTTTTTCATACATAGCTTGTATAATATTGAGGAATTTTCTTTCCATTCCTATCTTCTTGAGTGTCTTAAACAGGAATGGGTGTTGGATGTTGTTGAATGCTTTTCTCACATCTATCAATATTATCATGTGGTTCTTATCACTTTTCCTGTCAATGTGGCAAATAATACTAATGGTCTTTCATATGTTGAACCATGCATGAATCCCACTTGGTCATTGTGAATTATTTGTTTTATATGGTTTTGTATTCTACTGGCCAGTATTTTGTTAAAGATTTTTTGCATCGATGTTCATTGGGGATATTATGGTTCTCAATTCTTGTGGGTCCCTTGTCCGCTTTAGGAATCAGAGTTATAATAGCTTCATAGAAAGAGTTTGGGAGTTTTCCACCTTTTTCTATGTTCTGGAAGGGTTTTTGTAGGATTGGTGTCAGTTCTTCCCTGAAAATTTGGTAGAATTCTCCTGTGAAGCTCATCTGGCCTGGGAGATTTATTTGTTGGTAATTCCTTGATAACCTTGTTTATTTCTATGATTGCTATGGGTCTGTTGAGGTTCTTGATGTCCATCGGGGATAGTCTAGGGAGGGATTTTTTCCCAAGTATTTGTCCATGTCTTCCAACTTGATGAATTCGTTAGAGTATAGGCCTTCATAGTACGGTGTAATTATCCTTTTGCTTTCATTAGAGGCTGTTGTAATGTCCCCAGTTTCATTCCTCAACCTTGCTATTGAAATTTGTTCCTTTCTTTCTTTGGTTAGGTTTGTCAGAGGTCTATCAATTCTGTTAATCTTTCAAAGAACAAACTTTTAGCTGCATTAATTTTTTCCATAGTTTTCTTGTTTTCCCTCTCCTGCATCTCATCTCTGATTTTGATTATTTCTTTCCTTTTGCTATTAGTAGGATTGTCCTGCTGACTCTGCTCTAATTGGTATAAGGTTTGTGCCAGCATATCAACTATAAGTCTCTCTTCCCTTTTCATGTGTGCATGTATTGCTATCAGCCTTCCTCTTATAAATGCTTTTGCTGTGTCCCAAAGGTTTTGATACGTCGTATTTCCATTATCATTGGTTTCTAGAAATTTCCTGACTTCATCTCTGTTCTTGGCCAATACCCACTCCTTTTGCAATAGAGTTATTCATCCTCCAATTGTTTGCCCTTGTTTTCTTCATCGTCTTTTTGTTGATTTCCAGTCTTATGGCATAGTGGTCAGGGAGGGAAGTCTCTATAATCTCTATGGGCTTTAATTTACTCCGGTTCGCAGCATGTGGTCTATCTACGTGTATGTGTCATGTGCACTTGAAAAGAATGTGAATTTATTGCGTTTGGGTGGAAAACTCTGGATATATCAAGTCAAGTCATTCTTTATTTAAGTTTTAAAATCATTTTATTAGGGGCTCATACAACTCTTATCACAATCCAGACATACATCAATTGTGTAAAGCACAATTGTATATTCATTGCCTTCATCATTCTCAAACATTTGCTCTCACTTAAGCCCCTGGCATCAGCTCCTCATTTTCCCCCTCCATTCCCCTTTCCCCTCCTTCCTGAACCTGTGATAATTTACAAGTTATTATTTTGTCATATCTTGCCCTGTCCGATGTCTCCCTTGACCCACTTTTCTGTTGTCCACCCCCCAGGGAGGAGGTCACATGTAGATCCTTGTAATCAGTTTCCTTTTTCAAACCCACCCTCTCTCCACCCTCCCAGTATTGCCACTCACACCACTGGTCCTGAAGGGATCATCCACCCTGGATTCCCTGTATTTCTGGTTTCTATCTGTACCAGTGTCCATCCTCTGGTCTAGCCATAATTGCATAGTAGAATGGGGATCATGACATTGGGGTGAGGGAGCATTTAGGAACTAGAGGAAAGTTGTATTTTTCATCGTTGCTACATCGCACGCTGACTGGTTCATCTCCTCCCTGGTAAGGGGATGTCCTTCTGTCCCTTCTGTAAGGGGATGTACAATAGCCTACAAATGGTCTTTGGGTCTCCACCCCACACTGTCCCCCTCATTCACTATGATAAAATTTTTGTTCTAATGATGCCTTATACCTGATCCCTTCTACACCTTGTGATCACACAGGCTGGTGTGCTTCTTCCATGTGGGCTTTGTTGCTTCTGAGCTAGATGGCTACTTGTTTACCTTCAAGTCTTTAAAACCCCAGATGCTATATCTTTTGATAGCCGGGCACCATCAGCTTTCTTTTCCATGTTTACTTATGTACCCATTTGTCTTCAGTGATCGTATCATGGAGGTGAGCACACAGTGATATGATTTTTTTTGTTCTTTGATGCCTGATAACTGATTCCTTCATCACCTTGTGATCACACAGGCTGGTATGCTTCTTCCATGTGGGCTTTGTTGCTTCTGAGCTAGATGGCCGCTTGTTTACCTTCAAACCTTTAAGATCTGTGATGCTATATCTTTTGATAGCTGGGCACCATCAGCTTTCTTTACCACGTTTGCTTATTCACCCACTTTGTCTTCAGCTGTTGTGTCGGGAAGGTGAGCATCATAGAACGCCAATTTAAAAGAAGAAAGTATTCTTGCATTGAGGGAGTACTTGAGTGGAGGCCCAATGTCCTTCTGCTACCTCAATACTAAACCTATAAATATATGCACATAGATCTTTTCCCCCATCCTCATATATAAATATATCTGCATATGTACATGCCTTTATTTAGACCTCTATAATTTCCCTTTGCCTCCCAGCTCTTTCCTCTATTTTCTTTGACTTTCCTCCTGTCCCACCATCATCCTCAGTCCCCACCTGGGTTTCAGCAATTCCTCTTGGTTACATTACCCTTGATCATACCCTACCAGGCTTCCCATACCCTCCTCACCACAGATTTGGATCACTTGTTGTTCTCTTGTCCCTGGGTTTGTTAACACCACTACCTTTCCCCACACCTTTCCCTCTCCAATGTCTCCCCAGGACTGTCGGTTCCATTGTTTTCTCCTCCAGATTGTTCATCCAGTGTATCTTATTTAGACTAACTTGCGAAGATAATAATATGCACAAAAACAAGACAGAGCAGAATCAAGCAACAACATACAACAAAACAACAACCACAACAGACTAGTGACAAAATACAAGAAAGAAAAGCTTGTAGTTAGTTCAAGGATTATTTGTTGGCCTTTAGTAGTATTTTCCAGTCCAGTCTGTTGGGGTACCACTCCCTGGCCCCGAAGTCTACTTTCTGCATTCCCTGGGGACCTCGCTGCTCCATTTCCTTGCTGTTCTGTTGCAGGATCAGATTGAGTGCAATTCCCACAATGTGTCTCCAGTGTTGGGTGACTTCTTCTTGAGATTATGTCTGGCTGGTGTTCTTTCGGCCTCCTGAATGGTTGCCTGGTTTTCATTTTTTTAAGCTGGGGAAGTTTTCCTCTGAGAATTACTTCGCTGTTTTTGCTATTGACTTCTTTGTTGTGTCTTGTTCTGGTAGTTCAATTTTTCTAATAATATTTCTTTTCATAGCATCACACATGGCTCTCAGGTTTTCTTCAGCTTATCTGATTGTTTTATTTGACTG
Organism: Tenrec ecaudatus; assembly: GCF_050624435.1. NCBI lineage: Eukaryota > Metazoa > Chordata > Mammalia > Afrosoricida > Tenrecidae > Tenrec > Tenrec ecaudatus. The sequence continues at coordinate 148,966,851 of NC_134530.1, read as the reverse complement.
CTTTTCCCTTTTGTTGGAGTCTGCCTGGTTAGCCTTTAGGTCACTGATGCAATTCTCTGCCTCCTCAAGTCTGTTGAAAAGTCTGTTAATTTGCTACTGGATTTTGTTATTTCATCCCTTAGGTCTTGTATTTCCTTTTTATGTGTTGCCTTTACCTCCTCTGTCATTTCATTATTTTCCTGTATTGCTTCCCTCATATGCTGTATGACTTCAAGCAGCATTCTGAAGATTTCTTTCTGTGGCATGTCAATGTCTGCCTCTTCTATGTACGTTGTTAGGTTCATGACTTCTTCTGGCATTGTCGTCTGTTTCTCCTGCTTTTTCATTGAGGCTGTTGGGACTAGTTTCTGTTTACATGTTGTTTTATAGGATCCTGGCACCATCTTCCAGAGTCAAATAGCACTGGTCTTTCTTGTGGGATTCAAACTATCTGAAGGTAGCTACACTGGGGGATCAGACTACTGCTAGATTTTCCTGTGATTTCACGCTTACTCTAGCCAACAAGTAATCCGTTATTTGGACTGTGAGTTGGATAGTTTTCTTCATGGAACGCTGGCTGGGTGGTTGTGGGCCGAAGAGGATGGAATTTAACTGGATGATCTCCCAAGAAGCTGTAATGGTCTAGCGGGGCTTGGAGCACCTTGGATGGTGTGTGGTGTTTCTCAACTGGAGTGCCATGGAGTGTGGGTGGGTGTACTCTCCTTGGTGTAGAGCACCGCGGATGGCAGGCAAAATTACCCTAGTCAGATAGAATTCCGTGGAGGTTAGGTGGATGCTCCCATGGCAGCATGGAGCACCACAAACAGCGGGCAGGAGTTCACCCCAGTCACTTGTAGGGCCTTGGGGTATAGGTGGGAGTTTCCCAGTCATTAGAAGCTGAGATCCCCCAGCACCTTTAGGTGTAGTGGAGAGCAGGCGATATTTCTCCAGCTGTGTGTAAATCCAACAAGGTAGGGCAAAATCTCCCCCCAACTGGGCCATTGGAGTTTCCCTAGGCAGAGGGGAGTGACCTGGAGGCTGATAGTGACTTGTGAAAGGAAAGATGAGGAGTATAGAATAAAAAGAAAGAAAGGAGAAAACAAAGACAAGAACAAAAATAAAACACACACACACAAAGCAAAGATAAAATAACAATAAAAATAGAGTTAAAAAACTGAATCTGGTGAGACTGTGGTGGGAAAGAGAGAAGAGATAGCAGAAGAGGAAAAAAGAAGAAAAGGCAAAAGAAGAAGAGAAGAAGGGAAAAATAGATAAAGAGATGGATGAGCTCCGACCATGCCGTGTGCAGCACTGCGACAGGAGGGAGGCTGGATCTCTCCCCCTGGGTGGGCAGAGTTGCCCTAGGCAGGGGGTAGTGGGCTGGAAGCCAGCAGTGGCATGTTGAAGGAAAAAGGGGGAGAGGAGAGAAACAGAAAAGAAGAAGACAAAGAAGAAAGAATGAAAAAGAAAAGAAAGAGAAAGAAGTGGGGGGAAACCAGAAGTGTGCTAAGACTGACTGTGGTGGAGAAAGAGAGAAGTAAACCATAAAGAGTAAAGAGATATCTGATCCCTGGTCGCCTGAACATGGGGCTGGAGCGGTTTAAACCCTGCCCCTAGGTGGCAGGATGGTGTGCCCATTTTGTAGGGTCCCACCGATGCTGGGTGGAATTGCCCTAGTTGGCAAGATCACTGTAGAGGCCAGACAGAGGTTTCCTCAGCAGCGTGGAGCCCTGTAGAGGCTGTCACAGCTGCCTTGTGAGGTGTGCACTGCTCCCACAGAGGGCAGGCTGGCGTTCCCCCTGCTGTTTGGGCAGTTTCCATAGGTGGAGTTAGTGGCCCAGTAGCCAGCAGTGGTGAATGAAAAGAAAAAGAGGGAGAGAAAAGAAATAAAAAGAGAGAGGAAAAACAGAACTGGGCCTGCTGAGACCAACTGAAGTGAGAAAGTGAAGAGAGAGAGAATAAAGAGAGAAGAAAAAGAGTTATAAGTAAGGAGATAACTGCAACTTTATCACCTGACCGTGGGGCTGGAGGAGTTCCAACCCTGCCTCAAGGTAGCAGGTGGTGTGTCTGCTTGGTATAGGGTCCCACAGATCCTGGGCGGAATCACTCTTAAGACAAGATCACAGCCGAGGCCAGGCAGCGGTTCCCGCAGTGGTGTTAAGCTCTGGAGAGCAGTGTTATAGCTGCCATGTGCTTTATGTAACGGTACAGCAGTTGGGTGGGGTGGGGTGTTCTCTCAGCCATGTGTAGGGCCCCAGGACAGATGGAGGATCTCCCAGGCACATGGCGGACAGGCAGGACCTACCTCCCAGCTGTGTGTAGGATCACTGAGGGCGGACAGTAGTTTCCCCACACCTTTGGCTTGCAGAGTTGCCCTAGCTTGGTCAAGATCACTGAGGCGGCCAATAGCTCAGAGATTTTCTTTTTTTCCCCCCTGGCCAGCTGGAATTTAATTAAATTACATTGGCCCCTGACTCTGGGCTCTGGGTATGTCCTCCCTGTGATATTCTAAAACTGAGACTTGCTCCTGAGGGTCTTTGTTATGTTGAAAGCCTCTGGGTTGTGTAGCTAACAACATCTGGCATTCCTTAGCACTGGCTCCCTTGTTATGTAGTGTATGTTAAAGGGCTCATTCTGCCAGTTTGTCTTGGAGTTAAACAATGAGCCTGGGATATGCAGTTTTTACCTAGAAAATACTTTTGCTCTTTTGTATATTTGGCTTATGGGGTGGCTGTCATGCTGAACCCCAGAGGAGGAGATCTAGCTTATCAGAGAGGTTGTTTCCTTTTTAGCCAACTAGAACTGAATTCGCTCCCGGGGCTATGGCTACCCGCATAGGCTTTGCCACACCGCAATCTGACTCAGCTAAATTTCCTGATGTCTTTTCAATTGCTCCAAATCTATGTCTACCCATGTAGATCCCGTCCCCCAGGCTATGAGCACAAGGCAGCCAACAGTGCAGGACCTCTGGTGTGGGGTCCTGGGACTAGATTTCAGAGGTTCTCCTTGAGTCTGGGATTATGAACCCTTTTGGACGTCAGCCTGGGGAAATTGCTACTTGCTGCCAGTCTAGGGTGCTGGTAGCTGCTCTGTCTGGAGGCTATGAGCCCAGCCCAATGAACCTAGAGTATCTCAATGCATTCTTGGTTCGCTTTGTGTGTGAAAATATAAAAATATGGGGTTCAGGACAGACCCTAGTACCCTGATTCTAATTTTAGGTCTCCACCCCTCAGTATCCTTCACCTTACCTCCCAATTTTCTGGTCTGGCAGCAGGAGCTCCAGGCAGGTAAATCCAACTGGATGCCATCTTCTTCCATTTCTCCCTTTGATTTGTTCTTGGAGATTACATAATGAAATTTTATATGCCACTAAAAAAGATTAACATTTTTTTTTCTTGAAAATTAATCTAAGGGGAACATTGAAAAAAACAAGCCAAGCCACCCTTTCCTAAAACAGTGCTTTGGTTAGTATGCTTTAGAATTTTCAGTGGATTTTTTTGAAGGCCATGGGATATATTTATTATTATCTTGATTGTGGTGTTCATTTCACAGGTCCTTATCAAAAGATAGGCTAACTGCCATTGAGTCAATGATAACTCATAGTGTTATAAGGACCATATTAAGCAATTGACTACCTCTCACTCAACACTATAGATTAAAAATCTTCAACAAAATACTAACAGACCAAATCCAATGATATATTCAGAGAATTATATACCATGTGCAACTCCAAGAATGCAAGAGTAGTTCAGGGTTAGAAAATCAATCACTATAGCATGCCACTTTTATAGACCAAAGGGAAGGGGGCACATGATTATTTTAATCAATACAGAAAAGGCATTTGATAAAACCCAATATCCTTTCATGATACAAAACACCCCACAAGGTAAGAATAAAAGAGAAATTCCTTAATATGATTAAAGACATTTATGAAAAACCCACAGCCAACATTATATTCGGTAAAGAAAGATGGACAGTTTTCCCCTGATGACTAGAAACAAGCCAACAATGGCTACTCTCAGCACCGCCCTTCAAATTGTACTGGAGATTCTAGCTACAAGAGCAAGGCAAGACAAAGACATGAGAGTTAGCCAAGCGATCCCTATTTACAGATAACACAATCCTACATACATTGTTGCTAGATGCCTTCAAGTAAGTTCTAGCAACCTATGTACAACAGAATGTAAAGCTGTCTGGTCCGGCACCATCCTTACTACTGTTATTGTTGCATTCACTGTATCAGTGCATCATATAGAACCCCCAACGATACACAAGAAGGCTTCTGGAGATAATAAAGGAATGCAACAATGTTGCAGGCAAAAGGTAAGTGTACACATCTGCTGGGCTCTCTACATCAGCAAAAAGCACTCTGAAAAGGAAATCATGAAAACTTCCATTTATAATAGCATCTAAAAGAATAAAATACTCAGGAATAAATTTTTTTTTTTGCTCTTTTATTTGCCTCTTCTTTGGACAATGACCACCTAGCAAGCCAAAGATCCATCTAAAGGGGTAGGAGGAGAAAGAGATGGAAGAACAGAAAACAATACACACAGAGAAAAAAATATATAAACAACTCATATTTCAAAATCTCATCTTAAAGACATACATGATACTATTTCAAATTAGTAATACATAAAAGTTTCACACACACACACACACAGCCTTTCTCTCTCTCTCTCTTATTTTTTTTAACAATTTATTGGGGCTCATACAATTCTTTTCACAGTTCATACATATACATACATCAATTGTATAAAGCACATCTGTACAGTCTTTGCCTAATCATTTTTTTCTCTTTTCTTCTTTTACATTTTATTAGGGACTCATACAACTCTTACCACCATCCATACATATACATACATCAATTGTATAAAGCACATCCATACATTCCCTGCCCCAATCATTCTCAAGGCATTTGCTCTCCACTTAAGCCCCTTGCATCAGGTCCTCTTTTTTTTTTTCCCTCCCTCCCCATTCCCCCCTCCCTCATATGCCCTTGGTAATTTATACATCGTTGTTTTGTCATATCTTGCCCTATCCGGAGTCTCCCTTCCCCCCTTCTCTGCTGTCCCTCTCCCAGGGAAGAGGTCACATGTGGATCCTTGTAATCAGTTCCCCCTTTCCAACCCACTCACCCTCCACTCTCCCAGCATCGTCCCTCACACCCTTGGTCCTGAAGGTATCATCCACCCTGGATTCCCTGTACCTCCAACCCTCATATGCACCAGTGTACAGCCTCTGTCCTATCCAGCCCTGCAAGGTAGAATTCGGATCATGGTAGTTGGGGGGAGGAAGCATCCAGGATCTGGGGGAAAGCTGTGTTCTTCATCGATACTACCTCACACCCTAATTAACCCATCTCCTCTCCTAAACCCCTCTATGAGGGGATCTCCATTGGCCGACACTTGGGCCTTGGGTCTCCACTCTGCACTTCCCCCTTCATTTAATATGATATATATATACATATACATATATACATATATACTTATATACACATACATAAACATACACTTATCTCTCTTTTTTTTTTTGCATGATGCCTTATACCTGGTCCCTTGGGCACCTCGTGATCGCAATGGCCGGTGTGCTTCTTCCATGTGGGCTTTTTTGCTTCTGAGCTAGATGGCCGCTTGTTCACCTTCAAGCCTTTAAGACCCCAGACACTATCTCTTTTGATAGCCGGGCACCATCAGCTTTCTTCACCACATTTGCTTATGCACCTATTTGTCTTCAGCAATCCTATCATGGAGGTGTGCAGTCAATGATATGATTTTTTGTTCTTTGATGCCTGGTAACTGATCCCTTTGGGACCACTCGATCACACAGGCTGGTGTGTTCTTCCATGTGGACTTTGTTGCTTCTGAGCTAGATGGCCGCTTGTTTATCTTCAAGCCTTTAAGACCCCAGTCACTATCTCTTTTGATAGCCGGGCACCATCAGCTTTCTTCACCACATTTACTTGTTCACCCACTTTGGCTCCAGCCGTTGTGTCGGGAGAGTGAGCATCATGGAGTTCCAATTTAATAAAAGAAGGTATTCATGCATTGAGGGAGTGTTTGAGTAGAGGCCCAAGGTCCTTCCGCCACCTTAATACTTGACCTATAAATATACACACATAGATCTACTTCCCCATCCTCCTATATATATTTGCATGTACATGTCTTTGTCTAGACCTCCATGAATGCCCTTTGACTCCTAGCTCTTTCCTCCATCTCCCTTGACTTTCCTCCTGCCCTACTACCATGCTTCATCGCCACCTGGGCTAGAGTATACCTCTTCTCTAAGCAACCTTACCCTTGATCATTTCCCACCAGGCCTGCCACTTCCCCTTCTCTACCATTTGGGGTCCCATGTTTTTCCCTTGTCCCTGGGTTTGTTAACACCACTTCCTTACCCCCCATACCCCCCCACCCCAAGTCCCCCCGGAACTGTCGGTCCCGTTGTTTTTCCTCCAGATAGTTCATCCAGCCTGTCCTATTCAGACAGACCTGTGGAGTCACTAACATGCACGAAAACTAGACAGAGGAAAACAAAGCAACAGTATGCAACCAGACAACAAAACAACAAAAACAAACCACTGACAAAGAACAGAACAAAACAGTTCACAAGAGAAAAGCTTGTAGTTAGTTCAGGGATCGTTTGCTGGCCCTTAGGAGCGTTTTCCAGTCCAGTCTGTTAGGGCACCACACCCTGGCCCCAAAGTCCACTTTCAGCATTCCCTGGGGACCTTGCCACTCCATTCCCTTGCTGTTCCGCTGCACTCCCCCAGTGATTTGCCTCGGTGTGGTGGGATCAGGTCAGGTGCAATTCCCACACTGTGTCTCCGGTGCTGTCCCCTGTATCACCCTTAGTCACTGAGGGGCTTCATGTCTCATAGTAGGGCCAGCCATGTTGTTCTCTCTGTGGACTGGCTGCTGTACTCAGGAACATCATCATCACGGCCTGGTGGGCCAGGCTGTGCTCCACTCTCTCCTCCTGCCCCTTCATCTGCTCCCGTGTGCTCTGATCAAATATGTCCATCTCCCAGAGCTGCAGAGTCAATGTCGTCCTTTGGAACAAATTCTTTTCGGGGGAGGGGCAGGAATCCACTTAATTTATGGTGCTGGGGCCAGCCTCCCAGACCTCTCCACCGGTTCCCTCCTCCACGCCGGGATATTGCATTCACACCTTGCGACACTGGGTTGAAGTCTGGTCCCACTTTCCCTGTGGAGATAGAAACAATACCCTCCCCTTGGGTGGATTAATGCCCCCTGACCCCACTACCCTTTTCTTCCTTGTATTCATCCTCAGGAATAAATTTAACCAGGGATATAATGACTTAGAGAATGAAAATGATAAAATATTGCTGAAAGAAATTAAAGATGGCCTAAATATGACTTGGAAGACTTAACATTTCAAAGATGGTAATGCTATTACTCAATGTCATCTGTCAGCCCAATACAATTCTGAGTAAAACTCCAATAGCCTTCTGTGAAGAAAGGAAAAACTAGTCCCTCAAATTTACACAGAACTGCAGGTGTCCTTGACAAAGAAAGCAGGAGGACACACGTGTTCTAAACCATACTAGAAACCTAGAGCAATCAGTAACAGGTTGTACTGCTATCAAAAGAGTCACAGAACAATGGAATAGAACGGAAAGTCCAGAAATAGACCTATATACCTACAGTAAGTTGTTTTTTTGACAAGTCCATGCAAAGTAATGAAATTGAACTTCACACCATATATGACAATATATCAAAGACTTAAATGTAAGAGATAAAACCATAAGATGCTTAGGAAAAAAAGCATAAGGGCATTGTATTGGGACCTAGTTTTTAACAGTGATTCGTAAGTATAACACTAAACACAAGCAACAAAAGATAAAGTGCACAAACTGAGCTTCATTAGAACTAAAACTTCTATCAAAGAAAATAAAGGTAATTGTATCTCATGTGAACGCTCATGGGGACTTTAATAACCAAATGGATAAGATGACATGCACTGTGGAAACTGGTCCTCCTCTTTCCTCTGCCCCTCCTGTTATCGTCCAATGGGCACATGAACAAAGTGGACATGGTGGCAGGGATGGAGGTTATGCATGGGCACAGCAACATGGACTTCCACTCACCAAGGCTGACTTGGCCACTGCCACTGCTGAGTGTCCCATTTGCCAGCAACAGAAACCAACATTAAGTCCAAGATATGGGACCATTCCTCGGGGAGATCAACCAGCAACTTGGTGGCAGGTTGATTACATAGGACCACTTCCATCATGGAAGGGACAGCGTTTTGTTCTTACTGGAAAAGACACCTACTCTGGATATGGATTTACCTTCCCTGCACGTGATGCTTCTGCCAAAACTACTATTTGTGGACTTACAGAATGCCTCATCCACGGCATGGCATCCCACATAGCATTGCTTCAGATCAAGGAACTCACTTCACAGCAAATGCAGTGCGGCAATTGGCCCATTCCCATGGAATCCACTGGTCGTATCATGTTCCTCATCATCCTGAAGATGCTGGCTTGATAGAGCAATGGAATGGGCTCCTAAAGACATAATTATGGCCCGAACTAGGTGACAACAACTTGCGGGGCTGGGGCAATGTTCTCCAGGAAGTTGTATATGCTCTAAACCAGCAACCAATATATGATGCTGTGTCTCCAATAGTCAGAATTCATGGGTCCAGGAACCAAGGGGTGGAAGCTGGAGTGGCACCACTCACTGTTACTCCTAGTGATCCACTTGCAGCATTTTTGGTTCCTGTCCCAGCAACCCTGTGCTCCTCATGTCTGGAGGTCCTGGTCCCGAAGGAAGGAACTCTCCCACCTGGAAACAGCATGGATTCCACTGAACTTGCAGTTGAGAATGCGCCCTGGGCACTTTGGGCTTCTCATGCCTTTGGATCAACAGGTCAGGAAGGGTTTCACTGTACTGAGTGGTGTGATTGTTCCTGATTACCAAGGAGAAATTGGACTGGTGATACATAATGGAGGTAAAGAAGAATACGTCTGGAATCCAGGAGATCCCATAGACTGACTCTTAGTGATACCATGCCCTGTTATTAAAGTAAATGGTAAGTTACAGCAACCCAATCCTGATAGGATGTCTAATGACCGAGACCCCTCAGGAATGAAGGTCTGTGTCACCCCACCAGGCAAAAAACCACAATCAGCTGAGGTGCTTGCTGAGGGCAAAGGTAATACAGAATGGGTAGTAGAAGAAGGAAGGTAGCTCTATCTATCAGTTAGGACCGCATGATCAGTTACAAAAGTGAGGTTTGTAATTGTCAGTGTATTTTCTTTATATGTGCTTATTGAATATCTTTCCTTTGTTCATGTATGATATATCAGATGCAATTGGACTTATGGGCTTGGGCAGTACTGGGTTGGGATGTTTTCTTTTTTTTAAATTTTAACAATTTATTAGGGGCTCATACAATTCTTATCACAGTTCATACATATACATACATCAATTGTATAAAGCACATCTGTACAGTCTTTGCCCTAATCATTTTTTCTCCTCTTTTCTTTTTTTACATTTTATTAGGGACTCATACAACTCTTATCACCATCCATACATATACATACATCAATTGTATAAAGCACATCCATACATTCCCTGCCCCAATCATTCTCAAGGCATTTGCTCTCCACTGGGATGTTTTCTTGAAGTGCATTTACCCTTTGTATAAAACTCTCTCTTATACATATGAGTTTATGGATTTGTTTCACTAAGTACCCAGACTAGCACATTATGGTACCAGGAGTGGGGTGCAGCTGTCTTAGCCAGTTACTGCTTCAGCTGGCAAGGCTCACTTCCTGCAGGACATCCCCAAGGAGAAGCCACATGGACCTACCCTGATGCAGCCCTGGGTGCTGGAGCAGCTGTGTGGAGACCCCTGCCAGCGCTGAGATGTTTACACATTCACTGACTCGGCTTTCCTCCTGAAGTCGGCATCATAGTGTGTGTGTTGTGAGATGGAGGAGGACTTTGTGGACTGATGTTGGGCATATGGGTTAATGTTGGACTTGTGGGCTTGGGCAACATTGGGTTGGGATGTTTTCTTCATGATTCCAGATTTTTTCCAGCTTCTGACAAAGACCGTTGGAATTTACATCTCTTGAGCTGGGGACTGTCAGACCCTGTCATCTGGCTGACTGTTGGTGACCTGCCTTGCTATTTGCTGCCTGTACCCAGATAGCCTGAATTACTCTACAGAGGACTACGCTGTGGCCCTCAAGACTTAAAGAACTGCCAGTGTCTCATAACTGTCTCACAAGAGTGAGTTGCACTGAGCCATTTGTACTGCTTTATGATTTAATTAACTGTTTATTTCTTATGTTATATATCTACCTATCTGTATAAATATATATATATGTATTAGCATTCTGGTTTTGTTTCTTTAGAGAACCCTGTGTTATATGCAACAAAGACTTTTAACGAAAAAGTGAAGAGATCGCACAGACGGGAAGAAAATTTGGGGGAACTATGTATCTATAAGGGTTTCATAACTAGAATATGCAATCTAACAACAAAGGCAACCCTATAAAAATGAATAAGTGACTTGAATATGTATTTCATCAAAGAAGATACACAAATGGAGAGCAAGCCCTGAAAAGATGCTCAACATCATTATGTTACCACAGGCATCGAGCACATTCCAACGCATAAGGACCCTACAAGAAAGAGTAGAACTGCTCCCTAGGGACTGATCTCTCCTGACAACATGAGCAAAGTATGTAAGACCTGTATGATATCTTGTTTCTAAGGAGCCCTCCGGCCTTACTTCTTCCAATACCGATTAGTTTGTCCTTCAGCAGTCCATGGTGCTTTCAATAAGCTTTTCCAGCACACAATCCAAATGCATTGACTCTTCTGTGGCCTTCCTTCTTCAACGTCCAACTTCCACATGGATAGGATGCAATGGAGAATACCATGGCTTGAGTCAGGCACACCTTAGTCCTCAAAGTAACAACCTTTTGGTAATTGCTGTGGCATACATAAGTTTGAAACAATAGCAAACAACAACACAATAAGTATGGATATATGACCATATGTATGTAGGTATATAACATACACTTTGTATAGGTCTGGCAGGGCTTGATCAAGGGCAATGTAACAGAGAGGAATTACTGAAACCCAAATGAAGGCTGAGCATGATAGTGAGACAAGAGGAAAGTAAACGGAAATAAAGGAAAGAACTAGGAGGCAAAGGGCATTTATAGAGGTCTAAATACAGGCATGTATATTTACATATATTTATATATAATTATAGGGAAATAGATCTATGTACATATATTTATAGGTTTAGTATCAAGGTAGCAGACAGATATTGGGCCTCTATTTAAGTACTTCCTCAGCGCAAGAACACTTTGTTCTAATAACCTGGCATTTTGTGATACTCACCTTCCTTACACAATTGGTTGTGCATAAGCAAATGTGGTGAAGAAAGCTGATGGTTCCCAACTATCAAAAGATATAGCATCTGGAATATTAAAGGTTTGAAGACAAACAAGCGGTCATCTAGCTGAGAAGCAACAAAGCCCACATGGAAGAAGCACACCAGTCTGTGTGATCATGAGGTTTCGACAGGATCAGGTGTCATGCATCAAAGACCCAGAACAAAAAAGCATATCAATATGCATGAAGGGGAGTGTGGAGTGGACACTTAAAGCCCATCAGTAGACAATTGGATATCCCCTTACAGAAGGGTCACAAGGAAGAGACAAATCAGTCAGCGTGCATGCAGTATATCACCGATGAAACATACAACTTTCCTCTAGTTCTTTAATGCTTCACCCCAAGCCCCATACCACGCTATCATGAACCCAATTCTGCCTTGCAAGTCAGGCTAGACCAGAGCATGTACACTGGTACAGATAAGAGTTTTCAACACAGGGAATCCAGGACAGAAAAACCCCTCAGGACCAATAATGAAACTAGAGATACCAGGAGGGTCAGGGGGAGGTGGGGGGAGAAATGGGGAACTGATCACAATGATTTACATATAACCCCTCTCCCATAAAAATGATATATATAAATTATCAATGATTCATGAGGGAAGGAGGAATTGTGGGGGAGGGGGAAATGAACTGATACCAAGGGCTCAGTAGAAAGAAAGTGTTCTGAAAATGATGATGGCAACATGTGTACAAATGTGCTTTGCACAATGGATGAATCGATGGATTGTGATAAGAGGTGTATGAGCCCCCAATAAAAATGATTACCAAAAAAAAAAGACAAGAACAATGTTTGACTCATCCTCATGAAGAGGTAACTGAAGATATGAGTGCTATAGCAAAGTGTGGCAAAGAAACTAGATGGTGCCTGGTTATAAAAAATAATGGAGTCTGTGGTCTTAAAGGCTTATCTTCAAACAAGCAGCCATCTAAGTGAGGCATCAACTAAGTCCACTGAGAAGAAACACACCAAACCTGTGTAATCCAGGGATTGTAAATGATAAAATCCAAATTCAAAGGATGAAATAGTATCAGAACTTAAATTGTGAGCATCCAGTTTAAAGAAGGCTATGGATGAGAGTGGAAACCCAAATCCATCTGCAGGGTCCTCACATGGATTAAGTCTCCGGTAAATCAACTCTGACCATAGAGCAAAGATGTGAACAGCTTTGCTATCATGAGGAGTGCAGTGGAAAGGGGATCACTGCAGATGCAAACAGTTAAAAATGAATACTTTCTTACATGATCTCTTCTTTGGGCCCATTTTAGATTTACTCTAGTTTTTAATATTTTCTGCTATCTTTCCTATTTTGGTTTTTCTCAGTTTTACTTTGGTATTGTTTGTGTTTTTGGTATTTTTCCCTGTATATCAACTCCACCCTTAGGTAAATCTATAAAGAACAATAGGTAAATCTATACAGATTGGAATTCCATGAATGGTTTCTTGTTGGTAAGGCAGGGGAGTTTGAAGAAAACGGGGCGCTGATAACAAAGAGTACAAGAACGAAGAAAGTGTTCTAGAATTGGTTGTGGTGAAGATCGTACAACTTCTTTTAATATGATTGAACTGTTCAATTGTATAATATATGAATTATATGCAAATAAAATATTTTTAAAAGACGAATAACCAATGCCACAAAATAAAATGTGCATAAATTGCTGAAAGGAAAACCAATTTGATCTACAAGCTTTCACCCATATCACAATAAAATGGTTAAAAAATAAAAGTAAAGACGAACACACAGTGGGACCAGCTCCAATCCACATTGACCCCCTCCACAGAAGATTGCATTTCAGAGGCCAGGAAGATAGGTGGGTCTGCGCAGACCACACGGAAGCAAACTAAGAGGGAAAAAGAGAAAGAGAGAGTGGACCGCATCCTGGTCCACCAAACCCCAAGGATGAAACTCCTCCTTGGAGCAGCCAAGGCCGAGAGAAGACTGTAGGGCTGGCCCCGCCACAAGACTCGAAGCCCCTCACTAACCCACAGTACTGCAGGGAACAGCACTGGAGACTGTGCAGGAAGTGTGCCCAGTCTGATTCCACCACACTGGGGTGAAACACGAAGGGAGCAGAAAGGGAACAAAGCAATGGGGGTCCCTGAGGAATCCCCAAAATAAACTTCAGACTCAGAGGGCAGGGCGTGGCACCTTAGACTCAATTAGAAAACATACCTAAGAGTCAGCAGACAGACCTGGAACTATTTATTGTTTTTTTTGTTTTTTAAAATCATTTTGTTGGGGGCTCGTACAAGTCTTATCACAATCCATACATCCATCCATTGTATGTCAAGCACATTTGTACATTTGCTGCCATCATCATTCTCAAAACATTTGCTTTCTACTTGAGCCCTTGGCATCAGCCCCTCATTTTTTCCCTTCATCCCAGCTCCCCTCTCCCTCATGTACCCTCGATAATTTATATATTATTATTTTGTCATATCTTACACTGTCTGCTCTGGAACTATTTATAGGTCCTTTTTTCTTCTTCTTTTTCATGTCTATCTATATAAAATCAATAGCAAGGAGGATGTAGAATGCCTGGTGGGGTTTGATCAAGTGCAATGTAGTCAAGTGTTGCGCGCCAGGTCTCGCCAGCAAGAAAAGACGCGCCACAACAGGATTTTTTTACAGGTGTTTTATTTTTCATTATGCGGTAAAGACCTTGAAACCCCAGACTACTGCTGCTTATATATGCTCTATGGGGACGTGCTGTGCCTTGATTGGTGCATTTGCCAAAACCTCATGCATAGATTGGTGAGTTCGCCAGAACCTTCGTTTGCATACTCCAGGGTGGAGTTATGACTACGTCATCTCAGCATCGCGCATGCGCCAAGTGGTTGTTTACCACTTAGTTGGACCACCGCCCTGACTGCCCGGCGCCATCTAGTAATGGCAGCGAGAGTTGCGGCTACCCACATCACGAGAGCTACGGCTTCCCACATCTCCTCCTTTCTTTTTTATTTTAAGCCTAATCCATCGATCAATTCCAGAGCCTCCAGCAGCTCCAAAAGATCAAGATGGATATAAAGTCCATCGATCCATCCCGGAGCCTCCAGCAGCCCCAGGAGATCAAGATGGATCTAAAAACCCAAATCTGGTCACCCTGATGTGTGCAATGAGCAAAGCTCCACATGGTGCAAGGGCTAACCAAGATCCAATTTTTGTCACTCTTCCCAGTGCAATGGGACAATTCCCTTGGGGTGCAAGAGCTGACAACTTATGGGGGTTAATTTTCTTTTAACAAAGAAAGCCAAAGATCATGGGAACCACCGCGCTCAATCGCTAAGAGCGCCTGCGTGATGATGACTTTGTCACGTTTCTGCTGGGCTTTAAGCTTGCAGAGAAACCATGGCAACAACACTCCTCCACAGCACATTATTGCAGCAAATGTAAACACCCCCACCCACTCTTTAAAGTAGGAAAAGGCAGTAGAAAGCCAAGAAGTAAAATCTCCAACAGTTATGGGTTTTATTTTTGTGCCATTAAGAGTCGTAATCTGCATCCGGAGTTGTTCTTGAAGTTCTTTCAGCTCAGCTGTCCATTGTCCTGTAAGATACTGGGATATATTCTTGCTGCTAAAAGAAGACTCATTCAAGAATTTTAAAGGTGTTATGCACAAATTAGGTGTTGAAGAAACACAACTTAATTGCACCATGCTCGTAAGAGTATCCACTTGTTGTTGTAATAAATTAACTTTCTGGTTCACTAATAGTAAACCAGACATTAATTGAGCATTCAATTTATGGACTGTAGATAAAGCTTTTGATGTAGATTGCGTAATATTGTTAATGACATTTGCTGTCATTACTTGATTGGACATAGCCAATCCTGCTGTAACCGCTGCTGCAGCTGAGATAGTAATAGCTGTAATAATTGTTGCGGTAATGCCAAAATCTCTTTTATATCTATAAAGTGTAGCAATAGGAAAAGTATTGGGATCTGCTTCAACCGGTACAGGTATCATAGTGGGAATCTTTACTATCAAGGCAAATGGCTCAGAGCCATTCCAACATTCAGCAAGCCAACACTGACTGCTAAAACTATTACATGAAGCTTCCCAAAATGTATCATTTGCATGACTAATGTTGAATGTTAACAGAAAGAAAAATGGGGGCTGGACACAAACAGGTGATGGCTGAAATTGCACTCTTGATATATTAACCATAGTATTTACTTTCAGCCTCTTTGTAGTGGTATTGTATACACCGGTGACATTGTATAAAGTATCATTAATTCCAAACATTTTTGCAAAAGGAGTCACTATTGTAGATGCTTTACGTTGATTATATAATATCCATTCATACCACGGCCAAGTATTATCAGGACCAGTGATATTAATACTGCTATTCCATTTTGCTTTACCTAAAGCTGGAGTCATATCAAAACCTGGTATAATAGGTTTGTTCCGATAGTTTGGAGACTGACATTGAGTAAAAGAAGGCGGAAAACCTTTTTCAGGTAAACAACTAGGTAATATGACACGTCTGGTCACATTAGGTGGCACTACTGATTTATAGATGGGCCCAGAGGGCCTAGATCCCTCACGAATTATCATGAGTGTTGTTATATTTACACCTTTTCCTTTCTCAGAGGTGCCACTTCCACCTGTAGCACCTTGTGCAACTTTTATAAGGGTGGATATAATATTATTAAATGTAGAGTCTCCAGAAGGATCCACCCAATTGACTAAAGACCCATTTCTTACATGTATACAAGGTGCACTAGTATTAATGATAGTAAAACACAAAATATATGCTAATGTAAAATTGCTTGCATTATATACTTTAGGAGGCTCCCCTCTAGGTGTAATACATGGTATTCCCAAATCACATTGCGTTGATAAGAATAAGGGTAATATTGACGCATTCGAGTGTATGGGAATAGGTACAGGCCAAGTTTTAGCTATAGCCCATAAAAAAACTCCTTTAACTATTGGGGTCCATATTACCATCAGTATCAGCAACATTATTAGGTTGATCATCGTCTTCTTCATTCTTCCTGCTCCCACGATCTTCATCGTCCTTAATTAGTTTCACCAGTTTCTTTGGCACCCAGATGGGGTTTTCTTCTTTCTGTGGAAAAACACAAATTGCTCCCCTGGACCTGATTAATATGGGGTCCGGGCCATACCATTTATTATCCAATACATTTTTTCATCGGGCCATTTCCTTTGGTGGCTTTGGCCATTGTCCATGTCTGTCTGCAGCTGATTGGACTTTCTCATCCAGATTTTAAAAATTTAGAGTAAAAAGAGTTAAAGATAAGGCCATTCTAGGGGTGGTGACCGTCACGGCCTCTATTTCCCCTTTTTGTTTTAATAGATATTGTTTTAAAGTACGATGACACCGTTTCACAATTCTTTTGCCTTTGGGGATTATATGGCAAGCCCGTGAGGTGTTTTACTTGCATTTGCAAGCAAAACTGTTGAAACTTGGTGGAAGTATATGTAGGCCCATTATCTGTTTTTAATATGGTGGGCTTGCCCCATGTACTCTAAGCTTTTAAGCAATGTTGAATTACTTGGCTGGATTTTTCCCCAGTTAGGGGTGTTGCATGTACAATGCCAGAACTGGTGTCCACTGACAGATTCACGTACTGCAACTTTCCAAAAGCAGATATGTGGGTAACGTCCATTTGCCAGATGTCGAGAGGACGGACGCCTCGAGGATTTACTTCAACTGAAGGTTTAGAAATAAATTCTGCACACTTGGCGCACTGCAACACAATAGTACGAGCCTCTGCGCGAGTAATTGAAAACTTAATGCGTAGAGTGGCAGCAGGCACATGATACAGCTCATGAAAATCTTTAGCAAGTTCAAAATTGGATTTAGTTAACACAGGAAAAGTTTTTGTAGCTTGATTAGCCAAATCATTACTTTTTACCATGGGTCCCAGGAGCAAGCTATGAGCACGTATATGCTGAATATAAAATGGGTGTTTTGTTGCAAAATACATTTTCTAATTTGAGACAATATGTCTGCTACCTTGCTAGATTGCTTAATGTAGCCAGCAATTTCCAGCTTAGATACTGCGTTGACTACGTAATGGGAGTCAGATATGATGTTAATTGGTTCCGTGAATTTTTTAAAAACTTCTAAGACCACCAAACATTCTACTAATTGAGGTGCATTAGCTAAAAATTGTAATGTAGTCACTTGATTGTTTATTATATAACATCCTTTACCTGTTTTAGAGCCATCTGTATAAATGTCTAAAGCTTTCTTAATGGGATGGTTAACAGTGACACGGGGAAAAATTACTGGATGTGCAGTCACAAACTGCAACAAAGAATGTTTAGGATAATGGTTGTCTATTAGTGCATTAAAACTGCACTTAAAAATTGCCCACTCATCTGTAGTGGCACACAGTGTAGAAACTTGTACACTGCTCAAAAACTAATTGCTCAATGAGAGGCATGGCTGTGTCTTTATCTCCAAAAATTTTTCCTGCTGCCTCCAACATTCGTGCCACAAAATCTGAAAAAGTTTCAGTAGGTCCCTGTACAATTTTTGTTAAGTTGCCTCTAACCTCTCCTTTATTAGGTAAAGTTCTCCATGCCTTGCTTGCAGCAGAATTTATTTGCTGATATACTTGCAATGGATATGCTGTCTAATTATTAACCCATCTTCCTTGGCCTGTAAGCATTTCAAAATCCCATGCTGGCTGTCCTGCTGCAGCATTTTCTCTAGCCTGAGCTGTTAATAAATCCTGCCATAAAGATTTCCATTCCAGGTACTGTCCTGTAGTCAATACTGCTTTTGTTACAAATGTCCAATCGGCAGGAGTCATAGCTTGACTCGTAAGCCTTTCAATTAAAGATTGAGTATAATTTGCACTTACTCTATAAGCTCTCACAGCTTCAGCTAAGTCCTTTACTTGCTTGTGTTCTACGGGTGTATGATAACGAGCGTTATTCTGATCCTCAAATACTGGATACATTTGTTGAATTTCTCTACGGATATTGGGTGGGCAAAAGGAATAGCCACACCCTTTTTGCTTTTCTTCCTTATAAGGAGGTGGTGCTGATGGGCTTACAGCTGACTTCCGCTGAGCACTATACCGCCCTCTTTCGGCCGCTTTTAGTGCATCATGCCGACTTTCCTCATAGCGAGCAGCTATCTCCTCTAACTGCTCCTCCTCCTCCTCTGATATTTCCAAGAGTTCTAGTTCTCGCCACGGATTTAAAGGCTCCGAATGGCGGGCACAGTCTAGTTCTTGCCACGGATATAAAGGCTCCGAATGGCGGGTACGGTTCTTCTTCTGTTGATCAACTTCCTCCCCTAATTTTACCTGCGCAGTTTCTTCTGTTTGGGCATGCCTTTCCCGAGTCTCCTTGGACTCGCCCCGAGCCTCTTTGGACTCGCCCCGAGCCTCTTTGGACTCGCCCTGAGCCTCTTTGGACTCGCCCCGAGCCTCTTTGGACTCGCCCCGAGCCTCTTTGGACTCGCCCCGAGCCTCTTTGGACTCGCCCCGTTCTGTTTCTGACATGCTTTCCTGAACGTCCTCCAAAGCCTGCTGTCCCTGCTGTAGTGACTGTCTACACTCTTTATCCTCAATACATGCTTTTATTAACTTCCAGATGGGTCTAGTTCCCGGTTTCAATTTCCCTTCTTTTGCAGCTCGGTCTACATCCCAGCCCAGTTTGTTCCAACTTGCCAAGGTCAGAGAACCTGTAGATAAAAACCACGGTGCTATCTCATCCACATTTGTTACAAACTTACGCAGCGTCGGCTCTGAAATTTTTAATCTTCTCTTCCTTAATAAAGCATCAAGCGCTGTAACCATGGTGTTTATTGCTACGTTCCCCATATTCCCTACTTATGTAGACAAGAATTTAACACACAGGTTCACACGGTTTTATTTGCAAGATAAGAAGCAGCAGGCTGTCCGCCGTTGAAACCAAAAGTGAAAGTATTAGAATGCATACAACAGTTTGCAGCTCTAGCAATCGTTCAGGCTCATGTCTCTCAGAACTTACCTCTATAATTCTGTGTGGTTCTGAATCCTCCCTGGTGGGGGTCTCCGCTCGTGCCTTAGATGATCGTAAATTCCCGGGTTTCGGCACCATTTGTCGCGTGCCAGGTCTCGCCAGCAAGAAAAGACGCGCCACAACAGGATTCTTCCACAGGTGTTTTATTTTTCATTATGCGGTAAAGACCTTGAAACCCCAGACTACTGCTGCTTATATATGCTCTATGGGGACGTGCTGTGCCTTGATTGGTGCATTTGCCAAAACCTCATGCATAGATTGGTGAGTTCGCCAGAACCTTCGTTTGCATACTCCAGGGTGGAGTTATGACTATGTCATCTCAGCATTGCGCATGCGCTAAGTGGTTGTTTACCACTTAGTTGGACCACCGCCCTGACTGCCCGGCGCCATCTAGTAATGGCAGCGAGAGTTGCGGCTACCCACATCACGAGAGCTGTGGCTTCCCACATCTCGTGAGAGCTACGGCTTCCCACAGTCAAGAGTAATTACTGAGAGCCAAATGGAGATTGAACATGATAGTGGGTCAGGAGGAAAGTAAAAGGAAATAGAGGAAAGAACTATGAGGCAAAAGACATTCATAGAGGTATAAATATAGGCATACACATATGTAAATCTATTAATATAAAATGATAGGGATATAGGTTTATGTACATATATTTATATGTTATGTATCAAGGCAGCAGACAGACATTTGGCTTCACTCAAGTACTCCCTCAATGCAAGAACACTTGTTCTAATAACCTGGCATTCTGTGATGCTCACCTTCCTAATATAATTGTTGCAGTCAAAATGGGTGCATAAGCAAATGTGGTGAAGAAAGCTGATGGTGCCAGGCTATCAAAAGATATAGCATCTAGGATTTTAAAGGCTTGAAGATAAACAAGCAGTAATCTAGCAGGGAAGCAATAAAGCACACATGGAAGAAGCACACCAGCCTGTGTGATCACGAGGTGTCAATGGGATCAGGTATGAGGCTTCAGAAGACCCACAACAAACAATCATATTGATGTGAACAAGGGAGGTTGGAGTGGAGACCCAAACTTCATCTGTAGATGATCAGACATCCCCTTATAGAAGGATCACTAGGAAGGGATGAATCAGCCAGTGTGCAGTGTAGCATCGACGAAACACCCATTCCTCTAGTTCTTTAATGCTTCCTCCCTACCACTATCATAACCCCAGTTCTATTTTACAAATCCGGCTAGACCAGAGTATGTATACTGGTACAGATAAAAACTCTTGACACACAGAATCCAGGACAGACAATCCCTCAGGAACAATAATGGGAGTAGTGATACCATGGGGGTAGAGGGAAAGTGGGAGAAGGGGCAAAAAGGGGAACTGATTGCAATGATCGATGTATAAACCCCCCTCCTGAGGGGGATGAATAACATAAATGTGGGTGAAGGGAAACAGTGGATGGTGTAAGTTATGAAAATAAAAACAATTTTGATCGGAGCACACAGGAGCAGATGAAGGGGGAGTAGGAGAGAGTGGAGCACACCCTGGCCCACCAGGCCTTGAGGATGATGACTCCAATTAGAAAAGCCAGTCCACAGAGAGGTCCACATGGCCAGTCCCACTATGAGACATGACGTCCTTCACGGACCCATGGCTCTGCGGGGGACAGGACCAGAGACACGGTGTGGGAATTGCACCCAACCTGATCCCACCACACCAAGGCAAAGCACTGGGGAAGTGCAACAGAACAGCAAGGGAATAGAGTGGCAAGGTCCCCAGGGAATGCTGAAGGTGGACTTTGGTGCCAGGGTGTGGTGCCCCAACAGACTGGACTGGAAAACACTCCTAAAGGCCAACAAACAATCCTTGAACTAACTACAAGCTTTTCTTTCTTGTTGTGTTTTGTTTGTTCTTTGCCAGTGGTTTGTTGCTGTTTTGTTGTATATTGTTGCTTGGTTTTTATCTGTCTTGTTTTTGTGCATGTTATTTTCTCCGCAGGTCTGTCTAAATAAGATAGACTGGATGAACAATCTGGAGGAAAAACAAGACCAACAGTCCCTGGGGGAGGGGGATGGGATAGGGGAAGGTGGGGGGAAAGGAAGTGGTGTTAACAAACCCAGGGACAAGGGAACAACAAGTAATCTAAATTGGTGGTGAAATTGGTGGTGAGGTGGGTGTGGGAGGCCTAGTAGGGCATGATCAAGGGTAATGAAACGAAGAGGTATTGTTGACACCCAGGTGGGGATGGAGCATGATAGTGGAACAGGAGGAAAGTCAAAGGAAATAGAGGAAAGAACTGGGAGGCAAAGGGTATTTATAGAGGTCTAGATAAAGACATGTACATATGCAAATATATTTATATATGAAGATGGGAAATAGATCTATGTGCATATATTTATAGGTTTAGTATCAAGGTATCAGTAGGACATTGGGCTTCCACTCAAGTACTCCCTCCATGCAAGAATACTTTCTTCTATTAAATTGGCATTCTGTGATGCTCACCCTCCCGACACAACCTCTGAAGCCAAAACGGGTGAATAAGCAAAAGTGGTGAAGAAAGCTGATGGTGTCTGGCTATCAAAAGGCATAGCATCTGGGGCCTTAAGGGCTTGAAGATAAACAAATGGCCATCTAGCTTAGAAGCAACAAAGCCCACATGGAAGAACACACCAGCCTATGTGATCACGAAGTTCAGAAGGGATCAGTTATCAATCATCAAAGAACAAAAAAATCATATCATTGGGTGCACACCTCCATGACACGATCACTGAGGACAAATGGGTGCATAAGCAAATGTGGCAAAGGAAGCTGATGGTGCCCGGCTATCAAAAGGTATAGCATCTGGGGTCTTAAAGGCTTGAAGGTAAACAAGTGGTCATCTAGCACAGAAGCAACAAAGCCCACATGGAAGAACACACCAGCCTGTGCAATCATGAGGTGTCGAAAGGATCAGGTATAAGGCATCATCAGAACAAAAATATCTTACCATAGTGAATGAAGGGGGAAGTGCAGAGTGGAGACCCAAAGTCCATTTGTTGGCCACTGGAGATCTCCTTGTAGAGGGGTCTCTAGGGGAGGAGATGGGTCAGTCAAGGTGCGGTATAGCACCAATGAAAAATACAACTCTCATCCAGTTCCTAACTGCTTCCTCCCC
The DNA here is from genome assembly GCF_050624435.1 of Tenrec ecaudatus. Taxonomy (NCBI): domain Eukaryota; kingdom Metazoa; phylum Chordata; class Mammalia; order Afrosoricida; family Tenrecidae; genus Tenrec; species Tenrec ecaudatus. The sequence continues at coordinate 148,944,319 of NC_134530.1, read as the reverse complement.
CCCCTCCCTACTCCCCCCTCTATCATGATTTGAATTCAATTCTGGCTAGACCAGAGAATGTACACTGGTACAGATAGGAACTGGAAACGCAGGGAATCCAAGGCGAATGATACCTTCAGGACCAGGGGTGTGAGTGGCGATACTGGGAGGGTAGAGGGAGAGTGGGTTGGAAAGAAGGAACCAATTACAAGGATCTACATGTGACCTCCTCCATGGGGGATGGACAATAGAAAAGGGGGTGAAGGAAGACATCGGACAGGCCAAGATATGACAACATATTAATTTATAAATTATCAAGTGTTCATGAGGGAGTGGGGAGCGGGGAGGGAGGGAAAAAAAGAGGACCTGATGCCAAGGGCTTAAGTGGAGAGCAAATGCTTTGAAAATGATGAGGGCAATGAATGTACAGATGTGCTTTACACAATTGATGTATGTATGGATTGTGATAAGAGTTGTATGAGTCCCTAATAAAGTGTTTAAAAAAACAAAAAGAAAAGAATAACAATTTATAATTTATCAAGTAGTCACAAGGGTGGAAGGGTGGAAGGGTGGGGGAGGGAGGGAACAAAGAGGAGCTGATAACAAGAGCTCAAGTAGAAAGAAAATGTTTTGAAAATGATGACATCATATGTACAAATGTGCCTGATACAATTGATGTATGGATTGTTATAAGAGCTGTAAGAACCCCCAATAAAATGATTTATGAAAAAAAAGATGAACACAGGTTTTTTTTAGAAGTCAGGAAAGGAAGAAAACATCAACATAGATATCAGAAAAGACTCTGAAGCTTGCTCTTAAACGTAGAAGAGCTAAGTAAAATGGAAGAAATTATGCAGTCAAAGAAAATTTCAACAGAACATTTCAAAGGGCAGCTCCAGAAGACAAAGTAAAATATACTGAAATGTGCAAAGACCTAGAGTGAGAAAACCAGAGAGAGAGAGGCCCTGGTTAAGGCATCTTAAACTGAAAGAACTCCAAGAAAAAATCCAAGCCTTGAGTGTCAATGTCAAGAGAGAAAATAAAATTTTATAATGAAATGTGCAAGTCAAATTTTGTTGCCGATCAGCCGACACTGGTTGCAGCAGTCCACGGACAGCAGCAGCAAGAGATTCAGGAGAGCAGGTGGAACAAAGGATATCATTGCTCTGTCAGCTGGGTCTTGAGTTGAAGCAGGGATACCAGAAAGATGTGTACTTGTGCTTACATGACTATGCAAAAGCACTCTACTGTGTGGATCACAACAAACTATGGAAAGCCTTGAGAAAGATGGGAATTCCAAAACACTTGATTGTGCTCATGTGAACCTGTGCATGGATCAAGAGGCGGCTGTGCAAACAGAACAAGGGAATAAATACTGCACGGTTTAACATCAGGAAGGTGTGCATCAGGGTTACATTTTCTCACCATACTTATTCAATCTCTATGCTGAGCAAATAATCTGAGAGGCTGGATTATATGAAGAAGAGCGCAGCATCAGGATTGGAGGAAGGTTTATTAACTTGCGATATGCAGATGACACAACCTTGCTTTCTGAAAGTGAGGACTTGGAGCTTTTGTTGATGAAGATCAAGGATTTTAGCCTCTCCCTCTCAAAATATGTGTAAGGAGCCCCCGTGGTGCTGTCAGGTCAGCTTTGAACATCAACCATAAACTCAATGGTCCCAAAGCACCAGCCTCAGAAGCCCTATTTGAGGCCACTAGGCATCAGATTCTACTTGATGGCAGTGTGTTTGGCTGGTTAGAACATGCGCTCTAAATCCCAATTCCTACACCTGTGTGTACTCCCCCACCCCCCCAAAACCAGTTATTCTTTCAAAGCCATGTATGAAGTACTCTTTTTTTACAAAACAATCTTCAAAGTACTCTCCATCACACTTAATACATTTGTCAAATCAGCAATTCCATTCTTGGAAACATTTTTCAAACTCATCTGTTTGGATGGCTGACAGCACCTCCTTTGTTTTCTTCTTCACCTTTTCTACATCATCAAATCACTGTCCTTTCATGTTCCTATTCATTTGTAGAAACAAATAGAACTTTCATGGAGTGAAGTCATGTGAGTAAGGTGTGTGGGCCAAAAGAGGCTTGCTGTTTTTTGCCAAAAACTGACACACTGAGATGGCTTCATGAGCAGGCGCAGTGTGGAGGTAGCAAAACGAGTCCCCTGTCTGCCTCAAATCAGGCCTTTTTTGTTGTACACGGTTACCCTATCTTTCCAGAACCTCGAAATAGCTAGAACTGGTGGAATGGACTCCAAATGCACTCTTCCCCTCAGATCAAAAACCCAAATGAGCAACTTCGTGATTTTTTATTTCCCTTAACAAGCTTTTTTTTGGGTGGGTCGATGATGGCACCATCCACTGGCTTGACTGATTGATGCTTGGTTGGGGGCTCGTAAGAATAGCATCATATGTCATCACCAATAATAACTTTGGGAAAAAAAAGTCTGAGTCAGTTTGGAGCTGTTCCACTTGACGCTCTTTTTGCTGGTCAGTCGGAACCTGAGGCACAAATTTCTCATTCCCAAATCTCCCATTAAAAATCACTGAACCCAGCTCCAAGACAGTCCCGATAACTCCCCCATCTCTTCAAGCACAAAATGCATGAATTTGGTAGACATTTTCGTCCATTCAGTAAGTTGAGGGACGTCCAGAATGAGGTTTGTCATCAATCAACATTTCACCTTTTTGAAATGAGAAAACCACTCATACGCTTGAGTTTTTCCCCTAGCACCGTCCATGGAAGCTATGTTCAACACCACAGCAGTTTCTGTAGCATTTTTCACAAGCAGGAAACAACAGTTCATAGCTGCACGCTGTTCTCTTAAATCGGCCATCACAAAAAACGAGGTTTGAGTGAAACCGCTTTTACCAAAAAAAAAAAAAAAATGCACTGTGACCAGAGAGAACCTTCCCAGGTGACACTGGGTGCACTGACTCAGAGTAAGTGACACTGGGTGCACTGCTCGCCTTGTGGGAAAAATGTGAACTATGCAAGCTCCGCCCAACAGAGCTTTCTTCTGTTTGTTTGTTTTGTTATTGTTTTGGTGGGGGTACCCCTTTGTAATGTCATTTGGGAATTAAATTTCTTTGTTTTGTTTATGATTCACTGTTAGTGTTGGGTGTGCTTTAAATCCATCTTTTGAAAAATAGGCATGTAGATTAAGCAAGTGAACACAGAGGGGGGAAGATAGATAACATGCCATCTGACAATCACAAAAGAGCCAAGAAACAGAACATAAATGGAAAAGAGAGAAGGTTCTTCCCGTAGAGCCAATAAAGACAGAAAGCCCCCCCCCCAACCAAAGCTGGACCCCCTGAACTGTAAGAAAACCAACTGCTGTGCATTAAAGCCACCCGCCTGTGGCGTGTCTGTTGAGCCAGCAGCACCACAGTGACCAAGCCGAGGCTGACAAAGGACCGAGTGTTTCAGGAGCGGCACATTGAGCCCGTATCTAACCATTGACGCTGGGAGGTAGAGCGAGGCAGGCGTGATGAGACTGTAAAGCTAAGCCTGGGTCAATGGACACAGGCCTCTTCACATGCTGAGAAGGGGGTTCTGAGAAATAATGTCTTTCCCATTGAGCAGTTCATCTGGCCTCATAGTATGGCCTCTTTCAGATTCATGTTTATGGTCACCTAATTCCTAATCTCCACAATATTGATGTTCCCCCTTTAAACCGGCACATCCCACTCCGGGTGGAGCAGGTGCAGTGTGACCAACACTCCTCTATTGCTCTCACCACACACCAGAGCTAAGTGGGGTCGGTGTGAATGGTGCCTCCTGACTCAAGGACTCCCCTTCAGATGCCCATTCGGAGTTTTACCTCCTACTGGAGCTCAAGCAGATGGTTCGGAAACACAGTCTTTCGCTGCATGGACTTGTGTCCACTGAGGGTTTATGCCAACAGTCTGAAGTGTCTCCTTGTGAATTCTTATACTGCAAACCTGCCAACTTTTGCTGCAGGGCTTGTTCCCCTCCTCAACTTTTTATCTTCCCCAAAGATACAAATGGGTCAACAGGGTCATCCCCCAAAAGCCTTCGTGCTGCTCTTGACCTCCAGCATCTGGAGAGGGAAGTGTGAAAGATTAGGTAGCACGCTTCGAGTTGTTCAAAAAGAAAATTGAAGTTTTCTTGTTTTCTCTTCTGGGTTGGTTGCTCTCTTGAGTGGTCTGGTCAGGAAATGGCCCTGTAGCTAAGTGGGTTTTTGAGGTTTAGTTATTTCACGATTGTTCTATACCTTTTGGTTTTATAACGGAACGGACGCCTCAGAATGGCTGCTTGTTTATTTAGAAAAGAAAATGGCAGTTGTGCCGAGACTGTTTTCAGATCCTTAGATTTGGGGTAAAAGAACTCTGGATGGCATCTAATCCCTTTTTTTACCTTTAATATCTCATCTCTCTCTCTCCACCTCCTCCGTCCCCAAGAAGAGACATTAAAGTTGAGATTCCTGTAATGTGTGGGTGTGAGGAACAGGAACAGTAATGGCAGTCGTGATAACATGAGGGGAGGGGGAGAGTGGGGGGAGAAGGGGGAGAAATGGAGAAACAACCACCATCATCAAAGTGTAACTGCCACCACCCCAGGGACAAACAACAGAAACGTGGGTGAAGGGAGACAGCGGATGATGTAAAATAGGAAAATAATAATAATTTATAATTTATTAAGGGTGGGAGGATGAGGGAGGTAGGGGAAAAAGAGGAGTTGGTATCAAGGGCTCAAGTAGAAATAAAATGTTTTGAAAATGATGATGGCAACATATGTGCAACAACTGAAGTATGGATTGTTATAAGAGCTGTAAGAACCCCCAATAAAACTATAAATCAATTAATTAAAAGTGGCATAATAAAAGAAAAGAATTTTAAAGCCATCTTCAATCCCAGTGAATGCACACAAGTGATTCTTTGGGGAACATCTTTTAGTTTCTGCTTAACGATGTGTACACTTTTACATGATTATAGTTAGTTGTGAACTTCAATTTTGGTAACTTCTTAAAAATGCAAACCTTTCTTCTATTTAATATATTTTAAAATAACCAACTCAAACTTTGGGTTCTGTACTGCAACAAGCAACTCTCCCTTCAGTATAACTCACTGCCATTGAATTGATCGCAACACACAGCCACTGCTATCTGGTCTCCAAGACTGTAAATCTTCATGGGAGCACATAGCTTCATCTTCCTCCTGAAGAGCAACTGGTGGATTTGAACTACTGACCTGCGGCTAACAGCCCAGTGCCTTCCTTTCTTTGACTCTAGATGGCATTAATTTGAAAACTACCATTCTGTTTTGAGAACTACAATTCTATTTTCCTAACAAATAGTTCAGATGGATTATGCCTTGTTTTCATTTACATGAAAGTGATCGTTGAAATTTTTTATTTGAATATTGCCTTGAAGTTGCCTATAACCAAGATATCTCAATGTCCTATTGTACATCTCCCCCCAAAAAGGAATTATGATTTGTTAAAAGGTTATTGTTGTTGTTAGGTGCTGTCGAGTTGGCTCCAACCCATAGAGACCCTGTATACAACAGACCAGAACACTGCTCAGCCCTGCACCATCCTCACCGCTCAGCCCTGCACCATCCTCACCGCTCAGCCCTGCACCATCGTCACCGCTCAGCCCTGCACCATCGTCACCGCTCAGCCCTGCACCATCCTCACCGCTCAGCCCTGCACCATCGTCACTGCTCAGCCCTGCACCATCGTCACCGCTCAGCCCTGCACCATCGTCACCGCATTTGAGCCCAGTGTGGCAGTCACCGTGTCAAGCTATGTCACTGAGAGACTTCGTTGTCCCTCTGCATTACGGAGCATGATGGCCTTCTCCAGGGACAGGCCTCTCCTGGAGACATGTCCAAAGTACTCGAGACCAAGTCCTGTCATCCGGAGTTTTCTAGTTTTACTTCTTCCAGGCAGATCTGTTTGTTCGTACTTTCAATAGCCTTTGCCAGCATCACAGTTCAAATGCATCAGTTCTTCTTTGATCTTCCTTACTCAATATCCAACTTTCACGTGAATATGAATCTATTGAAAATACTGTGGGTTGGGTCTGGCACACCTTAAACCTCAAAGTAACATCCTTGCTTTTCAACATTTTAAAGAGGTCTTGTGCAGATTTACTTAATGCAATGTGTCATTTGTTTTTGTTTTTCTTAACAGGGGCTTGAATAATATTGAAAAACAGAAAGGATTAGTAACATCTTAAATAAGGAAGTCCTAACAGCACATTTCCCAGTTTTCTTCAGCATTATTTACAACTCATGGTAGCAGCAGTCAAGAAATCAAAAGCCCCATTATTTCAAGCAAATCTGATGCAAAAGTCCTCTTTAAAATATTCCTCTCATTCTTTAATCCTTCCTCCACCCCACTATCATGACCTCAATTCTACCTCACAAATCAGATTAGACCAGAACGTGCACACTGGTACAGATAAGAGACCGCAAGATAGGGAATCCAGGAGAGATAAACCCCAGGACCAACAATGAGCTACCAGGAGGATAAGGGGAGAAAGGGGAAATCAATCACAAGGATCAACATATAACCCCCTCCCAGGGGGACGAATAACAGAATAGTGGGTGAAGGGTAACAGAGGATGATGTAAGATATGAAAATAATAATCTATAACTTATCAAGGGTTCATGAGGGAGGGAGGGGGGAAATGAGGAGCTGATATCAAGGGCTCAAGTAGAAAGAATATGCTTTGAAAATGATGATGGCAACATATGTACATATGTGCTTGACACATAGATGAATCTATTGATTGTGATAAGAGATGTAAGAGCCCCCAATAAAAGTATTTAATTAAAAAAATGTTAAAGAGCAAATATGTCCCTTAGAGAACTAAGGTGCACCTGACTGAAGTCATAGTATTCTCAATTTCCACATATGCATGAAAAAGCTGGACAATGAATAAGGAAGTTGGGAGAATTCATGCATTTGTAGGATGGTGTTAGTGAAGAATACTGAAATTACCAAGTGGATGAGTGTTGGACTGCAAACCACAAGGTCAGCAGTTTGAAACCACTCGCTGCTCTGCAGAAGAAAGATGAGGCCTTCTACTCCTGTATAGATTTACAAACCCAGAAACTCCATGGCAGTTCTACTGTCTTACAGGGTCGCTATGGGTCAGAATTGACTCAATGGCAGTGAGGGTAAAATGAATAAACAAATCGGTGTTAAAAGAAGTACAGTCAGAACGTTCCTTAAGTGTGAGGATGTCAAGACGCAATCTCATGTACTTTGAATGTCTTATCAGGAGGGACTCGGTTCTGGAAAAGGACTTCAGATTTAGTAAAGTAGAGTCAGCAACCAAGAGGAAATTCCCCCATGAGGTGGATTGATGCAGGGGCTGCAAAATGAGCTCAAACATAAACATTAGGAGCATGGTGCGGGACCAGCCAGAGTTTCACTGGGCTGTACACGGGTTCCTGAGTGGGAATAGGCTTGCCCACACCAAAGGACAACTTCTGCCCGCCCACATAGACGGGTTTGGGTGTTCTCGCACTGAGTAAGACCCTCGTGGACAGATTTGTACCCTTTGAGGAAAGCCTTGTGCAAACTGAGAGCGGGAACCGTCTTCTGGAACGCGCACAGTGCAGCTTCCTGAAACAAAGACGTGTTTTTCCAAACCATTGGCTGCAGAGTAGAAAGGTCTTCTCTAGAAACGGGGTTTCCATTCTGACAGTATGCTGCTGCCAGACGCTGGCTGTTTTTACTTTCTATTTCCTCATAGTTCACCAGCCTTAGAAATGGGGGCTCGTGTGCCATTTGCCTGGCCAGGTGCTCCTGCGGGGACCTACTCTGCTCCGGATTCCCGACTCCTACTCTGGACATCCAACTGAAGCTCCAAACGCTACTCTGGGATGGGAAGGTTCTGGAACCCACACTTCCCTTAATGGGGTCAGCACTTCCCCTGACCTGAGAGAGACATCAACTGTCAGAAGCAGCTGACTTTGCCTCATCCTAAGGGAAGTGTGAGGTCTCTAGGGGAGACTTACAGCTAAAGCCTTGCCATTCAAACGCCCTCTCTAATGGGCAGAAGTTTGCCACCGATCAGACTGGCGAGGAACCTTTGGGAAAAGGGCTCTCGCCAAAGTCGAGCAACTCCAAACAGTGCCTGGGGTTTATTTCGGGCCTAACTGAACGTCGCAGAGTTCATCGGCAAGTTGTGGAAACAAAAGGTATGAAGAGGGATCTTGTGCTTCCTGGCGTCATGGGGAGAGATAGGGCTCCTTCATGAGAACTGTAATTCTGCTTTTTTGTCTAGGAAGCAAGGGCAGAGGTGAATTTTACAGAACTATGGGTGGAGCAGCTTAGAGCTAAAGCAGACCACGCGTTCTGTTCTGGTTAGCCTCCTGCTCAAAACTTGCATGGCAACCAGGTTTCTTTGTTGAAAACGAGGGCGCTAGGGCCCGGCAGTGAGACGATGGCTTTGTTGTGTGACCACAGAGGCTGGTTACGCACTAATTTCCTCTGGTGCTTGTGATGAAGTCAGTAAACCACAGCCTTCAGCATGTTCTGCTCAGGCAGCGGCGGCGGTGGCTTCTCAGAGGTGTCTCAGCCATGACACACATTTGACATGCCCTGCCTCAAACGCCCCGGGGATTGTCTCTCTTGCGCTGCAGCATGGACCAGCGGGAGATTCTGCACAAGTTCCTTCATGAGGCCCAGAACAAGAAGATTAAGAAAGAGGAGTTTGCCAGTGAATTTCTGGTGAGTCGTGTGTGGCCCCCTCTCAGGGTAGTTACATAGACTCTTTCACGGATCTGGGGGTGGCTGCTTGTCCTACACCGGATTGCTCTGCATAGAAATGACCATGAGACCTGGGAGGAAGGGGGAGGCCACGGAGGCACCCTGAAAGTTCCACTCCTTTGAGTGCCTTTTATGTACATTGGGTATTTGCTCCAAAGGACCATCTATGACATGTTGTCTGCTGCATCCTGAAACCTGACCAGAGAGCTTGTAGGAGACCTACACCGTTCCAGTCATATAAATACTAATATCAATTGAACCCGCGGCGTGCCCTCAGGGATCTGAGTTGTGACTAATGCTTTAAATGACTACTTTTATTTTATAATGAGAGGAGAGTGGCCAAGACTAACATTTTAGGGCTCAATGAACATTTTTAGCCTCGCTTTGAGATTCCATTTGGATGACATCGTTGTTTTTTTTTTTTAACACCAAAATGACCTGCTGGCCCCCTTTGTGTTGTTTCGGGTGAAGAAACAAATATTAGCCCAGGTGTGTTTGCAATAGCCGAAGTCCCACGGCCATCCTCTGATTGGCCAGGTGAAAGGCTGGGGTGAAGAGTCAGAAGAGGCGAAGGGAATGCAGAGCAATGTTGGGTCGGCAGAGGTCTGGCGTCCACTGGAGTTGATCATCCAGAGGAAAATTGCCTCTCCTCTGAGGAACTGTGGTTGCTGTGCCGGATCAGCCGGATCGGCCTTACTGCTTCCCTAACCGGGACCATCAGGTCACATAGGGGGTCTGAGAGTCCCTATCACAGATATTGGCCTCCTTTCCGGATAGGGTTTGAGAGATGTACAGTCGTGACGTTCCACACCTTAGCACTTCAGCAGTGAAGAAAGTGGGCAAAAAACCCAAGGGGGCTGACAGATAAAACCTAGAATGAAATCATGATTCGGTTGCCAACAGTTTTACATGTTCCTTAATCTCCCCAAGCCCCTGTTTCCTATCTTATAAAATGGGGATGATAGGTGACACACTCCCTGCCCTCACAGGACCGTCGCCACGTTGCAGTGAAAGACCAAGAGTAATGAGACATGGCCACTGAGTCAGCGTTCTTGAGGAAGCCCCTGCTGTGTGCCGGGCACTGTGCCAGGCCTCCGGACACAGTGGTCAACACAATAAGCAAAGAGCCGTGTCTTCATGGAGATGGCTTTCTGGTCCACACGAGCCCTGTGAAGCTTGGCGCGGTTAGCTGTTGTAATCGAGTGATTAAATATGATGATAGGGAACAGTTATACTCAGATAACACCAGGGTTCCAGGGTTTCATGGGGTGCGGTGTGGGGGGGGAGGTGCTCTCAGTACCACTGACCACTGCCTGAACTCTTGTAGGTTCCCAGAGCACGAGGGAATCGGGGTGTCCGAGCCCATGTGTCTCTTTAGACACGTGCCTGCCCTTGGTCATTAACTCCTAAGCCAAATTCTCCCAAGGCATCGAGGGAAAGCAAAGCGGGACTTTGGGGTGGTGCTTTTTGAAAACGATGTAATTGATCTCTCTAATTTTTTAGCTTTTCTTATCTCGGGCCATTCTCATCTCTCACCCAAATTGTGGCAGTCACCTCCTAATTGGTTCCTCTGCCTCTAGCCTGGTCCCACCTTTCAACCCATTTTCCATTCAACACTCAAGCTATCTTTTAATAATGCAAATCTGGCCATTTTTTCCCTGCTGAAAACCTTCTACGCTTTGCCTGTTTTGTTTTTTTCCCCCGTCTTTTCTGCTAACAATCATGAAACAGAATACATTTAGAAAAGTAGATAAAGCCAGAGCAGTATATTTACGAATTATAAAGCAAACCCCAGTAAAGCTACCCCAAATCAAGAACTAGAGGATTGTCAGACCGTAGACACCTCTCTGTCCCTCTTCCATCAGGCCCCAAACCCCCACCCTGTCCTGCCCAAGGACGATCACTACCTTGACTTGAGAAGTAATCATTTCCTGGCTTTTCTAGCTCCTGACTTGAAGGACCTTGTTGTTGGGTGGTGATTAAGTGGAATCTCACTGTTCACTGTTCATTGACTCACGTCCTCCAGTGGAAAACCAGTCCTGCTCGTAACCCCACCTCAGGTTCATCTGACATACCAGAGGGTGTAGTTCTAGGGGAGTGTGGCGGAGGGTGGGGGGCGGGGGGGGGGGAGCTGGGTGGGGGCTAGGTTGCTGGCTTGAGCAAAGGAAATACTGCCATTAAATGAGTGAGTTTCACACCTCATCACGTTCTACACACACCCCTTAACTCCCCAATATGCAGCCATGCATCGCTTAACGTCCACAATATGGTCGGTGAAACAGGGCGCAGATTTGAACACCATGTAAATGCCGTACAGTGTTGCAGATCAGAGGAGACTGGCTTCTGTGATTTAGGGGAACCCCTAAATCCGCTCTTCAGCTCAGTTTGGGCATAAATTAGAACAGATAGGTACGGTTCATAGCCCATGCCAGTTGGTCAAAAGTTTGCTTTAGTATACAGTGTAAAATGTACCTATGTATGCATTTAAAAAAATCAAACGCTTCCAAAGACACTAAAACTTCAATGCCAGAATAATATTTTGATGAATGTTGCAAACTAGTGCCCCTTTGCTGTTGTAGTTTTTGTGTGTATTTAGAATTTTCAATAGAATATAAAGGCATTGTGGGAGCTGAACACGAACGTACGCGCTGGACGTTGCTCGACCGGAAGTCGTGCTGCGCAGGACTGTATTCTCTCGGTGTCTGATGCCTCTGTGAGCTGACCCTGCGGCACAGGGCTCGCCTTGGCGCACATTGCCAGGTGGCAATTCCGCTGTCGGAGAGAGGCCCCGCAACCTCTTGCATTCTTTGGCCTGTCACCTCTTAGACGTCAGTCCCATTGCCCCCTGGTCCCCTCGGTCTGGTATCTCTATTCAAACAGAGAACACGAATCACAATTAGACCTGGCAGCCCCGTGTGACCGCTGGAGCCAATACCGTGCTTAGGTTTTCTTCTTGTGCTGTGACTGAATTTCGTTGAACTGAGGCTGCCACTGCACGGTTTCCATGTGTTCATTCAAATATGGGGTGCAGCGTAATGTTCCCTGCTTCGCGGAGCATAGCCTCTCATTAGAGAGGCAACATTAAACAAAGAAATGCCCACTTATCTAATCACAATCATGATCATCTTGATAGGGTGTCAAGGAAGCATCACGTGCCCGATGAGGTAACCACAGCTGTTATCTGTCTGTGACTGACTGAGGAGGAAACTGAGGCCCTGAGAGTTAATTGGGCTAAACTTGTTCAGCTGTGAAACAGAAGCATTGCCATTTAAGCCAGATTTGCGTCATCTCGAGCCGTGAAGTAATCCTTACGCAGCAGTGACTTACTCCAGTCAAGAACAGGGAGTCTCTCAAAGCCTGAGGGCAAACCCCGCTTGGTATAGTTTTACACAGCCCCAAACAATGGTCTGTGACCATATTATTGAAAATGCTTTAAACGTACTTTTTTAAAAAGTCCTTATTGTAATTATTCTTAGGAAGCAATATTCTTGTAGGCTTAAAAAAATACCAACAGTCCAAAAAACAAATTTTACTCTGTGGATCTTCTCGTTTTAGTCCATTTATATAATATTTTTATATGACTGTAATTAAGGGTATGTATACAGTTTTATATTCAAATCTTTTCACTTAGCATTATACCAACATGATTCATCATGTTGCTTCAAACTATTTATGATCTCTGATGACGAATGAACTCTGGTAGCATAACAGTTAGGCGCTTGGCTGCTAACTAAAAGGTTGACAGTTCAATCCCACCTAGAGGCCGCATGGAAGCCCTGATGATATGCTCCCTAAGATATCATGGGAGGCGGTTCTACTCCGTCACATTGAGTCTCACTGGCCAGCAGGCACTGAAGAACAACAATGATGCCACATGGCATAAATGAAAAAATAATCATCAACAATAGCCAATACTTCTGTTGCTATACTGTGTGCTACATGCTGCTCTACGCACTTTTATATTTCAATTTATTTAGTATTGAGAAAGGTACTATTATTATATGAATTTTATAGTTCATGAAACAGAAGCCCAGAAAGGTTAATTGACTCGCTCAGGGTCACCCCCATAGCAGTATAAACTGAGTTTTGAATTCAGGTAGTCTTGTTGATTATATATAACATTAATGACATTGGAATTACCAGTAAATGTGGGTTAAATTTAAGTTCTGCCTATGATGTGACTTGAATAAAGTCATGGGAAGTGGGAACAAGTCTTCATTTTGCACAATTGCAGCGAAGAGACTGGAATCTGTATATACAATGCCTGACATAGTGCAGGCACCCAGTAACATAATCATTTCGATACTGGTGGACATTTAGGTTGGTTCTAGTTTTTCTTGGTAATTAGCAACACCACAGTGGATGTTTGTTTATGTGGTTTTTCAGATCTTTTGGGGTTTCGCATTGGAAGGCAAGACCCTGAATTTAGATAGATATATTTTCATAGAGATCCATATATTAAGGCTTACGCAGGACAAAGACAACATATGGAAAAATGTGAGTCATCTGAATGAGGGAGGCCATCATGGCGTCCGGGCGATTTACAGTCACGTGCCTACGTATACAGAAACTGGAAAACAAATGACATCCACCACAAACCATGAGTGGCACTAATGGAGCCATCAGTGTCCCACACAGCAGTACATAGCAGAAAAGGGTCGCTGATGGCTCCACACGCCACTGCAGATTGTCAGAGGATGCGACTACTGACCCTGGTACCCCATTTCCGTGAAAGACCGGCTCAGGCACTTGCCCTAGGGCGAGCCTTCCCCTCCAAGGGCGACCTTTCTACATTGTTGATGAAACCTCAGAAAGAACTCAATGGGGGCTGAATGTACCAGCAGACTCCAAATGGGTCTAGGGTTCCCACTGTAAACGGTAAAGGAGCCCTTGTGGGGTAGGAGGGGTGGATTATGACTTGGCCTGCTAACCGCCAGGTCAGCGGTTTGAAACCACCAACGGCTTGCCTGGAGAAAGATAAGACCCACAAGGACAGTTCTACCCTGACCTGTAGGGTCATCATGAATCAGAATTAGCTCAATGGCAGTGAATTTGGTTTTGGTTTATGGTGAACTGTAACCTTCCGAAAATCCAGCATTCAGAATTTAAGCTCTAATATAGTTTGTGCGCCCAGGCTAGATCCCCCACAATGCTCCGACTGAGTCAGAGTATGAGCATCTACATGGTTAAATATTACCTAATTTATTTTCAGAGGGTTCTTTTCATTTTTAGTATCGGAATTTGTAGTTTCTTTACCACCTTGCTCGTCTTAATGTAATAACTACAAAAAACAATAAGAGCTCAAATGTATTGACTAGTGTGTGCTAGACTAATCTGCTATGCACTTTATTATATATGAAGGGCCTTTAAAAAGTTTGTGGGAAAATGGAGTACAAAGATGCAGAATTCTCGCACGGACTTTTGAATTCTCGCACGGACTTTTGAATTCTCGCACGGACTTTTGAAGCCCCTTGCATGATTTCAGTTCACCTTTACAATAATCCCCGAAAAGGAAAATATTCAACTTCATTTTACTCACAAAATGGCAAAGGTGGGCCTTAAAAACCTGGCATGTTTGTTTCCAACTTATGTGTTTATGTGATCGCAGGTAAAATCCTAGATTTAAAAGATTAAAATAGTACTTTGGTATGTTCACTGATTCCTGAGCCAGAAAAATATCCATGATTATTTCCAATTTCCATAATCTTTAATCTTCAAAAAATAAATTGACAGTCTTCGTTAAAAAAAAGTGTAGGATTTCTGTTCATCTGCTTTCCACAAACACCATAGCTGACCGTTGGAGGCATGCTTTAGGCTCTTTGCGAAAGTGTCTCACAAGCACAGAACCTCGTGCCCTTCTGAAGAATTGCTTTCAAAGGCTAAAATTCGTTCCACATGATCCAGCCTCAAGTGCCTGTTGAGACCTTCATGCTTGCTGTGCTTACTCGGCCACAGGGCCTTGGCACACGCACTGATACTGTTGCCTGGACCTTCTTCACACTCCTCTCCCGGTGGTGGTGGTGGTGGTGGGGGTGGGGGTGGTGGTGGTGGTGGTGGTGGTGGTGGTGGTGGTGGTGGTGGTGGTGGTGGTGGTGGTGGTGGTGGAGGTGGTGGTGGTGGTTAGGAGTAGTCAAGTCAGTGGGGCCTAACTTACAGGGATCCTTCGTACAACAGAACAAAACACTGCCCAGTCCCGCACCATCTTACAGTCGGTCTGTTTGAGCTCATCATTGCAGACAATGTGCCAATCTGTCTGCTCAAAGGTCTTCCTGTCCTTCGCGGCCCTACCAGGGTGAAACCCTAGTGGCACAGTGGGTTAGGCATTGGGCCCCTAACTGCAAGGTCAGCAGTTTGAAACCACCAGCTGCTCCGAGTAAGAAGGAAGAGGCTTTCTATTCCCGAAAAGAATTATAGTTTCAGAAAGCCACCGAGGCAGTTCGATCATGTCTGAGAGGATCGCTATGAGTAGAAATGGACTTAATGGCAGTGAGCTCGTTTTTTTGAGTTTTCTACTTTATCAAGTGTGATGTCCTTTTCCAAGGACTGGAGAATGCGGGATGAAGTCTTGCCACCCTTGCTTCTAATGCTGTGCTTACACACAGAAAAAATTAGAAATACATATATTTATGTGGGTTAACAATGAATAATAAAGGAGGTACCCCAGGAGCTGATGCCAAGGGCTAACGTGGAGAGCAAATGTTTTGAGAATGATGAGGGCAATGAATGTGCTTTACACAATTGATGCATGTATGGATTGTGATAAGAGTTGTATGAGCCCCAGATAAAATGATTTAAAAACATAAATAAAATAGCTGAGGTACCCATACCACTCAGCTCAAAGGGGAAATAAAAGTTTCCCCTACCCCAGAAATCTCCTGAGTGTCTTTCTCAATCATATCCATGACATACCAGTCAGCCTAGAGGTAAACACTACCCTGATCCTTGTTGAGTGTATACCGTTCTTATCTATAATGCATTACTAGACAAGAGCCTTTGATATTGTTTTTGAACTTTATATTTTATGTATAGCTTCTTTACTCTACATTTAAAGTTCATCCATTTTGTTGCATGTAGTAGTCTTAGTTTTTCCCCAATTATTTATTTATTTTTGCTATCTTATACCAAGACTGGTACATTTCAATTTAATTATTTTTAAAAATCATTTTATTGGGGGCTCGTACAATTTTTATCACAATCCATACATCCACCCATTGTGTTAAGCACATTTGTACATCTGTTGCCATCATCACTCTCAAAACATCTTCTTTCTACTTGAGCCCTTGGTATCAGCTCCTCATTCTTCCCCTCCCTCCTTCACCCTCCCTCCCACACGAACCCTTGATAATTTATAAATTATTATTACTTTGTCATGTCTTACAACACTGTCCGATGTCTCCATTGACCTACTTTTCTGTTGTCCGACTGCCAGGGAGGGGGCTAGATGTAGATCATTGTGATCGGTTCCCAACTATTTTTTATGAATTTTGCCAAGATACAATATGAGGGTAAGTTGAAAAAAACGCTACTATACCCATTTGATATATGCAGGGATTTATTCCAAACAAAATATGTTTTGACCCATCTCTGCACTCAGTGGATGGCTGCAGACAACTTCTCTCATGTGTCTACTTGTCTTAGCCTCTGGAACTCTGCTGGTATAGTGGGCTATGAGTTGAATTGTTAACCACAAAGTCAGCAGTTCAAAATGACCAGCCACTCCTCAAGAGAAGAATGAGGGTTTCTCCTTTCGTAAAAAGTCACAATCTCAGAAAGCCACAGGGGCAGTTCTACCCTGGCCTAGAGGGGCGCTGTGAGTCGGCATCCCCTCAATGGCAGTGAGTGTGATTTGAGTTTGTCTTAGTCTTATTTAGGTTTCCTTCAACAAAAGGTCCAATTAAAACAGTGGCTTCCCAAAATGAATGAATGAATAAAAAATATATAAATAAACCGTGGCTGCCCAGGGGACATTAAAGTCAAAGTAGGAAAGTCAGTTCTGAAGGTTTTAGCAACTGTTTTTGAGAACCCAAAGGGGCAATCTTGATCAGTCTCTTGTGAGGGACAGGATGACCCTAAGGGCTTATTATGAGGAAGTTTTAAGAAGATGGGAGACTGCGACAGTGAGGGAAAGGTCTGGAATATTACTGCGCCGCCACCACCACCCCCACCACACAATCTGTACAGAAGCTTCTTCTTCAAGGCTAGTCAGGGCTGTCCTATGAGAATTTCATGGGAAAATCACACCCCACCCATCCAATGGCCCCGTCTTGCCTCTTTAGACTGTTTTTGAAGGAACCAGATGGTTTAGATTTGAGGCTGCCCAAGCGCTGCTTATACACGGCCAGACACTGAAGAGCACACACCTCTTCGAGAAAGGGCTATCCGCGTCCATAGCACCCATGTCAACTCACAGCAGCACTATCTGGGGCTTCCAAGGTTGTGAATGTTTGGGGGAGCAGACAGCCCTACCTTCCTCCTGCTGAGTGGCTCGTGGGTTTAAAGCTCCCAGGGCTTTCCGGTTAGCAGACCGATGCTGACCAGAAAATGCTACCAAGACGCCTTTGAGGAGGGCTGGAGAGATGGAAGCACCACCTTCAGACATGGCTAGACCTCGATGGAGGATATGCCAAGAAATGATGACTTCACATTTTGATATTTAAAATCATAACTGTTTATGCTACATACATTTTGATGTACCCTCATATAGATCATTACTGTTGTGATCACAGGATGTATTGAGATAAGACTGCTATGGGGAGAGGGCAGTTGCTACACAGAGTGACATCAGTTTGGGATCACCACTGTCCTGCACCCAGGGTTTATTTTTGCTTCTCTAAATGATCTTTTAAAAAATATACTCAGAGTTGGTCAGGATCTGAAACACATAAGAAATTCACCAGACACCAGAGTGCCAGTTTATTCTTTTCAGGCGAAAAAATAAGTTATACAGAGTGGAAGTTTCCTTAGTTGGCTGGCATATTCTCTACTTGGGAGGGAAGCTTCCATACTTGATGGAGATGCTAGTGGCCTGTAATGGTATGAGGTCACTAGCTTCTTAGTTGAACCCTAAGTCTGGTGTCTAGCACGACTCTTCTGGGCCACACTGGGGCACACTCACAAGTGCTTGCTGTCTGACTCGCCTTCCCGGAAAGTGAATGATGACCATCCTTTTCCTTCATTGTATCAGAGAGATGACAATCTACCAAGGATGGGGCAGCCTCTTTAGCCCGTGTTACTGCAGCTGATTGTAGTTTATGACATGCACATTTCTGTCATCTTATTATAGGTAGGTTAACATTTGTTGTGTGCTACGTGCTGGTCCATTTTCTGTACTTGTTTATGCTTATGGGAGAAAGAGGAGGCTTCCTATTCCCATAAGCAGTTACAATCTTGGAAATCCACCGGGATGGTTCTACCCTGCCCAGTGGGTTTCCCTAAGTCAGAATTGACTTGATGGCAGTGGGTTTTTTGTTTGTTTGTTTGTTTTTTGAGTTTTCTTTTTTACATTGCAGACAGTTGAACCATCTTCATTAGAAATCAGGTGTTAAAAGTGTGAATTGTGTATAAAAAGTAAGCTTAGCAATGTCAAATATTATGTAAGCAATATGCATATACAAACTAATTGGATGTCTGTATATGTATTTCTTAAAGACTGGGAGGGATACAGAAATAGTAACTAGCTTCAAGTAGACAGGGCAGTTGGACTATGGTGTATCTTTTTTTTTTTAAAGAATATTTTGCAGTGGGGAAACTATAAATAACAGATGCACAAATAACAAAAATACCTCTAATACCACTTTGCATACCAAACAGGTCTATATTTAAGATATTATAATCCTAGTGTAGCTCCCATAAAGAGAAATGCAACCTAGGAAACCTATGGGCAGTTTCACTCCGTCCTATCGGGGTGCTGTGAGTTGACAAGGACTCGACAGCACCTAACAAGGGTTGGTCAGAGGTCAGGATTACACAGCATCATGTGTTCCTGGTATAACCTTTTAGGGGGTCAAATCTGTATCCTGTTTCTGATAAACCAAAATATGCCATTGGATCAATCCTGACTCATAGCGACCCTACAGGATGGAGTAGAATGGTGTCTGTGGATTTTTGGGAATGTGAATCTTTACAGGAATAAATGCCCTCATCTTTCTCCCTTAGAGCAGCCAGTGGCTTTGAACGGCTGACCTGTGGTTCTCAGCCCAACTCATAACTCTATGCCCTTGGGTAGCAGATATCAATGAGATCACGATGAATGGGAATCAATGTAATGGTAACAAAAAAACCCCACATATACTGAAATCCTAAAAGATGGGCCAATTCTTTGATCATACTTAAGAATTAATCCAAAGGAAAGATATCTATATAGATTTGTGTATGCATAATTTAGAAAAAGGAAGCTTGAAACAACTTAACTATCTACCACTACATATAAACAAACAAGTAATTTATGTAACACTTTATGCATTGGGATAGTCTTTTGTCATTAAAAGTCATATAGAAGTACACAAATTGATACCTAAAAAGAACAATTTCCAAAATTCAATGCAACGTGTTCATCGAATTTTTATTGTACACATACAGGTAAAACGTGTTTAGAATGGCTAACTACGGGTAGCAAGATTACAGGCAATGTTTATTATTACTTTTGCTTTTCTATGTTTTTGTCAAAATAGATAATACTATTTTATTTTAAAATTTTGTATTTAAAACTTTGTTTCTTGTGAGTGAGATGTTTTACAGAAAAGATAAATATTGCATTTATTTATTTTTTAATTTTTCATTCTTTATTTCTTTAATTACCCATTCATTTTTTTAAAACAATTTATTAGGGGCTCATACAACTCTTATCACAGTCCATACATATACAAACATCAATTGTATAAAGCACATCTGTACATTCTTTGCCCTAATCATTTTTTTTCTCCTCTTTTCTTTTTTTACATTTTATTAGGGACTCATACAACTCTTATCACAATCCATACATATACATACATCAATTGTATAAAGCACATCCATACATTCCCTGCCCCAATCATTCTCAAAGCATTTGCTCTCCACTTAAGCCCTTTGCATCAGGTCCTCTTTTTTTTCCCCCTCCCTCCCCACTCCCCCCTCCCTCATGTGCCCTTGGTAATTTATACATTGTTATTTTGTCATATCTTGCCCTATCCGGAGTCTCCCTTCCCCTCCACTTCTCTGCCGTCCATCTCCCAGGGAGGAGGTCACATGTGGATCCTTGTAATCAGTTCCCCCTTTCCAACCCACTCACCCTCCACTCTCCCAGCATCGCCCTTCACACCCTTGGTCCTGAAGGTATCATCCACC
This sequence comes from Tenrec ecaudatus, assembly GCF_050624435.1. Lineage (NCBI taxonomy): Eukaryota > Metazoa > Chordata > Mammalia > Afrosoricida > Tenrecidae > Tenrec > Tenrec ecaudatus. The sequence continues at coordinate 148,924,243 of NC_134530.1, read as the reverse complement.
TTGGATTCCATGTGCCTCCAGCCCCCATATGCACCAGTGTACAACCTCTGCCCTATCCAGTCCTTCAAGGTAGAATTCGGATCATGGTAGTTGGGGGGAGGAAGCATCCAGGATCTGGGGGAAAGCTGTGTTCTTCATCGGTACTACCTCGCACCCTGACTGACCCATCTCCTCTTCTAAACCCCTCTATGAGGGGATCTCCATTGGCCGACACTTGGGCCTTGGGTCTCCACTCTGCACTTCCCCCTTCATTTAACATGGTATATATATACATATATATACATATACACACATATACACATACATACACACACACATATATATATATACATACACACACATATATCTTTTTTTTTTTTTTGCATGATGCCTTATACCTGGTCCCTTGGCACCTCGTGATCGCACTGGCCGGTGTGCTTCTTCCATGTGGGCTTTTTTGCTTCTGAGCTAGATGGCCGCTTGTTCACCTTCAAGCCTTTAAGACCCCAGACACTATCTCTTTTGATAGCCGGGCACCATCAGCTTTCTTCACCACATTTGCTTATGCACCCATTTGTCTTCAGCGATCCTATCATGGAGGTGTGCAGTCAGTGATATGATTTTTTGTTCTTTGATGCCTGGTAACTGATCCCTTTGGGACCACTCGATCACACAGGCTGGTGTGTTCTTCAAATATTGCATTTATTAAATAGACAGACATACTCCTTAAAGTGTGAAGGGCTCAAAAGCCCAAATAGAACCAGATACCCAGTTCTGAGGCCCACGTTTACCTGCTGATGTTGGTTTATTTTCCACTAGAAGTTAGACTGGCATGGTGGTAACTTCTGGAGCTTTTTCCTAGACAAACAGAGAAGATCTGTCTATACATGTTGGTTCCCTTCTCTAGAGAAGATCTAGATACATCCTGGTTTTATGTTTATTTATAGTAACAATATTAACCGAACAGCCTTGAAAACATTACTCATGCATAACAAGTGTACATCTGTTATATTGAAATGACTCAGTGTGAATCAGTCAATCACTTGAAACTATCTACTAGCGTTCCTTGACTTAGTACACTTTAAGGTCTTTTTTTTTTCTTTTACAGTTGCAACCAGAATAAATACATCTCCTAAAAACTCCAAATCCACCTTCAGCCTCTACCTGGGCACCATATGTAGACCCTGTAGGACATAGTAGAACTACCCCATTTTCAGATGCTCACAGGACATTTTAATATTTTTTGCCATTTTCTCATATTTTATACATCTAAAGTTAAGTATCGTATTTAATCTCCTTAGGGTAGCTGTTGCCTCCTCACCTACCCACTTACCCTACTTACTGGGCAGACAGTCCACCTCAGCAAGAATCTCTCTTAGTGCAGGTTATTGTGGGCACACACAGTCTTGTCCTCCGCTCCAAGGGGCACAGCACACTTGTAATCAGCGCCTGACTACTTGTACTTTTTCTGCCTCGTAGGAGGCTTGGAATAGGTCACACTGACCATCTGCTGTCAGGCAGCGAGAAAACTTGAGCTCTGAAGACAGCCTCCACAAGAGGCCCAGACTGCACTTCTTACTCTCTAAACGGTAGCTTGTGCTGTGTCTTCCATAAAATCATGTGATCTTTCATGGCAAAAATAGTGCGGTTTCTTGTGTGTGCTTCTGTTCTCTACCATTCTCTCTCTCTGTTATGATACTTATCGTTTAGCTCCCTTTCCATCACCCATACATTCCCACAGTGTGGGAACAGAAAGATTTCTCCCAAGTCGTCTTCCCCAAATATATGTTAGGCTTAGGACACTGCTTGCAGCTAACGGTAAATGACTGTCAAGTTACCTCCCTGAAGGCAGTCAGCTGCCAGACTATGGTCTGGTCCCACAAGTAGGGCCCACTCCCTGCTGTTAAGGACAATGGGCTACTTCTCCCTAAAGGCGTGCAGCCATCAGTTTGGTCCCTGTAGGGTGGGTTTATACTGATAATGGTTTCTATAGTGAGCCAGACAACAGGTCAAACCTGCCCAATGACATCCAAAATTAAGCTCCCTCCCTGAATCTAGGATCTGCTCGTCTTGTCACATGTGTACCCCTATTACCTCTCCTTCCTATTAAGTGGATACCCCTAGATCACCCCCCTTCCCATTACTGTATTACCTATAGCACAACCCTTTCCTGTGATGTATGTCTTCACCTGTAATTAGGGGGCTTGCACGTTCCCAGAGAAGATGAAAGGCTTGGTTAGCAAGAAATATCTCTCGCTCTCTACATGGACCACCAAGTGGGGCTGAGGTGAGCATGCTACTATAAAATGTGTCTGACTCCATTATTTCAATATCTCTTCTATCTCTCATGCTCTCTATGACTTTACTTTAATCTTTGCTTATTATCGCTGTACAATTGCACCTACCGGACCCGTGATGATGTGTTAAGAGCTGATGTTCCCTCACACCACAGATAAACACACGATCTTTTTAGTTATGTGACAGTAGTATATGAAAGATAATAAGAGTAAAAATAAACCAACCCAACGCACTGCTGTCAAGTTGATTTGGACTCACAGTGACCCTGTAGAAGAGAGTAGCACTGTCTCATTGGTCTCAGAGTTGCCCAAAGCCTTGATGCTTAACATAGAGATAAAGCATTGAACACAAGATTGGTCTTCAAACACACCAGCCATGTCTTTTGGAGAAAGCTGTCTGTTCCCACAAAGATTTACCATCTCAAAAAACCCAAATGGAGCCACTGAGTCAGAATTGACTCAATGGCAATGGATTTTCAATCTCTATAGAAGCAGACTACCAGCTTTCTCCCGAGGAGTAGCTCATGGTCCCAGCGGCTCCTGGTTATCAGCTGGGTGCCTTCATCACTGTGTCAACAGGAATAACAACCCTCCTTTACCATTTTGTTCCTTGTTGCTAGATAGTGGACCAACGGTCTTACTCAATTGCCCTTCATTAGTTCGCCCTCTGGAACAAAATAGACCTTGACCGTGTCTGAGAAAACGAAAGCAATGGAGGGACACATTGATCAGAAGCACGGAAAGCTACAGTTGTAAAGGAGCGGGGACTACACATGAGTGACACTTCCATCAATCTTACAGTCTTGAAGGAAGCTCTAAGTCATCCTTTTTTAAAAATTTATTTAAATCATTTTGTTGGGGGCTCATACAACCCTTATTACAATCCATACATACATCAATTTTGTAAAGCACATTTGTACACTCATTGCCCTTATCATTCTCAAAACATTTGCTCTCCACTTAAGCCCCTGGCACCAGCTCCTCATTTTTCCCCCTCCTTCCCTGCTCCTCCTCCCTCAGGAACCCTTGATAATTTATAAATTATTATTTTGTCATATCTTTCCCTGTCTGATGTCTCTCTTCACCTACTTTACTGTTGTCCATTCCCCAGGGAGGAGGTCACATGTAGATCCTTGCAGTTGGTTCCCCCTTTCCAACCCACCATCCCTCTACCCTCCCAGCATCGCCACTCACAACACTGGTCCTGAAGGGATCATCTGCCCTGGATTCCCTGTGTTTCTAGTTCCTATCTGTACCAGTGTACATCCTCTGGTCTAGCCAGATTTGTAAGGTAGAATTGGGATCATGATAGTGGGGGGAGGGGGAGGAAACATTTAGGAACTAGAGGAAAGTTGTAATTTTCATCGTTGCTACATTGCACCCTGACTGGCTCGTCTCCTCCCAGAGACCCTTCTGTAAGGGAATGTCCAGTAGCCTACAAATGGGCTTTGGGTCTCCACCCCACACTCCCCCCTCATTCACTTTGGTAAGATTTTTTGTTCTGATGATGCCTGATCCCTGATCCCTTTGACACCTCGTGATCGCACAGGTTGGTGTGCTTCTTCCATGTGGGTTTTGTTGCTTCTGAGCTAGATGGCTGCTTGTTGACCTTCAAGCCTTTAAGACCCCAGACACTATATCTTTTGATAGCCGGGCTCCATCAGCTTTCTTCACCACTTTTGCTTATTTGCCCGCTTTGTCTTCAGCGGTTGTGTCGGGAAGGTGTGCGTCATAGAATGCCAATTTAATAGAAGAAAGTATTCTTGCGCTGAGGAAGTCCTTGAGTGGAGGCCCAATGTCCTTCTGTTACCTTAATACTAAACCTATAAATATATGCACATAGATCTATTTCCCCATCTCCATATAAAATATATTTTCATATGTACATGTCTTTATTTAGACCTCTATAAATGCCCTTTTCCTCCCAGCTCTTTCCATTATTTCCCTTGACTTTCCTCCTGTCCCCCTATCATGCTCAGTCCCCATCAGGGTTTCAGCAATTCCTCTCAGTTACATTACCCTTGATCATGCCCTACCAGGTCTCCTACACCCTCCTCACCACCAATTTGGATCACTTGTTGTTCCCTTGTCCCTGGGTTTGTTAACACCACTTCCTTTTCCCCACCTCCCCCTCTCCCATGCCAACCCTATATTACCAAGTGTGATGTCCTTCCCCAGGGACTGGCCCTGCCTGATAACATGTCCAAAATACAGTGATACCTCTGTTGCCAAATGGCTCCAACCTCATACTTTCTAGTACTCGAACAGCAAAGTTTGGGGGAAAAAAATTCTGCTTGGTGTTCACAACTTTGCTGATACTGGAAGATCTGATTTGAAAAAGCCTGCACCTGCAGAGAGTGATTCACGTGTCGTGTCTCTCCAAGGACACAAGGGCTTCTCTCTCTCGGACAACATGCAGTGCTTGTTGAAACATTCGTCATTGTGCTTTTTTTTGGTGCTTATTTGCATAAAATATTGTAACTCTGGCTCCAAAGGAAGTTAGTGACACTAGCGTTAAAGCCAAGAGAAAAACAGACCCATGATCGAGTTGAGGAAAGAAGTCATTGGGAAATTTGAGTCAGGTCGCTGCTTGATTTGCTGGCTGAACACAATGTAGCAGTCGGCATTATCAACATTTGGGGGGTAATGAAAGGTGTGAACTCATTAGAACTCAGGCCATTGAAGAGGTTAAAATATTACTGTTAATTTGAATAAATCAGAAGGAACTCAACAGCAACAGTGTATCTGAGACAGCGATATTTGAGGAGGCTAAAAGGCTCCCTAGTGAATTTATAAGTATACATTTTGGAACTCAGAACCAATTATTTGGTTTTCCATGATTTGTCCTGGGAAAACATGCTCAGTTCTCAAACGTTTTGGTGTTCAAACTTGAATTTGGAACGAATGGAGCTAGGCAAGCAAGGCATACTGTACCTGACTTACCTGGAACCCTTGCTGTTTGGTTTCACTTCTAAGCAGCATGCTGCTTATGCTTCTTTCAAGACAGACTTGTTTGCTCTTCTGGCATCTTTAATGGTGTATTTAAGATTCTTTGCCAATATCATCATTCAAAGGCATCACTTCTGTGGTCTTCCCTGTTCATTTGTCCAGCTTTTGCCTTCATACAAGGTGATTGACAATACCTGGCACATTCACCCACTGCCATCGAGTCCATTGTGGTTCCTAGTGACTTTATGCGGATGCTGTAGCAGATTTTATTCAGCTAAGACTCCGTCTTACTTTTCAAAGCACTGGCCTTTAGTGAAAAGACTAATGAAACTTAACCTTCCTGTTGACCACTGCCATTGATTGAATTGCATCCCCCCAAAATATATCCATTTTCTTCAAGTGGTGACTTCACCATTTAAAAATGGACATAAAGTGAAAATTGTTTTCTTTAGTTCACGTCAAAAAATATTGATTGGCTGACATAGATGTTTTCCCCTTCATCTTTCCCAAATTGGTCAAGCATTTACAAAGATCAGATTTATTAGGTACAGTTTCTTTGAACGATAAAAGAGATAAACAAGATTGAGGCTAAGCGTGATTCATAGAAATAGCCCAAAAAAACCTATTTATTTTTCTGACCTACATTTTTATCTATAAGCCAGGAGTTACTTCACTGTCTTAAGAAATCTTTCTCAACCCATTGAACTAAACCCTGCCTGGCTATATCATACTCTACCGGGGTTAGGATGGTGTTTAAAGATTACTGTCTGGTAAAGGGAGGAATTTAAATTTGGATAATATCTTTTTTAGTCTATTTTAAAAATAAAATCATGCTATTGGGAGCTCTTACAGACATTGTAACAATCCACAATTCAATTAGATCAAGCATAATTGTACAATTTCTGCCACCATCAGTTTCAAAACATTTTCTTCCTTCTTGAACTCTTTGATATGAGCTTCCCTTTAACCCCTCCCTCCCCCACCCTGCTCCCCAGGAACCCTTATTATTATATTTTCATATATATTCAAGTATAAGCTGACCTGAATATCAGCCGAGGCATCTAATTTTACCACAAAACTGCATGAAAAATGTGCTGAAAAACTTGGCCTATACACGAGTATATACAGTATATATTATTTATTTGCCGTATCTTACACCATCCAATGTATCCGTTCACCTACAATTTTGTTATTTGTTCCCCTTGAGTGGGGTTATACAGTCATCATTGCTGAGTTCCCTCTCCCCTCCCCCTTCACTTTTCCTCAGGGAATCATTACTCCTGTTACTGTTTCTGAAGGGTCTTGAATTTCATGCATCAAATGATCTGAATTATACAAATGAACCTATGAAGGTCTAAGAAGATTAAAGAGGTAAAATCAAGACCATCATAGTAAGGGGAGGAAATATTAAAGAACTAGAGGACAGTTATGTGTTTCGTCAGTGCTATGCTGGGTCATATCATTTTGAAATTATTATTTTACAGACAGAATTCTTTGAAATTTTGCTGGTCATAAAGAGATTTTGTTCAGCTAAAGCTCTATTTTGCTTTTAAAAAACTGACCTGAAAGGAAGAGACTAATGGAACTTAACTTTCCTGTTGACCACTGTCATAGATTGAATTGCATTCTCCCCAAAGGGTGTGTCAACTTGGCTGGACCATGATTCTCAGGGATTTGGCAGTTATGTAATTATGTAGTTTGACAGTCATGTAATGATACTCCATGATGTGAACAGCCAATCAGTTGTAAGGGGTTGTGGTGGGATACAACACCTTTACTCCGGTCACAGCCTTTATCTCCTGTAAGGGGTATTTCCCCAGGGTGTGGCTTACATCACCTTCTATCTTACAAGAGTTAAAAGAAAGGCGAGTCCAGCAGAGAGGAAGGGACCTGATTACTACCAAGAAACACAATCTGGAAATGGATCATATCCTTTGCCCAAAGGTCCCTGCACTGAGCACCTGCTAGACTAAGGGAAGATTGATGTCAAGACACATGTGGATTTCCAAAGAATGCTGCCATTGATTCAATTCCAACTCATAGTGCTCTTATATGAGTATGATCTAGCAGATTTTATTCCGCTAAGGCTCCATTTTACTTAAAAAAAAACTGACCTAAAGTGAAAATACAAATGGAACTTAACCTTCTGTTGACCACTGTCATAGATTGAATTGTGCCCCTCACAATAGATTCATTCTCTTCAAGGGCCTCCCCCAGGTCCTTCTTCTCCTAGAGCCAACAGAGAGAAGAGAAAGCCTTCCCCTAGAGCCTGCACCCTGAGTTGAGCTTCCCAGCCTCTTAACTATGAGAGTGTAAAGCTGTTTGCTAAAGCCACCCATTGTGATCTGTCTGTTATAGCTGCACCAGGTAACTGAGGCAACCACGGAAATAAACAGCAGTGGCAAAGAAAGTTAAATTACTACTATCTGACTCTGTGCAAGGAGCATAAATCTTGTTTTTCTAAGATATTTGGTTTTTAAAATATTCACCAGTTTCACCTCTAACTTTTAGCTATTTATAGCTTAGCTGCAATGAGTGTGATCTTTTCACTTCTTCAAATGTTACAGAACTCAGCTCTCCTTGTGCCCTGGAGCTCTGTCTTGCATGAGTCAGTCCCAGAAGAAGACAGAAAGGCTGAAGTGGAATGTTGGGAAATAGCCTCCTACTTAACTTCCTTAGGGACATTTAACTATTCCTGAAATTTTATTACAGAAGCTGAAAAAGCAATCTACCAAGTACAAGACAGACAAGATCTATCCCACAACTGTGGCCGAGAGGCCTAAGAATATCAAGAAAAACAGATACAAAGATATCTTGCCCTGTAAGTTTTTATTTTTCACTATAAACATGTACCTTCTCCCAAATTCAATCACTCCTTTCCTCTTTTTTCCCTTTTTTTCCCCATTGCCGTTCATTGTCCTGGAACAAAGAAGCATTGGCATACTAGTTGCATTCTTTCTGACAGCCAAAGGGCACCCATTCATTAATTCACTCATGCATCCATCATTTCTGAGCATCCACCACTTAATGTGTTAGGCCTCAACTTCCAGTGCACCCTCTGGCTAAGCCTTCTTAATTACACTGTGTCTTCCCTTGACATTATAGATGATCATAGTTTGGTAGAGCTGTCCCTGATGACCGGTGAGGAGGACTCCAGCTACATCAATGCCAACTTCATTAAGGTACATTGAAAGGAAACAACAGCGAATCCGATTTCCCTCGGTACCTAAGAATTAGGGGAAAGCAGGAGGCCAGAGTAAGAAGATAATTATTTGTGGTTAACTACCCGATGTAATTTCTTCTCTTCTTTAGGGAGTGTATGGACCCAAAGCTTATATTGCTACCCAGGGTCCTTTGCCTACAACTCTCCTGGACTTTTGGAGGATGATTTGGGAACACAGTGTTCTGGTAAGCATCGTTGTTTGTCTTTCACTTTAAGGAGTGGACAGGGTAAGGAATTAGGGTACGTGACTGCGGTGCTTTGTCCAATTAAACCGACATTTTTGTGTGAGCGTGCCTGTGTGCATGTGTGTGTGTTTGGGTTGGCTGATGGCATATCAGTGTTCAGTCACCTTTTAGTCAAAATGACAATGTCACTTTTGTTTGAGGAAATGAAAGTTCTCACTCTGACAGGCTCATTTGTTAACAAGAAGTTAATTCACTGACTTGAATAGAGAAGAGAAAAGTGGGAACAGAAAGAAGGAAGAGTAGGAGCAAACCCATATAATTTATCATTATTTCATTTTTTGGTTAGAAACAAACCAAACCAAACCACACCGGAAAAAAAATGAGTAGCACATTTGGGGCCTGGGACCCATGTCTTAGTGTAATAGACATTTCTGTTTCTGTTTTATCCCCCAGGTCATAGTCATGGCATGCATGGAGTTTGAGATGGGGAAGGTGAGTTACTTTCTAATCCCTGTTTACCACTGGTAAAGGAAAGAAGAAAGAGGCAGGACAAAACAAGTAGCAGAATTTTCCTTAAATGTGCCTCAGTAAACATTACATTCATGGTCCTCATTTGCATTTAGGGTGTACCATGTGACGCCCAGGTGTGTGTGTGTGTGTGTGTGTGTGTGTGGTGTGTGTGGTGTGTGAGTGTGTGTGTGTATGTGTGTGTGTGAGTGTGTGTGTGTGGTGTGTGTGTCTGTGTGTGTGTGAGTGTGTGTGTGTGAGTGTGTGTGTGGTGTGTGTGTGTCTGTGTGTGTGTGTAAGAGTATGTGTGTGTGGTGTGTATGTGTGAGTGTGTGTGTGTGAGTGTGTGTGAGTGTGAGTGTGTGGTGTGTATGTGTGGTGTGTGTGTGAGAGTGTGTGTGAGTGTGTGTGTGGTGTGTGTGTGTGGTGTGTGTGGTGTGTGTGTGTGTGTGGTGTGTGTGTGGTGTGTGTGGTGTGTGTGTGTGAGAGTGTGTGTGTGTGAGTGTGTGTGTGAGAGAGAGTGTGTGTGAGTGTGTGTGTGTGTGTTCAACCACACAAACCCCTTTTTGTCACTCTTCTCTAGTAGACTCTGTGTTTTACTGTACAGACAAGACATGCTTTTCAGAAGATGTCCCTTTGAAAATTATTCAGTCCAATTTGCTAACTCTGTGCTGCTCGACAGGGCATCCACTAGACACTAGTGGATCCCTAGTGACTTTAAAACTTTTTATTGTGAATCGGGTAAGGTTCACAAAGCAGGTCATAGTTTTACATCCAACATTTCATACAGATTGTGATTCAACTCATCCATTGCAACCCTCTCAATGTACTATGGAAACACTCTATTCTAGATGCAGTATAAAGTAAGTTTCATGTGAACAAAAAAGATACTGTTTCATGTGATTACATGTTTAAAATTGGGGGCCTGTTGGATTGAGATATTATTATAATTCAGTTCCCTTTTTTGTTGTGTTTTAATGGGACTATCAGGAAATTAAAAATTACATGTGTGGCTTAATTAAATTTCTACTGAACGGCACGATTCTAACCTACATAAGATAATACATGCCTTTCCGAGTTGATACCATTCCAGTCTGAACCAAGAAAACTTGGTGTTTCAATTAGCTCGTACAATTTTGTTTTGGTACATATGATTTCTGTTAGTCTTTTTGAAGTGTGAAAGATAAGTTAGAGATCCTTATATTTGCCTTTACAGACTTCTAGGAAGTCTGGATTATGTACCTATCTTCATGCTTGTCTTTCCATCCTTGGGGATTTCCAGACCATGATATTGGGGTTGAGTCTTGAGGAAGTAAAAAGTTCCCAACCCAAGATGAAAAACACAGAATTGGATTTGCTTCTGTGTATGCTTTATTGATCTAAGAGAGTCTAGAATGGAGGGAAATCACTACATTCTGCTTTGTGCAACAGAAAAAGTGTGAGCGCTACTGGACTGAGCCAAGACAGGAGCACCTGCAAGTTGGCCCTTTCTCCATATCCTGCGTGAGTATGGTACCCCTCCCCACCGTGGTTGCTTCTATTGTTATAGGAGCCGTGCATCTGGTCAGTTCCTCCCCAGAGCGACCCTAGCTACACAGAATAGAGCACCTCCCATTCCTGCACCTTCTCCTCAATTGTTCTTATGTCTGGGCCCATGGCAGCCACTGTGTCCGTCCATCTTGTTGAGGACCTGCCTCTTTGTCACTGTCCCTCTAACCTAGCACGTTGTCTTTCTCCAGAGACTGGGCTTTCCTGACGACATGTCCACCATACATGAGATGAAGTCTTGCTATCCTAGTCTCTAAAGAGTATTTCTTCCAAGACAGATCTGCTTGCTCCTTTGACTGTCCATGGTACTTACAATACTCTTCGCCCAGCACCATAATTCATATGCATTGATTTTCCTTCCGTCTTTCTTATTTAACGTCTAACTTTCACATGCATATGAGACGACTGGAAATACCAAGGCTCAGGTGAGGCGCACCTTAGTCTTCAAACGAACATCCTTGCTTTTCAACACTTGAAAGTGGTCTTGGGCAACAGATTTACATTGTATTGGGTAAATCTGGCCCTCAAGACCTGCCCCCGTTATGGCTGAGCAAAGTTCTAGAATCTATTTTATAGAGAGCTCGCTTTTAGAAAGCACTGATATCTCCATCTTTCCCTTCTCAGGAAGCTGAAAAACGAAAGTCTGATTATGTCATCAGGACGCTAAAAGCTAAGTTCAATAATGTAAGTATAGAACGGAGGGTGGGGCGGTAAAACCCAAATACCTACACGGATCTGCCACGCGCAGGATCTAAATCAGTAAAAGGCGATGGAGAGTAGTGACGCCTTTAATGTTGCCGGCCGTGAAAGCGCTTCATGGTTAAATAGACCTGGCGCGTAGAACTGTCATCGCCAGCCTTTTCCACACCGTGGCACACATTTGTAAGAATAATATCTGTAGGGTGAATAGAAGCTATCCAGTGAGCAAAGGCTGAAGACCAACTTCACACTCTGGCTTCCCTAGGCCTTGTCCAGCCTCTCCAAGGGATTTGTCATTCCAGCAGGCCTGTGAGCCCTGGAGGCATACCAGACCGCAAGTCCTGGTTTGGGTTGTTCTCACACTGACCTCCTTTTGGGAGTAGGAAGGAGCCCCAGTGGTGACACGGTTAGGCATTCAGCTGCTGAGAGGTTGCATGCCATTCAAATCCACTCCTCAGGAGAAAGGGGGAAGCCTGCTTCCCTAAAGATTTCAGCCTTAAAAAGAAAAAATTCAGCTTTGGGAATCCTACAGAGGTTCTTCTCCGTCCCACGGAGCCACTGAATCACCATCAGACCTGATAGCATGGGTTTGTTTTTGGAAGTTGGGGTTTTGTGATAAGGACAGAGGGGGACCTGTTTCAAATAAGAGACCTAAAATAATTTCCAGTTGTTCTCAGGAGGTACCTGGTCTCCCGCCGGAGGGCTATAGGAATTAATGAAGGACAAATTTCAGACAGATAGACAGATAGATGATGGATAGATAGATAGATAGATAGATAGATAGATAGATAGATAGATAGATAGATAGATAGATAGATAGACTACTTGCTTAATCAGAATAATCCTGTGGTGGAATGAGATGGAGTCCTCGCCTTGAACTCATCTCCTCTTCTCGCTATCTTTCATAGGAAACTCGAACCATCTACCAGTTTCATTACAAGAACTGGCCAGATCATGATGTGCCTTCATCTATAGACACTATTCTGGAGCTCGTCGGCGATGTTCGGCGGTACCAAGAAGATGATCGGGTTCCACTATGCATCCACTGCAGGTGCGAGCCTATTATGTGTGGACCTTCGACCCCAAACAAAGGAAACGTTAGTGTGGCTAGGACTCCTGATGAAACTGAAGGAAGCCTCACTGGGTTGGAATTTAATGTGGTGCAAGAACATAGGATGTGGGCTTCTGATCCCAGCCTCACAGCTATCAGCAATGAAAAAGGGAGAGGTCGGTAGGAGACCCAAAGTGTATTCAACGAGATGAGAGGTTTCTAATAAGGCTTTTGGAACTATTGGTCAGCTTCCTGTTTTTAAAAACCTTTGCTCTCACTCTTGTACCTAGCGTGAAATTCATGCTTCTCTGATTAATTACTTGTGCACAGAACTGAATAAATCGCTAGAGATTCTTGTCGGAAGATGCTGCCTCGGTTCTGGCCCAAGGCTCACTGAGGCATGAGGTTATTGACAAACATGCTCTGGGAAAAGGGTAAGAGTTGGGAAAATTCCCTTGTCTCCAGGCTTTCTCTCTTCAAATAGGCCAGTAAAATCCTCCACTTTGTTATCAAAGACCCACCGTCTGCAACTATCAATGCTACTGTGATCTTACGTTTCAGCGCCGGCTGTGGAAGAACTGGCGTGCTTTGTGCTATTGACTACACGTGGATGCTGCTGAAGGACGAGGTGAGCTCCCCCAAGCAGGCATTTCCCGTGTGCTTACCGCCAGGGGAAGCCAGCCCCTAACACATCGTCACGGGTCTGGTAGGCGCAATGGTACAACGATAATAAGTAAAGATCATAGTAAAGTTATAGAGAGCATGAGAGATAGAAGAGAAATATAGAAATATATGGAGTCAGACACAATTCATGGTAGCATGCTCACTTCAGCCCTGCTTGGTGGGCCACGTGGAGGGGGAGAGAGAATCTTTAATGCTAGCCCAGGCTTTTATATTCTCTGGAAACATGCAAGCCCCCTAATGACAGGTGAAGACATGCGTCACAGGAAGAGGTTACGCTATAGGTAGTACAGTATTGGGAGGGGGTGATCTAGGGGTATCCACATAATAGGAAGAGGAGGGATTGGGGGTATACATGTGTCAAGATGGGCGGATCCTAGGTACAGGATGGCAGCCTAACCTTGGATGTCACAGAGCCGGTTTGGCCTGTTCCTGGGCTCAACTAATAGAGACCATTAATCCATTGTCTCCAGCAGCAGGGAGCAGGCCCACCCCTGTGGTGGGGTGGGACAGCATTCTGGCAGGGATTGCCTTCAGGGATGTCTGTAAACATCTGACCTCCTCCCACAGCTTACCCTGTTGCTTTCACACTGAGGGACTAAAGTTCCTCAAGACCTCTATCACTGTTATTCATCTTCTAGAATCTTCACTCACGGACTAGGACCGCTTTGTCAGTCAGATGTCTCCATTAGCTCCTAAGTCAGGGGCTTCTCAGTGTGGTCCCCAATTAAGCAGTATCAGTATTTTTGGAGAACTTGCTAGAAATGCAAAGTGTTGGGCCCAACCCTGCCTGAGTGAATCAGAAACTCTGAGGGAGGCCCCCAGCTAGTCCTAGGGGCGATTCTGATGCACACTCACATCTGAGAAACTGCCTAAAATGATATCGCTCCCCTTCCTTAATCCAAACTGCTATAGGAGATGGACGCCATGTATTGCAATCCAATTTCATGTTCCAATCTACACATCACTGTTAAAAGTGATGAGAGGCTCGTGGCTTCTGGAGCTATCGGTTTCATAAAACCTTCCTTCTCCCTCTCGCAGAGACTTCTTTCCATGACAACTTTAGTTCCAGGCACTTGGAGCCCCGGGGGAATGAAAACCTTTGGGCTCTGTGCGCAGCCCCCCAGAGGCGTTTCTGAACGCTCCTAGGGAAATCACTAGGCTATAAACCGCTGTGAAAGTCATGAAAAGCCTCTCGTTTTCAAAATGCATTCAGACTGCTGCCACCCCACACTCGGAGAGCAGGTGTCTTACAAGAGCAAGACTAGGAAAAGGTGAAAATAATCTCTGAGCAAAGGCAGGATGAACGGAGTAAGACTTCTTGCCCTCTCTTATTTGGCAGATAATGCCGGCGAACTTCAATGTGTTCAGCTTGGTCCAGGAAATGCGAACCCAGCGGCCATCGTTTGTACAAACCCAGGTATGGGCTAATGCGATTGTCCCGGTCTCGCTCCATCTTGGTGCTTAAGGGCAAGGTATCCAAAGCCAGATGGCTCCTGAGCTGTGGGACCAATTTACTCCAAAGCACTTTCGTCCGGGCCCATTTCTTCAGAGTATCGCAGTACTTCCCTCCGATTCCCTAACCCACGTCCAGTTCCTTCTCTTCGTTAGAGTTTACAACATAGTCAAAACCTAAGGCTCCTTGATTAGAAACGATGGTGAAGGAAATGCAGCTTTGCCCCGTTTGACTTACTAGACGATAGTACCTAAGCTGGGTTTCCCGGGATTGTGTCGAACGGACTCCCTGGGTTTCCGAGGCTTGAACTCTTCACTGAAGTAGAAAGCCGCGTCTCTTTCCTGGGGACCGGCTGGCAATTTCAGACTGTTGATCTCACAGTGAGCGGCCCAATGTATAATCACCAAGCCCCCTGGGCTCTGAAATACTGAACAGTCAAAATAAAACCAACCAGACTCTCGAGATACTGTGACGATTTTTCTAGTGTCTCTTGGTGCTTGCTGGAATGCATACACTTCTGAAAGCATAATTATAGCCACGCACTGTAGGCGTCAAACGTTCTGTCCATGTCACAGACTTTTCATCAAGAGCAGACTGCTCGCCCGTGCCCACTATTACATGTGCTCTTTCCCCTCAGCTCAGGAAATCCAGCTCAAGTGTGGCCGCATATGTGCAACATTCCCAGCATGACACTCTCACTGCCCCCACAATTCATCTCCCCGACATGCCCCCCCAACTTCTGAGTGGGCTCCCCCTCCAAGGGGGAATTTGACATTCACCTGTCAAATATGCAGTCATCAAACATTTGTTGATATTTTATTACGTATCGGGCACTTTTGCAGAGCTTGTTGGAACTTTTCTTTTTTAACTGTTTAATTAGACCTGAGGTGTTTAAAATGCTTAGAAATGAACTCGCACAGAGCTTGAGAAATGAAACAATTGACAATGGAAGTTCAAGTATTTTAATTCAGATGTTGTAAATTCAGGGGAAAAACTGAGGAGCTGTTATAAGGTGAAGCTGTCTTTTTGGCCCACACAGGTTTTCCACTAATAGTTAGTGGAAAAAAATTAAGGTTTTTTTCACGTGTTGACTGTAGGTGTTTTCTATATTCCACCTGTGAGGGGGAAAGTTTATGTGAAATAAAACCATCGATAGGGGTAGTGCTGTGAACCTGGAAAGAAGGCTGGTCCATGTAAATGGATAAAGTCTCCAGGGGGCACGCAACCTACAGTAAAATATGAAATTGTGATTTTAAATTATTAAATAAATCCAGACCCCCATTGCAGGAAACTCTATCAGGCCAGCTTGTAAGAAGTGGGCGTTAGCTGAGGCCACTTACAATTTGCTTCCAGGCTTTGGCGTGTTCAAACACCAGCTGAACGAATAGCTGCACGTTTGTAGGCGCTTTTTCTGGTACGATTCTAGCCAGGAAATGGCACTGTAACCAGATGAGTACTTCCTGTCTGACTTTTCTCTCCTTGAGAAAAAAAAAAGATCAAGAGTGCACCCACGGCTGCCTTGTTCTCTTGCTCACGTTCCTTTTGGAATAAGCTGTCCTTTATTTGTACAAGATTGTGCAAAGTGTCAAGGAGAACTCTGAATAGACCTGTTCGGATAGAAAGCAGATCCCCAAATCAAGGACTTGGACAAGCGCAGAGGCAAACAATGGAGCAGTCAACTCCGTAGACCTTGTTATGATCATAGAGCCTCACTTCGCTACAGCCCAAATCCTTTAGTCACCACAAATGTCCCAATCCCACTCAGGGTCTATTGTCCGGGAGTGGCGGGACAAGCCCAGCAGCTTGGTCTAAGTACATTCAAGTAAGAGTCAGAAGATCCCGGTTCTAATATAGCACCTTGATTATGTTTCTAAGTAAACTTGGAACATTTGATTACAAATAGGGCTAGCAGACCAGCTGCTTCACAGAGCAATCGTGACGGTTAAATGGAATGATATTGCGGTTGTTCATTCGACACCATCCACAATCTGTCCATCTCTTCTTACAAAAGCAATTTATTAAAAAAAATTACAAGGTGAAATACACATTGAATTAGGAAAAATGTGAACCAGGAAAATTGAATAGTGAAGACAGAGGCAAAGATGTTAGAAAGTAGGTCAGAAATGGAAAACCAGGCCCTAAGACCCTGTACATGAGCTAGAGGCAGATCAATTATTTGACTGGTTATTATCAACCAAAGCACACTTTAAAATCTGAAATGGACTTCACAAAGCA
The DNA here is from genome assembly GCF_050624435.1 of Tenrec ecaudatus. NCBI lineage: Eukaryota > Metazoa > Chordata > Mammalia > Afrosoricida > Tenrecidae > Tenrec > Tenrec ecaudatus. The sequence continues at coordinate 148,907,433 of NC_134530.1, read as the reverse complement.
CCACTTGTCCTGGAGTCAAGGCTGACTCATGGCAACTCCATGGGTAGCTAACCATTTTGGTTTTTTTAATCATTTTATTGGCGGCTTGTACAACTCTTATCACAATCCATACATCAATTGTGTAAAGCACATTTGTACATTTGTTGCCATCATCATTCTCAAAACATTTGCTTTCTACTTGAGCCCCTGGCATCAGCTCCTCATTTTCCCCCTCCCTCCCCATTCCCTCCTCCCTCATGAACCCTTGATAATTTATAGATTATTATTTTGTCATATTTCACACTGTTCCCCGTCTCCCTTCACCCACTTTTCTGTTTTCCGTCCCCCAGGAAGGAGGTCACATGTAGCTCTCTGTGACCACGGTGTTCCCCCTCTCCACCCTCCTGGTATCGCCACTCTGTCTGAGGGTTTTGATGATTGCTTTTTTTTTTTTTTGTTATCATGTGGGATTTAATAAAAGAAAATCATTTGGTGAATGACTACATCAGTATTCCAACGTCTTTATGAATAGATGCCATTTATTTCATACAATCCAAATTTACCAGTTCAGATTCATTTGCTTTCAGTTAAATAAAGGATTGTTGCTGCTGCTGTTAATTTCAGGATATCATATTGCTGACTTATTTGCATCTTGTAACACCTCTAATGAATTCATTTGGTAACTCCGTATTAAGCATGCTCCCCAGAGCAGTTACAGATGTAGGCAGTTAAGACAGATCAGTGGACAAACCAAAGATCCCTACTCTCATGTAGCTTAAATTCTATCAGGAGGAAGCAGATGAACAAGAATAGGCATGAAAATAGTGTGGCAAATGTGATGTGAAAAGGGAAACAGACAAAGATAAAGGAATGGGGAGTGTGGAGGAGGAGGGAGGGCTTGGGCATTAAATGAGATGGCCAGAGAGGCCTCGTTGAAGAAATAACATGTGATCCAAGACGTGAGGAAGGTCAAGGGACTGACCCTATGAGAAACAGCTGGTGCCAAGATCAGTTGGCATGATTTGGAAGAGTAAGGTATGTTAGTCTGGGTTGACTAGAGAAACAAATTCATAGATACATTCATGTGTGTATAAGAAAGAGCTTTATATATAAGAGCAATTAAATGTTGAGAAAACATCCAGCCCACTCCAGATCAAATCCATAAGACCAATATTAGCCCATATGTCCGACACTAATCTATAAAGTCCTCTTCAGACTCACGAAACGCATGCAATGACGCCAAATGCAGGACGATCACAGGCCATTGGGTGGGAAGTCTTGTAGAGCCATGGCAGGGTAAGCATCTCAGACCTGGCAAGGGTCTCTACGTGGCTCCTCCAGCTCCAGGCAACTAGCACAGCTTCACATGCTCCCTCAGAAGGAATGTCTCTGAGGGAGAGAGCCTCGATGATTGCTTTTTTGGAAGTAGATCATCAAGTCTTTCTTCTGAGGTACTTGAGGGTAGACGCAAACCTCCAGCCTTTCGGTTAGCAGCCACGTACATTAACTGTTTGCATTACCCTGGGCTTCCATATAAACATACGACCCTGACATTTATGCAAATGTTGGTGCTCCTTTCCGGTATCCTACAGTAGGTGTTTAAGTTCTGGAACCTGGTTGTGTAGCTCACTGTTTTGTGTGCATGTGCTGTTTGTGGTCCTCTTCAGGAGCAGTATGAGTTGGTCTACAGTGCTGTATTAGAACTGTTCAAGAGACAGGCGGATGTCTTCAGGAATAAACACTCTGGAGCAGAGGTAACATTTAAACTTGATATTTTGTCGTTCCCCCCCCCAATATCTGCTTTATGTCATGGGATCTCAGGTTAATTTTAAGACACGACTCATTATCTATTGTCATGATTAACTTGGAATGTCAAGTGTAATGGGGTTGTGGAGAGAATAAATTCACGGAGGACTTAATTTCCTGTGGAGAGGATGAATTCATTGAGGTATTTTTTTAATTTAGAACATTAATCTCTTGGATAATCTGTTGCATACAATTTCTAACTGAAAGTAGCAATAAAAGTGACTAAGAGGAGCTGGGCGTGTTCTATCCCTGTGTTTAAAACAATTTTATTTGATGGACTAGAAGTGAGATTGATCATTGTAAAATCAAGTCACAATGGTGCCTCGGTGTGATTTTTTTTTCCCCTCTGGGTCACTTTAACCTTACTTTGGTGGCAAATATTTCCTTGAATATTGAGAGTATTTTAGAATATTCAAAGAAATTTTAGCTGAATATTTTAGATATAAAAACCATTATGATTTGGCTAAAATGCCAATGATCTTATTTCCAATTACAGTTGTCAGAGAGAGACCACAGGCGGGTGCTTTTCAGAGCAGAAACCTACTGTCCGTGGCACAATGCTGGAGCCTGGAAGCCCAAGTTAGGGCACTGGATGTAGGGAAGCTGTCCTTCCTCTGTTGGCGGCCACGGTGTCTCTTGGCGTTCCTTGACCCCTACACAGCTCCTCGCCTGCTCTCTTCCCTCTCTGTGCATCTTGTCTAGGTTCCCACTACACACACCATGCAGGGATTAAGTCTTGGGCTCACCCTCTGCTGGCATGATTACACTAATATTTCCAAAGAAAAACCCTGTTTCCACACAGGGTTCTTCATGGAAATAGGGGTTCCAACGCCAACCTATCTTTGCGGGGGTCACACTTTAATCCAATTCCAGGTTATGCAGTTTTGATCTCGTCACAAAAATGATTCAGTCCAATACTTACTATAGAATTACAAAATGTTAGGTGCTAGACAAACCATCAGAAAACAAAATGACCGTTTCACCTTTCAGGGTACGTAAAACATAAACATTTTTAATATCACTTTTCAAATTTATAATCTAAAAAAAAAAACCCAACATCAGAAACACAAAGTGTGCAGAGTCACAGATCTGATCACAACATCCCTGCCAGTGAATGTTGGGATGACACAAGTGAGACCCCAGGGAGACGGGTGGCTGTGGAAGACAAAATAGCCAGAAAATCCACGGGGGTGGGTGTGGGGGTTAGAGAGCTAACTAAGCAACCCCACTCTAGTTAATGTCTCATCCACGCCTGGGAAAAACAACTGTGCGAGGGAACCTGGAGAGAAGAATAGTGTTGTCGGGAAATTTTCCTCTTCTCCTATTTGTCTCTATCTCATTGGCTGATCCTCCCAGACAGTGTTAAATAATAGAAGCGGAATTGGCATGCTCAATTTCCGGGGAATGAATCTGGTATTTCACTACTAAGCACCACATTGACTTTTGACCTAAGATCTTCATTTCTTAGTTGTGTGAACAAAATATTCATTGACTTCTATTTATTAAGATATTTTTTTCAGAAATAATGTTGAATGCTATTGATTATGGGTTTTTGTTGTCTATGGGATGGTCACATGGATTCTTCTCCCTTGGCCTTTCTTTTTGTTTGTTTTAATTTGAAAACTTTTTGTTGATACAACCTTCTGTATCTTGATGACCCCAAAAGCGATATAATGTGGAAAAACACAGACATCTGTGATACTTTGGGGAAGAAATTTGAGCAATACCATAGGCAATTTATTCTACTTTTTAAAATGTTCCAAACTCACTGCCATTGAGTCAATACTGACCCATTGTGATCCCCTGTGGGTTTCCAAGACTGTAACTCTTTTGTTTTATTTTGTTGTTTTCAACATTTTTATTGACACACAATTTACATATCATACAATTGAATATTTCAGTTGTTCAATCAGATCAAAGGGAATTTTACAGTCAACACCACATCTATCTTACAGCCTCCCTCGCGCCCTCTGGCTAAATTGCCTTTACTCCTCTGACCATTGAACACAGTGAATGTTATCATTGGCTTTGTCATTATCAAATCATCTTTATGTTCTTAGAATACAGAACAGCCTAATTAAGCAAGGAATGTTTTCCCTTTAATACACTGCTGTGGTATGTGGACTAATATTTTATTTAGGTTCCAGGAAACGTCAACACTTAAGTTAGTACAGTAGAAATTACTCAAGAGCTGGTGCAAAAGGTTTGTAAAAGGCTATTAACCCAAAGCAGGTTGAAAGACCTGGGGGACAGCCCATAAAACCCTATGGGACACTTTCACTCTGTATTGCATGGGGTCCCCAGGAGTCAGAGTTGACTCAATGTCAGCTACCCACACCGGCAGCCCCAGTAATGTGGGCCATTTGGGGCATCAGTAAATGGGAAGAAAGAAGATGGAGGGAACCGGTTAAAGCCAGCCTGAGGGGACTGCTTCCTGGACAATGGAGCAGACATATTTTTCCTCTCACTAAGTACAACTGAAGTCTCTCAGGAGTAGCACCAGGCGAGTTCCAGTGAAGAATCAAGATTTTCACCATCATTCATTGCTACAGAGGCCACTCTCCCATGGGCCAGTGACCATTTGGGGAGGCCTCCCACTGGATGTAAAAAGAGGTTTTTTTTTTGTTGTTGTTGTTTTTAATCATTTTATTAGGGGCTCATACAACTCTTATCACAACCCATCAATTACATCAATTGTGTAAAGCACATTTGTACATTCATTGCCCTCATCATTCTCAAAACATTTGCTCTCCACTTAAGCCCCTGGTATCAGGTCCTCATTTTTCCCCTCCCTCCCTGCTACCCCTCCCTCATGAACCCTTGCTAATTTGCAAATCATTATTTTGTCATATCTTGCACTGTCCGACGTCTCCCTTCACCCACTTTTCTGTTGTCACATGTAGATCCTTGTAATCAGTTCCCTTTTTACAACCGACCCTCCCTCCACCCTCCCGGTATCGCCACTCACATCCCTGGTCCCGAAGGTATCATCCGCCCTGGATTCCCTGTGTTTCCAGTTCCTATCTGTACCAGTGTACATCCTCTGGTCTAGCCAGCCTTGCAAGGTAGAATTTGGATCATGATGGGGGTGGAGTGGGAGGGGAGGGGCATTCAGGAACCAGAGGAAAGCTGTATTTTTCATTGGTGCTACATCGCACCTTAACTGGTTCATCTCCTCCCCTAGACCCTCCAGGGGATCTCAAAAGAGGTTTAATGAGGAACCTGGTGGAAGAAGAATACAGCTGCCAGCACTCACCCACACAAAGAGGTGGTTCTTGGAGGAGATAGATGAAATTGACAAACCTCTTGCATGACTGACAAAACACAAAAGGAAAGATTAAAATCCCCAATATAAAGGGATCTCACTGTAGGACCTGCAGATATCTAAAGAATAGTAAGGAGCTAATACAACAACTGCACACACATGAATTTGACAACCAAGACATAATGGACTCTATCTTCAAAGCATGCAACTGTCCTAACTCACTCAAAATCAAATTCATCGTTTGAGCAGTAAGAAATCTATTGGCCCAGCTGTTTCACTGGAGAAGGCTACCAAATATTTAAGGAAGAATTAATGCTAATTCTACCTCTTCCATAAATTATTATGAAGCTAAAGTTTTAACTCTGAAAGCAAGGTTTTTATTTTGTTTTTATAATCAGTGGTATCTTAGATTCTATGAACCATCTTGTTATCATTAAGTGGCATTAATTAAAATATTAAGTGACAATTGCTGCATCGGGTCAACCTGCTGCACCACACTTCCTTAAAGTGTTGAAGAGCCGGTATGTCACTTTGAGGACATGATCATTTCAATCACCTCCTGTGCATTTGGAAGTCGGACTTCGAATAAGGAAGACTGAAGAATAATCAATGCACTTAAATTATGCTATTGACAAAGAATATTAAACGTGCTATGGACTGCCAAAAGAATCAACAAAACTTTCTTGGAAGAAGTACAGCCAGAATGCTCCTTAGAAATTAGGATGATAAGCCTCACATACTTTGGACAGGTGATCAGGAGAGATTCGTCCCTGGAGAAGGACATCATGTTTGGTAAAGGAGATTATTTGCGAAGAAGATGAAGACTTTCAGTGAGATGGAAGGACATGGTGGCTGCCACATGGGCTCAAACAGAACCAGACTGTGGGAATAGCACAGGACCAGACAGTGTTTTGCTGTGTTGCACATCAGGTTGCTGAGTTGGTTCTGACTCATCAGCATCTAACAGCAACAATATCATGAGATGGAATATGGTGGGCAGCTGTGTGGGAGTGTTTCCTTAGGGCAGTGAATGGATAAGTAAAAATCGAATTCCTTTGAAATCCCAAAACCTGGTTCCATGAATACATTCTGACTCATAGTGACCGGATATAGGGTCTCTGAGACTGTGATTATTTTCTTCAAATTGGCTAAAAGCAACATCATTTTGGCTCCCTAGTGGAGGGAGCTCCTTCACAAGTGCAGGCAGGCGTGGAGTGGTCCGGGAGATTGGAAAGAAACCCCGTACTCTCCTCTGGAGACTGTTCTTGTGAGAGCCGAGTCTGTAAATCATTGCAGGAGCAGGCAGCCTCCTCGTTCTCCCTCAGTGCAGCTGGGGTATTTGAACAGCCCGCCTTTCTGATTGGCGGCTCACAGGCCCCAGCGATGCAAAATCCAGAGCAAAAGCATTCTCATCCGAAGGAGCAGTGTGTGTAAGAACCTTGGATGGGACGCTTTGGCCAGAGAACGCGCGTCGCCTGGAGCACAGTGACGGAATAAGATCAGAGAAGGGCCAGGGACCAGACAGCACCTACTCAGTAATGTTAGGGTTGAGATGATGTCTGTGAAAGTAGAGGGTTCTTGGGAATATATATGCCCTGACACACATTTAATCCACATATTAAACCCCCCACATTGAAACGTCAAATTCCCTTTAGCTTCTGTAACATTATAAATCCTATATTATCATCCCTTTGATCCCAGTATGAGACTGTATCCTTATGAGGATTTGGGGAAACTGAATGTAACCTGTTTCCCGGTGGTGCAGTGCCTTGAACCCTGCGCTACAGACCAGCAAGGTCCATGCTTGAAACCCACCCGATCGCCCACACAGGAAGAAAGAGCAGGCTGTCTGCTCCGTTAGAGACTGAATGAAAGTGCAAACCTCCAAGCAGCAGTAGCCACAAGGGTCCCTTTGCGGGGAAATTGACTGCAGGGCAGTGGGGTTTTTTGTTTTTTTCGATTGTGTAATCCTCTTTTGAATTATTTTAAAGTTTTTTGGTTGTCTGAAAACTTAATTCTCGACTTCCCAATAGCAATGATAAAAGCAGGTAAGTGAGCAAATGCCCGGTCAGGGGCGTCTGGAGGGTTGGCGTCACCCAGGGCAGTAACTCACGATGTGTTCCCACATTCCAGGTTGGTGTCACCCCGACCTGCTCCGCCGCTTGGCCACGGCAGGACCAAGGGCTGTGCCCAGCGGCCCTGCCTCTCCCAGTGCGCCACTATAGCCTCCCCCTCTCTCCCAAAGGTGAAAGCAGAGACCCTCTTCTCTACCACAGGGCGACTGCCTGTGGCCCAGACCTCCCTCGCACCCCATTGGCAGGTGAGGGGCCTCGTGATGAGTTACCTCTCACCATAGGTAATGAGTGAGCCCCCATTACCGATGACCTGCCAGGCCCTGCCACTGAGGACCAGCGGACATTTGACGTCACCCCCGGGCACCACCAGCAGCAGCAGTTAAAAAAGATTGTAGGGCTGGTTTTCCCCTTCTCCCCGCAAATCTCTCCCTGGCATTGCTCTAAAACCATGAATCTCTCATTCCTCTCTCTTGAAGCGTCGAGCCAGGTATTCCGCCTCTGAGCCAAATTCCCCTCTAGGAGCAGAACGTTATGCTCACCGGAGCTTACCAGAAAGGTGAGTACCATTTCATGCATGACCGAAATGTGGTCTGCCTGTGCCTGCGAAATGAATCTGCTGCTTCGGAGGCTGGTGCACGTGTCCTGGCAGAGGCCTCCGCAGACGCTCCTCTCCTCACGCCTCTTTCTGTCTCAGCTCCACGAGGCTGAACCAGCAGAAGAGCCCAAGGACGAAGCTGGGGAGAGCGGGGGCTTCTTCCTGGGACTGGAGGACCCCGGAGCTCAGCGAAAGGGACGGCCTCCTTTTGTCCCCTACCAAGCAATCTTCTTTGGACTTTTTGGAGCTAAATTGTGGTTGTAACCAAACTGCAGGCGGAACCATGGTTGGGGAACCTCTTCAGAAATATCAGAGCTTGAGCTCCATTGTGTTTGGGGCGAGCGCTCATTCAAAATCAGCAAGTGTGGCAGAAAGACATTTTAATTCAAAGCAGCCTATTGTAAGGACCAAATCAACCCCCTTTGAACTGGTAGAGCAGAGAGAAACGACAGAGTGGGACATCAACGACAATTTTTCTCATGTGCAATCTCAGCTGCATAATTCTCGTTTGATGCATGCTTCTTCAGCCGAACTGAATTCTTCACTGCCACGTGACCACAGGCATCAAACACCCAGTGCCTTGGATGCCAAGCAGACCGGCTATGGTGGTTTTCGTGTACATTCTTACATGTCTTTAGTGGAAGATCCCTATTTCTCATCATTATCTCCTGGGAGTGCTGATTCGAAGATGTCTCTTGATGTACCCGAAAAGGAGGATGGAACAGTTTTTCCTACTTCCTTGTTGCCAACATCCTCTTACTACAATTCAAACACTTCTTTAGCACGGATCCTTCCAACTGATGTTCCCTCACCTTGGAACCAAGAGACAGGAGAAACCGGTAAGTTGCTGTTTAAGTGTGTACGCTTTATCAGGGGAAAGAAGAGGCTGTCTACTCCCATCGTAGAGTTAGTCTTGGAAATCGCAGGGGCAGTTCTGCTCTGTCCTCTAGGGTCGCTATGAGTTGGCATCGACTAGACAGCAGTGCGTTTGTTTTTAGAGCCACTTTGTACCTAGTTCTCTATACAAGACTTGATTTCTCCTCTCCATCCCCTTTGTCTTGCTTTCCCTCCACTTTCTTAGTCCTCTTCAAGCAACTACATTTCAGACAAGTTTTAATGGTGCGACTAAGTTGAGAACAGCAAAACCACGCCCCCTGAGGTGATTCCAGTTCAGAGTGACCCTCTCAGAGGGTTTCCCAGGCTGCTGATCTTTGTGGGAGCGGAGGATTCCCCTTTCCTCCTCAGAGAGGCCTCTGGGATTAAACCCCGCACACCGCACACTGTGCAGTTAGCAGGCCGATGCGTCCCCAAGAGGGTGCAAACAGGCAGCGGTAAGCGGTCAGCTTTGGTAGGGGACTCTAAATGTGTTTCCACGGCCTCTACTAAGCGCTTCCAAAAGGACCACAGACAAGATTTGATCAACAGCACCACATGGGCCACCCATAAATTCTTTTTAAAGTATTTTTTTTGTTGTCGTTGCTGGAATTAATTGACCAGATTGCTAAGAAGAGAATTCCCCTGCAGGAATTGGAGGATCTAATGTTTGTTTATTGCCTTCTAGAGTGACTTAAATAATGAGTGCTCAGGAGTCTGTATGGAATTTTTATCTTATATACACCTTGATACACATGTAACCTTTTTGGCAATTATATACTCTTGTATATTATACACATTATTCTTGGAAGAAGTATGGCCAGCGTGCTCATTAGGGCAAGGATGGCAGGTTTCATCTTACATATTTTGGACATGTTGTCAGGAGAGACCAGTCCCCGGAGGACGACATGCTTGGTAAAGTAGAGGGGCAGAGAAAAAGAGGAAGACCTCAGCGAGGTGGATGGACACAGTCGCTGCAGCAATGGGTTCAGGAATAAGGAACCATTGCGAGGCTGGCGGAGGCTGGGCAGCGTTTGGCTCTGTTGTGCATTGGTCTGATATGAATTGGAACGGACTCAATGGTGCCTAAAAACAACAACAACATACACGTTGCTTTGTTTCGTTGTGCCATTGGGAAACAAGCGACTTCTCTGTGGGAGGTGATTATAATCATGTCACATAGACGGAGGTAAGGGAGAGAAGAGAGCAAGTTTAAAACTCTGAGCTAATACGTCAGGTGATTCACGAGGACGATTCTACTTAGACGGAAAGTAGAGAACGCTTTGGTAGACCATCATCATTTATCGTGCTCTGTTTCTTCATAGGTAGAGGTGCTGTTCTTTCAACGCTTGGGTGCAAACATTTTATCCGGAACTAGGAAGTTCGTTCATTGATTATATTATTTTATAGAGCTTGGTCTCACTTTCGAATTGAAGGTACTCCCCCCCCTAGGAACCCATAAGCCGTCTCTTAGAAATGACACAATTACAAAACAAATCCTTAGCTTTGAGCATTCAAACAACACTGACATGTGTGCCATCTGGTGGCAGTTTCTTATAATAGCATCTAAAATCTGTATAAAAATTCTGAATCTTTTCATAGAAATAATAGGAGACCCTACTATCTGTTGCTTTGGAATAAAGGAAAAACCTGCATCATTTCGGTTTCTGAGTAGCAAGAAGGACAGGTGCGGAAATGCTTCTACTTGTAGTCACTGCATCTTTGCTATGAGGATGTCTCCAATAGACCCAGTGTCTCCATGAAAATACTTTCCGGCTCTTCAAATAGACGACAATGTGGAGAATAAGGAAACGCCCCTGAGGTTGCTACTTAAGGGGAGAGAACTTTGTTTTCCTTTGCGTTGTTTCCCTTGAATGAACAGGTAGCAGCTTACACTAGAGTAGTGCTTTACGGCATGTAATCAAGATTAGGACATAAGGATTTTCTTGGGATGTTCTGGTAACCCGTTGTGATTATGTCTCTGGCGTTTTGGATAGCAAGGTCTCCAAAGGCAGATGATGAAATCCCCCCTCCACTGCCCGAGCGGACGCCGGAATCGTTCATCGTGGTGGAGGAGGCTGGTGAGTAGTTTCCCTGCGAGTGGATGGACCAGGGCCTTGTAGCCTCCCGTGTGCTACTGCTGAGTAACACTCGCTCTTACGGCCATGCCTCCAGGAATTAGACCATATTTCCTTTTCTTTCTCCCCAGGAGAATTCCCACTGAGTACTCCCAACCCCTTATCTTCAGTTTTAAGCGTAAAAATGGAACCGTCACCGGAATGGAGCAGAACATCCGAATCACAGGAATTTGACGACTCTGTGAGACTCAGACCAAGCCAGGTCAAGCACCTTTTTTCATTTGGATTCAACTGACTCATTGTTTTCAAAAATATCACTCAATAAATATCAAGTAGATATTACTACTTCCAAGACTCCATGCTAGAGGGAGTGGGAAATTAAACGATGTAGAAGATGTAACTCATGCCCTCAAGGGACAGCTAGTCAAGTAATAGAGATACAGGACATGAACAGGAGTCTTTATTTTTGCCCATGTTGATTATAACAAGGGCACTATGGCCAGGGCAACATGAAACGTAGAAAGAGATCTGGATTGTTGGCGACATCTTCAGGTGGGAAGTGATCAGAGAAGGCTTAGTGAAAGAAGAGACTTGAATAATAACGCCTGGAAAGATGGTTAAGGCAAAAATAAGAAATTATTCATGAGTAGATAGCTTATTTGCATTAGTCATTTGGTAGACTATATCACACTAACCGCAATAAGGTGCTCCTTGCATAATTGCTAAAGCAGCCCTGGTGGCGTAGTGGTTCCAAGTTGGGCTGCTACCCTCAAAGTCAGCAGTTTGAAACCACCAGCTGCTCCTCGAGAGAAAGATGAGCCTTTTTTACTCACGCAGAGTTATCGTCTAGGGGCAGTTCTCCCCTGTCCTTCAGAGTTGCTATGAGTTGGAATTTTATCAGTGACGCGCCCTGGTGGGGTGGTGGGTTACACGTTGGGCTGCTAACTCTAGGCTAGCACTTTGAAACCATCAACTGCTCCTTGGAAGATAGGTGCGTCAGGCTTTCTACTCCTATGAAGAGTTACAGTCTCTGAAATCCATAGGGGCAATTCTACTCTGTCCTATAGGGTTGCTATGGGTCAGAATCGACTTGACAGCAGTGAGTTGGGGGTTTCATAATTGTGGATTTTTGCATATTATATGCATTGTTTTGTGTGGGCGGCAATTTCCTTAAAGTAAGAGATGTGCATATGGTTTAAAATCCACCCACAAGAGGGTGAGGAGAAACCAGGAGCAGGTGAGGGGTGAACTCTTGGGGGCTTGATGGGTGGTTTAAACGTTTGAGTACGAAACTGCTAATCGGAAATGTAAGCCCCACCTAATTTATAACAGCCCCAAATTAACCTTGTGTAATTGGTGTTCCCTGTTTCTGGAAGAAAGTTGAAGCTTTCTACTCCTGTAAAGAGTCGCCGCCTCAGACCCTCAGGAGCAGGAGAACGTCTCCCTGCCCTAGACGGTTGCTCGGGCTTGGACCCAGCTCCACAGCTGTGGGCTTTCTGTTTTTGTTTGGGATGCTCATCTTGAAATCTCAGCTGCCAGCAAAGTAACTAAATAAATATACTTTAAACTGTCTACAATTATAAAGTGGGGTAGACAAGGATTCTTCTGCCTTTTAAAACGGCCACTTTAATGCACTACTAGTTGGCATTGGCTTGTTGATAATATGCACACGTATGTTGATCTATCTCTAACTCCACACACAAAAAGACAATCCTATTGCAATGCCATGAAGTAACTATTCGATTTCAATAATTAACCTCTAATTACATTTTCAGGGCAATAATCTAAGCAGAAGGGAAATGACTCAGAAGGGATCAATTTAGGACTAAGTGCCAGATTATAACAAAGAGTTAAAGATGACTTTTCATCATTCATAAGAATTAGGAAAAAATAGGATCTTATATCCATTTCTGTAGGCCAATGAAATGCAATTTCAAATATGCCATTACTTTGAACTTAGATAGATTTATGTACATATTCTTGTCTTACTTTTCTTCTTTTCTTTTTCAGAGTGTAAAACTCCATAGCACCAACACAGGTAAAAATGTATATATATATATAAATATTTAATCTTTGACTTGAGATAACATTTAGGAGCCCTGGTGGCACAGTTGCTACACACTGGGCTGCTACATGCAAGGTCAGCAGTTCAAAACCACCAGCCACTGGGAGAGAAAGAGGAGCTTTCTGCTCCCATCAAGACTCACATTGGTCTATGGGATAGCTATGGGTTGGCATCGACTCAACGGCAGTGAGTTTGGTTTGGGTTGGATGACATTGAAGCCCTAAGAACCTATACTGTGAAACTGCCTTATAAAATTTAGAGTAATTTACCTCAAGAAATCTGAGGGTTTCCACAATAGCTTCCACTGTTTGTTGGTTTATTTTTGGTTGTCCCTAACTAGGAGTTTTGTTTTGTCAAGAGCAGGTGAAGACAAGATTTTAGAATTCTTCTCCTTGGTACAAATAATACTATTTTAAATAGAATCTCTTTCCATCTTTATTTTATAAATATTTTTTATCGCTGGATTTATTTGACTTTGAATGCAGTATAGACAATGCATTTAGTTTTATGTTTCTTAAACCCCTTTGATATGCAACCAGTTTCCTCATTTTATCATTTCCCATGCCATTTATTTCTTCAAGAAAGTAGGTCACTTGCCCTAAGGTGGCTGGCATTCTGGATTTGACTGATTTTATTTAACATGCTCCTCTACCTCCCCGAATATCCTGTACATAGAAATTAGATCTAGAAGCGTGACTGAATTCAGGTTCAAATTTTTTAAAGAATGCTTTTGTAACGAATGTTTGATAAATCAAGGGCTCATTGGCTAAAGAGCCTGAAGAACAAAGCTCCTGGTCATGACACATAATAGGGATTTTAGTACATGTGAGCTAATATGAAATGCACCTGTGACTGTCTGGTTATATTGTTTTATAGATCTTATGGTTAATAACATGTACTACATACAATGGTGTAAGGCATAGTTTGCCAATGTTATCATTCTCTGATGTTCTATCCCAGATGTTGAAAGACAAATAAGGATCAGGTTTATAAAAATACTGATAATTAGAGGCAATACTAATGAGGACTAAAAAGGGGGGAAATTAGAGGGTTTTGACATATCAGAACCAAGTTACCGTAGAGTTGGGGGGGAGGTGGGGCGAGACACAGTAAGTTGGAGATTGATTGTGGTCATTGTTTGGATAATATATTTGTTAGTTACAGATGATTACTGACTAATTTGGAAAGTTCTCTAAAGCCATTATGAACTTTGAACGGTGGAGTATTTTGTTTGTTTTGCTGTATTTACTCTCCTTACCCTAGATCTACCTCATGATCGTCCTTCCCCACCACCTCCACTCCCAGAGAGGACCCTCGAATCCTTCGTTCTTGCTGATGACGATTGTAAGTGGCAGTATTTCCGCTCAAAAAAGAAACAAAAGTGAGAATGTTAAAGGCTAATAATAGCGTGGGACCTCTGTGGGAAAGATACAGAGAATGATCAAGTCCAATAAAAACAATACATTAGTCTATAAATCTTCACCTACTTCAGAGTGAAAAGATAAGACTACATCGAAAACCCATAGTGACTTGGGCTCCCTCTCTTGCCTTGCAAGTGCTCAAAGAAGGGTGGCCCCCGACCATCATCCCCTTTCTATTTTAATGCCCTCCTGTTTCCTTCAGCTGTGCGCTAATCTGGTAGGCCTGCTTCCGCCACTGTCAGTGACTTATATTGAAAGTTTTCCCTTCTCTCCAATCCCCATTGTTCATGTATATAGTGTCCAGTCTCTTAGGTTTAATCTGTGCAGGTCAATAATTCATGTATCGCAATAATTCATGTATTGTAGTAGCCAGCTTATACTTGTATAATCAATCTCCTTTCCTCAATTGTGTTTTAAATTTGATACCACTGGCTAAATTAATGACACAATCCGTAGAATTACCTTATGCCCCATGGAGATGATTGATAATGTTCTCTAACAGAACATGATCCTGGTGTCTCTAAGGTGAACCAGAGACATACCAGGGAGTACCCAAAATACACCGGATTTTTTTCAAACCTACGTATTTAATTTTTCTTTACAAAACAACCTTATCACCTTCAAAGCACTTTCCATTACACTTAATACATTTGTTAAATCTGCGATTCCATTCTTAGAAACATTTTCAAACTCATCTGTTTGGATGGCTGACAACACCTCCCTCATTTTTTTCTCCACCTCTCCTATATCTTCAAATTGCTGTCCTTTTTTGTCCCTCTTAAGTCATGTAAACAAAAAGAAGTCACACAGAGGGAGGTCAGGTGAGTACGGTGTGTAGGGCAAGAGAGACATGCTGGTTTATTTTTGTTTGTTTGTTTTTTTGCCAAAAACTGACACACTGAGATGGCTGCATGAGCAGGTACATTGTCATGGTAGCAAAACCAGCCCCCCATCTGCCATAAATCAGACCTTTTTTGTTGCACACTGTTATTCAATCTTTTCAGAACCTCTAAATAGGTCAGATGACCAGTCTGACCTGGTGGAACAAACTCTAACTACACTATCCCCCTCACATCAAAAGAAACAAGTGAGCATTGTCTTGATCTTTGATTTCACTTGACAAGCATGGGGGTGGGGTGGGGAACAAGGTTATGATGGCATCTTCCACTGGCTTCATTGATGTTTGCTTTGGGGGCTGTAAAAATAGCACCCTGTCTCAATGACGTTGGAAAAAAGTCTGGGTCGCTTCAGAGCTGTTCTTTCAAAGCACGGCATGTTTATTCACAGGGGATATAAATAGTTTTGAGTTTTTCCCTTAACGCTGGCCTTCTAAACTGTGTTCAACATCACAACAGTTTCTGAGCATTTTTTCCCAAACAGGAAACAAAATTTCACAGCCTCAGGGTGTTCTCTTAAATTGGTCATCACAAAAAATGAGAGTCAACTGAAACTGCTTTTACAAAAAAATTCACTGATCAGAGAGAACCTTCCCGGGCGACGCCACTGGGTACATTAACTCAGAGTGCGTTGCTGGATACTTGCCTAGTGGGGAAAATGTGTACTTTGAAAGCTTCTCACAACAGAGCTTTTTCCTAGTTGTTTTTTTTTTTGGAAGGGGGGTACCCCCTCATATATAAACCATAGATGCATGAATGGATTTGGGTCTTGCGCTTAATTTTCATCCCAATCCAAGAACAATTCGTTCTTATGGCATGACCCTGCTTGATACTCGCCCTCATGAAGAGATCCCTGAGGAGATGAATGCTGTAGCAAAGTGTGATGAAGAAACTAGATGGGTGACTGGCTATCCAAAAGAATAGCCTCTGGGTTCGTGAAGGCTTGTCCTCAAACAAGCAGCCGTCTAAGTAAGGTGTCAACTAAGTGCATATGGCGGAAGCACACCAGCCTGTGTGATCCAAGGATTATAAAGAATGTCCTCCAAATCCAAGGGAGGGAGTAGTATCCGAGCTTACATCGTGAACTGTGAAAGCTATAAATGACCGTGGCAGCCCAAAATCCATTTGCAGGGGTGTATGCAAAGCCTCCGTGAGTCCCCTCTGCTCGGAGTCGAGCGGTGGGAATAGTCTTGTTATCAGACAGGGAATATTATAGACACAATTATCGTACATTATGTAACATTTTATTTGACCCCCCTTTTGACCCGTTTAAAAGTCGTTTCAGTTTAAAAGGGGAAAAATGGGTTAAGGGTAAATTGCTTGAACGAAGCCTCTTGTGAATCCCCTCTGACCACCGTCCCGGGATATGAATAGGCTTGATATCATGCAGAGTGCGCTGGAAAGTTGATTATGGAAGATGTAGTTCGTTTCCAATTTAACACCTTGTCATTTGTTTTCTCTTTTGACCTATTTTAAAGTTGTTCTAGTTTTAAATATTTTCTGCTTTCTTTTTGATTGAGAGTTTTCTCTCTTTTGTTTTGCTATCATTGTTAGCTTTTTCGTTTCTTTATTTTGTATGTTTTTTGATATATGAAATCCAGGATGGGGGAAATCCATAGAGACAGCGATTGGATTAATGGTTTCTTGGGGGTATGGCAGGAGAGGGTTGTGGAGAAATAGGGAGTTAATAACAAGGAATATAAGAAAGAAGAAAATATGCTAAATTTGACTGTGGTAATGCTTGTACATTTTTTCTTGATATGATTTAATTACAATAACCTATTTTTAAAATAATAATTAGTTCTTATGACATAAATAAAAATATTTTAAAAAAATAAAAGCCCATATATATATTTAAAAATAATGTCTAAGAAGGCCAAGCTAGGTTTACTAAATACATATCTCTATATAATCTGAATGCTTAAGAAATTACACACACAAAAAAAGGAAAAAAAAAAAAGAAATTGCACCATGAAACATTTAAAATTTTATTGTTTTTTAACAAAATACTTCTTTTCTTTTTTGGCTTCCCTGTCTGATTCTTAGGTTTGCAGGCCCAGGCTGTAGAAACTTATTCTACTAGTTTTCACGATACCACGGAAAACTCAACATCTTCAAAAGAGATGCTGAAGACTCCTGGGAAAAACTTCACAAGGAGTAAGGTAAAGAAGAGGGGTGTTTTAGAGTCTTTCTATTACTGAAGGTTTTCCTCCCCTCTCATCAGGATCACACATTAAATTAACTATCTAAACAATAGATTGTGTGTCTCATAATCACCAAAGTTAATAGAATGAAACCAAAAAGAAGATACAGACCAGTTAATTAAGAGTTTTTTCTTACTGAGATTAATTTATACCCTGAGAAGAGGCTAAATAAATATAGTGACTTTTCCCCTGGCAACTAGACAGACTAGCCCAATATTGGGAGAAAAAAAAGAGTAAGAATAATAATTTTTAAAAATGAGTAAGAATAGACAGAAAAAGAAAAACAACAAAAAGAGGATAGTCTTACCAGAATTAAAATATTGCAAAGGCTTCATTACTGGTCCATCAACATAACCACATACCGGCAGAACAGAAAGTACAGATCCAAATATGTCCAGTTTCGGGTATGATGAAGATGGCATCCCAAAGCATTGGGGGAAACGAACTAGAAATCAACCTAGTATGTTGGGGATAAAAGCTAAAGTGGAATCCATATTCCCACACCTATACTAGGGTCAGTTCTAGATGGATAAACTATTCAAATGCAAAATAAAAAATAAACCAAGAATACACAGGTTTAGAAGTACTTAAGAGAAAAAGAGCAGGGAGATTCCTTTATAACCTAGAAGTAGGAGTGATCTTTCTCATTGTGATTGAAAGTCTAGGGGAAAGGGGGATTTATGTGAATCTAGTTATATTACAAAACAGAAAATTCAGAATGGCAACAACAACAACAATAATAATCACCTTAAAAACAAAAGCTAAAGAACAAACTGGAGAAGCATACTTACAACTGGCATCATAGCCAACTGGGGTTTCTTCTCTAACATATAAAGAATTCCTAGAAATTCAAATAAAATAATTGACCTAAAGGAAATATTGATGTATTTGAATTATGGGGTTGGTAAAGAATACTGACAGTTCCATGGGCTTCCAGAAGAACAAACAAATCTGTCTTGGAAGAAATACAGCCAGCAGACTTCTTAGGAGTGAGTATGGTCCAACTGTCTCATGTGCTTTGGCTATGGTCTCAGAAGAGAACAGGCCCTGCAAAAGGACCTCATGCTTGGTAGAGTCGAGGGTCAGAGCAAACGAGGACGCTCCTCAATGAGATGGACTGAATCTGTGGTTTCAACAATGGGCTCAAACATCACGGCAACTATGATGATGGGGCAGATTCCCCCCGGGTTTGGTCTGTTATACGTAGGGCTGTTCTAAAGGCACTCAACAACACCCACAGAGAAATGGGCTTCAACGGGGATGATTATATATCACAGCTGCCTTCACATGTTATTGTGAGTTCTGGAATTGTCCTGATCAAGAAAGGGAACTGAGGAATTCATTTTTTCCCATTACTATTCTGATAGCACTATTTCAAAATGCAGAAATTTTGAGGCTGAGGAAAAATTCCCAAATCAAATCACGTAGTGACCTTTCATTGAATTAAAACCGTCAGTATAGAAAAACCACTGGACCTTTTCATGGCTATTTTAGGAAGTAAATCTTTTTTACTGTGGTCTCTTTCTATTGATGAAAATGTCTTAGATTTCATAAGAAAAACTAACATTTTCTTTTCTTCCTTTTTTTAGAGTTTGAAAATTTTACGAAATATGAAAAAAAGTAAGTTTTATGCTTTTCAAATAGATTATGGGCATATATAACACTTTTATAATTATGTGATTTCTCTTATATAACCAGCCCTTAACAAGGTCCCATCCAGGATCCTATAAATCAGAACAATCACTTATAAGTCTTGTACTTAGCTGGGGTCTCCACAATTCTCATGCTGGGCAGGGAGTAAAGGGAGAGGAAGTTTTCTGTTTAATAGACAGGAATAGTCATCAGTATAATGTTTGACAATATCTACCCATCTTAAATGCTGTCATTCAAACATGCTGTTTAAAATTCCCAACAGCCTAACCTCAGATGAATTTTCTTTGAAAACAGTTACGGAAAAGCATATTGTGAAACAAATGTGTTGATTTTATGAAATAAGCAAAGCATTGACACATTTCAATTTGTACCAAGTATTATTAGCAATAAAAGTCTGTTGCTTACTATTTTTGCTATATTGTAATGAAAATAAAAGTCACAAGTTCCTAAATCCGTGGGAAATAGTCTTATAAATCTGTACTCACAGCTACGAACACATAAAATCTGGTGATGTACTTTTCACAAGTTCAGTACGTTTGGCTAATCTTGAAGGGCCCGGATGTTAGGCTGAGTTGACCAGAAAAACAAATCCAGGAACACTCCTAAGAGAGAGCTTTTTGATCAAAGAGCAATTGTATATTGAGAAAACATCCTAGCCCAGTTCAGAGAAATTCCATTAGTCCGACATTATTCCATAAGTCCCATACTAGTCCATACATTCCTCTTTAGATTAACACAACACATGCAATGATGCCTAACACAAGAAGACCACAGGCCGGTGGGAGAAAAGTCTTGTGGATCCAGTGGTAGTGGAAGCCTCTCCAGGACTCTGTCTGCCATCAGTGTGGCACCATGTGGCTTGTCAATAGGAATGTGTAGCTGAAAGAGAGTGACCACCTCCAGGGAGGACGAGAGGAAGTTCCCAGAATCCTGATGAGAAGGCCCTGCCCACAAGGAGGCATCATCAGGCTGTGACCTGACTGACAGGCTAGACTCCACCCCTTCCCTCTTAATAGCCTCAAGTTGACCAGAGATTACGTGGCCATCACAAGCCTCAAGGTTCTGATGCTATACGGAAAGGCAAAGAACACAGAGGAAACTGGGTTGCAGAGACAGCCTAAGAAAGGTGGTTTATAACTGCATCTTACTCTGTTTGCTCTCTCTCCGTATCCATAGCCACGTGATCTCTGAAATGTAATAAAAATGAGAAAACATGTCCTTTATCCTTCGTGAAGAAAAGAGAATTTAAATATTTCAAAAGAAAGTTACAGTAGGCAACATGGGAAATAAACCCACCACCACCAAACAACAACCATTAAAAAATGAGTGACTACAGTAGCCAATGACAGATTGGTTTGACCAGCTCAGTTTACAAAACGCCTAGCTTTCTTTCTCTAGCTCCAATTTTGTCTTGAGGAAATCTAAGAAAGTGGAACACCATATCTAAGAAACTATAGCTGATATGATCTATCCAATGCAAATTTCCAAATCAGTGCCCCAAGTAACAGGACAAAAACCAAGACACCAAGAAAGAAAATGTTGCTGTGAATCGCACAGTGACATAGCTCACACTCATGATTGTGGCGTTTATAGATTTTCCTTCTTGAGCCACGAGGAGCTAGCTGAAGAACTGCAAGGCAAACAAGGAATGAGTTCAGGCTTATCCTCCTGAACTAAATACAAACTTTCATGGAGAAAAGTGTGACAATTTCATTCTAATATAGGAGTTGAGTTGACAGATTCAGGAAAGACAGATTTTACTCGTGCAGGCATGCATTATTCCATAATAGAAGGTGAAGCTCAATGTGGCTTTCCAAATGCTAACCTTGCCTTAAACCCATTCCAAACTTTACCGATGACAAACTACACAACTACAGAGCATTCATTGTCATCCCTACAGAGATTCAATGACTGTCAGTATACAACAATGATTCAGCAAAAGCTTGCTTTATTATTTATGGGACTAGATAATGTTCAGCACCTTACATTTAACAAAGTCACTGAAAAATTTGTAAGAAGCAAGGAATAAGAAAAAAGTTTTAACTTAAATATGTTACAGAGGAAAGATCTAGCTAAAAAGAAGACACAGTACTTTGTTGTGCTATTTGTTTTCTGGTCATTGAATTTTTTATAACATCTTTTCATTGTTTTATGATCATACATTCATTATGAAGTAAGTATCAAGAGTGAAGTATGACTTTTTTAAAAGCAAAACTGGTAAAAGCTAATTTTTCACTGTGGGAGATCCATAGAATTTTACAGTGATTGCTGAAATGACTTTTCTTTGCTTCATTTTCTTTGTTGTCAAATATACAGAATATTTTTTTGTAGAAAACGTAGTACAGTGTTACTCATACCAATTAAACATTTTATAATATAGCGTACCTTATTCTACTAAAATGGCCTATGCCACCTCTGTGGTCAATTACTAATAAAATCACATCTGGAAAGTTAGCACATGAACATATATATATATATATATATATACATACATATATGTAAATGTGATTGCATTTGAGTGTGTGAGTAAGCAGAAGAGAGGGCCCCACCGATGGTTAATGTTTAGGAGCCTCACGTGCCTTCATCTGGCCCTGAGTACAAGGGAATTTGTTGATTTATAATCAAAAGGTGTAGTGACGTGGTCCGATCTAACCTTTCATGCTCGGTGAAATGGAGGGTATGGAAAAAGAGGAAGGCCCCCGATGAGCTGGATGCGCTCAATGACTGTACAAACAGAACGATTGTGAGGCCAGCACAGCGCGGGGCTGTGTCTCCTTCTGCTTGTACATGGGCTGGCTGAGTCGGAAGTAGTTCAAAGGCAGCTAACAATAACCATCTCTCATTCCACACCGCTTTCCCTCTGTGTTCGTTCATTCAGAGGCAGGGGATTTTGCCTTGTGGCTTCAGTCTTCTGGGGGAGGGGGGAGGGGGGGAGTAGTTCTTTTCTGGTTGCTCAGGTAACAGTCCTATAACTAGCACTGGTCAGGATTGGTTGTCTTCGTTTGGGCCATTTTCTTCCCCTGAACCAGTTATTGCTAGTGTGTCCAGTGCTCCGATTAAGCAGAACAGTGTCAGACGTCTTATTTAAGAACTGTCAAGGTTCATTCTAAACATCTGATATGCCCCTGTCCATGGGCTAACTGAAAATCAGACCTCATCAAAGATGAGTTTCTTGATTCTATCACTAGAACTGATTGTGATGATGTCTATAAAATCTTTAAAAAATGATTTACCAATGGAAGTATATGATATGTGAATTTTAAATCAAGAAAACTACTACTAAAAAAAAAGAAACCAAAGTTGACCAATGATTACCATGGATGAAGGAGGAAGACTTTTTGCTTAGGGCCACAGGGTTTATGTTAATGGTGGTGGAATACTTTGGAAAAGGATATCATGAATGGCTGCACAACAGAAGAGTATATCAATGGCGCTGAAGGACACATGTAGAAGTTGATGAATTGGAGAATGTTTTGTTGTGTGGATTTTTGCCACAATTAAAAAACTAATCACACTAGCAATATGTACAAGAAAGAAGAAAATATTCTAAAATTGATTGTGGTACTGGTTGTACAGCTTCTTCTTGATGTGATTGGACTATTGAATTATATGATAGGTGGAAGAAATGCCAATAAAATAGCTAAATCAAAGGAAAGTGAGTGCGCCTGCTCCGGTCCCATTTGGCTGGGTTGTTAAGAGATGGAGGTCCGTGTCTCTGCTTGCAGAGTATGAGTGTTGGGGGTTGAATCACGTGCAAAATTACAAAGCACACATGCCTAAAAGAAGAAACCGAACAACACACAACTACTATTGCAGTGTTTCTTTTGTTAACCCCATAACGAACCCCAACACAGGAACTTTATTTTGGCAGCTAGTCACTGATTCAGTAGTTATCTGGTTTGGTTTGGTTATCTGTATGGTTTGGTTTGGGTTATGCTATGGGTTGAACTGTGTCCCCTCCCTTGCGGAATATGTGTTTGAAACTCTAACCTCTGTTTCTATGATTATAAGACTATTGGGGAATATATTGTCTTTGTTAGATTAATGAGAGGATTCATACGGAGTATGTCAGAGTCCATCTCCTTTGAGATAGAAGCGATTAAATGCAAGTTAGCAGCAGAGATTAAAAAAAAAGCAAACCAAACAAAAAGGTTTTTTGATCTTGGGTAAAATCAGCTCCACAGGAATAATGGGAAGGAGCCTTGGTCTTGTCGTGGGCGACCAGCTGGGCTGCTAACCACAAGCTACGGGTTCTAACCGACCAGCCGTCCCAAGGGCACATAATGAAGCTCTCTCCTCCCGGAAAGATGAGCAGCCTTGGAAACCCACAGAGGCAGTTCTGCTCTGGACTGTGGGGTCCCTGTAAGTTGGTTGCTCAGTGGCAGTGAGTTTGATTTGGACTTTAGAAACATGGAAACAGAATCGGGGAGGAGAGGTTCCCTAGAGGAAAATCCAAGTTCTATTATCAGAAGAAAAGGGGGAAATGCTGGGCAGGTAAAACAGAAATATCTATGACAAGCTGTCATGGACTGAACTGTGCTTCCCACAAATATGTGTCAGCTTAGCTAGGTTGCGATTCCTAGTATTGTATGACTTTTGTCCACTTTCTGATATGGTTACTGAGGCAGTATTAGGTTTGGTTAATGCTGGTTATATCTGTTATAACGATGAAGCAGGGTTAGGGTGCAATGTATCATCCTTACTTATGTCACCACCCTTACCCAAGCCACAATCCTGATCCAATGTAAAGGTACTTTTCCTGGGCTATGACTTGCATCCTTTACAATCTTATGATAGAATTTTTAATCTTATGATAGATGGGAGAATCAAGCAAGGAGAGAAGACCCCAGTGCCACCAAGACAGATGAGTTGGGCATGAAATGTGCCCTTCCAATCTGGGGTCCCTGAGCTGAGAACCCACTAGAGCCAGGGGAAGATTGATGTTTGCACATATGGAGATCTTCAAGGAATACCAGGCCCATAGGCACTGAAAGGAGACAAGGACTGTCGTCCAGACTTACAGAGACAGAAAGCCTTCTCTTAGAGTGCGTGCCCTGCATTTGGACTTCTAACTTCCTTCCTACACTGTGAGAGACTAAACTTCTGTTTGCTAAGCAGAACCATAAGAACACTTGTGGTATTTCTGTTACAGCAGCACAACCCTTCATTGAATGGCACTGAAGCTCACTGTGCGCTCTAGTCAGCCCAGGACGGTGGAGGAGTGAGTTTCTAAAATTTTAGTATCAGGAGTCTCTCTGTGTGTATGGTTATGTATGCAACATAAACACAATAAACAAATACATATATCCAGTCCTCATACTGCACTATGGAAATGCTGAAACTCAAAACAGGGAAACATTTAATAATTTCTCTGAATTTACATGTTGTTTCTTAGATAATTTATACAAATGTGAAATTACCTCTTTTCACTGCTAAATAGTGCATGTCTAAATTCAGACTAAGTTTTCATTGATTTAGAAACTGATCTATGAATACATTAATATCTTGAGAACAAAAGGGGGATGGGGTTATCCTTAAGCCTTCTATACTAGACCAAACCAATTCCGATTCACAGTGACCCTAGAGGACAGAGTAGAACTATCCCTTTGGATTTCTGATACTTTAAATCTTTACAGGAATAGACAGCCTCATCCTTCTCCTGAGAAGCTGTTGGTGGGTTTGAACTGCTGACTTCGTGGTTAGCAGTTCAGTGTGTAGCCCACAACACCATAAGCAGCTGAGATAGGAAAACAAAATAACAGAAGAATGCTTCTGGGGAATTATGGGAGTAACTCAGAACCATCTATCATGGGAAAAGTATATGTTGGAAAGTGGAGTGTCCAGGAGTAAAGGATAATGTAAGAAAAATCTTAGACTGCACATAAATGAAGGAATGTGGAAGACCAATAGTTCAGATTATAATTGAAAGGAGGTCAGAGTGCAAGATAAGATGTAGAGTAAAGTAAAAATGTGAACCCCAAACAAGTTGATTCATGATAAATTCCTGAATCTTTGGTGAAGACTCTTTAAAGATAGGCTTAGTTACACCGTCTATTTGCGAAGGAATAGCCCCCCAAACAAACACACAAATAAAACACCCACAAATGAGAAGATTATATAAAGTTTCAATTCTATTTTGCACATTTGTTTGTTACATCTGATAGCGATATGCTTATTGGGGATATTAATTATCCTGGAGGACTTGTCTAATGCCAATGATTATGTGACCCGATCAAGAGTAATCTGCGTCTGCCATCATTCCTTCTCTGAATGTTTTTTCTTTTGATTCTAGATGTCTGTAATTCTTCCCCATCAAGCAAACCAGCAGAATCTGTTCAGTCAAACAACTCCAGCTTCTTTCTGAATTTTGGTATGTGTGTCGTTTTAGAGTCTAAAATGTAAAAATCTACATGATTCATTTACAGTATAACAGAAATTTAACTATGATTTCAAGTTGCCTATGTAGGTTCTTATATTCTTTCTCACTCAATTTGACCTCAATTACATCTTAACAGCTCACACAGGATTGAATTTCCAGAACATGTGGGGAAGAAGCTATCTAATCAAATTATTAAGGAGGTCTTTTACAGCCTATCTGCCCAACTCAGCACCTTGATTGATTTCTTGCCTGCTGCTCTCATGGGCATTGGCTGTTGAACCTGCAAATCCATTATCATCAAGGCTATTTGGCCTTAACACAAACCTAAGGATGGAGTGGAACCCCCGTGGGTTTCCACGACTGTAATCTTTGCAGAGGCAGACTACCATACCTGTCTCTCAAGAAGTGGCTGGTGAGTTTGAACCAGTGACCTTTTGGTTAGCCGCCAACCACTTAACCACTACGCAGTTAGACATCTTCACTGGTGATCCAAGTAGAATGAAACTGTTGACAACTTTTCATTTTTTTTTCCTGCTGCAAAACACTAAAGTTCCCAATCGGTGGTTCTCAACCTTCCTCAGGCCGCGACCCTTTCATACAGTTCCTCATGTTGTGGTGACCCCCCCAACCATAAAATTATTTTCATTGCTACTTCATCACTGTCATTTTGGTACTCTTAGATGACCCCTGTGAAACCACACAGGCTGAGATCCGCTGTGGTACACTGGACCCAAGCCATGGTCTTTTCAATCATCTCATAGGCATGCAAAAGCCCCACATGGAAAAAAGAAGGCAGAAGAAAGATGGAGGCATTTGACTTGTGGTATTGGTGAAGAATATTGACTATATTCAAAGGACAGCCAGGAGAACAACCAAGGAACAACAAAAGTCTAAGAAAAAGTAAAACCAGAATGTTCCTTAGAATAAAGGGTGACAAAAGCGTCGTCTTGCTCATCTTGGACATGTCATCAGGGAAAGACTAGCAGTAGAAAAGGACATCGCGTGTTTGAAACGGAGGCCCTCAAAGAGGAGGAGACCCAATGCGAGGCCTGACGCATGGCCCCTCCAGTGGGCTGACCACACCCAAAGCCATAAAGATGGGGCAGGACTGGGCGCGGTTTGCAATTCACATCCACCTGCTGTTCTTCAGGGGAAGGATGAGACTGTCTATTGGAAACTGAATGGAACAGTTTGATTCTATCTGACAGGGTCTCTGCGATGGAATCCACTCATTGGCAGTGGTTTTACGGATAAATGTAATTTTCATGTTTGATTGGTTGGTTTTTTTAAACGTATTTTTCTGCGTTCACTCTCTCTCTCCTAGTTCTGGGGTAGTTCTCCTTTTCCGTTATGTCGGTTCAGATTTAAGCAACGTCTAGGTATTAAGCTGGAGGCTTTTACACAGACAGCTCATTGGCTTCTAGTATCAGTCTCTTCAGGTCGCTACGATCCACATTTGGTATAGTGATTAAACCAGTGATTAGAAATATATTTCCCTTTGAATTCCATACCCTTCTTCATTCAACTTGAGTCCCTGAGGTTGCTAAGAGTCCTAGTGGTGCAGGGGTTCACCACGTGGCTGCTCAGGGCGAGGTCAGCTCTTCAAGGGATACAGACGGGCAATCTGTTTCCATACAAATTCACAGCCTTGGGAGCCCTGTGGGGGCAGGTCTACCTGTCCGATGAGCGGCTGAGTCTGAATCAACTCCATGGCAGTTGGCTCAGTAAGATTGCTTAAGTGTAAAGGGGTCACTTGAAAATATACTTCCATCATCAAAGAAGGTTATAGATTGCTAAAGCAATAAAAAAAAACGAATGTCACCAACGTACAGGTCTGTTGAAAGTACCCACAAATAAAGCTTCATAAGTTGTGAAAGGTTTACCTGTCCTTCTCTGGGATAGGGAATGAGAGAAATAAAAAAGACGATTTAGTGACTTATTTTTCAATATTGTTTATTTTTTCTCATTTCTTTAAACATAATCTTTTAGTAAATTAAGGAGTTTGTGAGCCAAGGGAGAGGAATAACTTGATTTAACTTTATACATCTTAATGCAAATAGTGCTTAATTTTCTGAAATTGAGATTTCCCACTTTAGTATTCTTGATGAATGGATGGGGATAAACAGAAATAGATAAAAGATATTATAGACTAAAATATCAAAGGGTTTTATAACCAGATTTCTTCATTCAATTAATGCTACTACTAAGAGTACACATTTAAAGTTGGATTAATATTCTAATATTATCATGTAGGCTTTCAATTAATTAGTAAGATGCCTTTATAATCTATTACTAAATATATCAAAGATGCTGCTTAACCTTTTGGGGAAAAATCCATGTATTTGCATATATTAGAAAACACAATATTTGCATGTAACTTATTCAGGAATTTGTGTATAAAATCCTTACTGTTTTAATTGTTATTTTTATTTTCAGGTTTTGGAAAACGTTTTTCAAAACCCAAAGGGCCAAGGAAACCACCATCAACTTGGAACATTTAATCCAACTTTGGGTCTGGGCTACCAGCGATTCGAAGACACCCCGCAACTCCAAAGTAGGGCGATATGCAGCTGTAGGATGATAGCCAGGCAGACCCTCTTGGCCAGTTCTCTGTCACAAGAGTCACGAGTGGGGATCAATGTCCCCCAACCTCAACAGAGCTGCAAGTGCCTCTGCAAATAAAATCACAGTACTGCTGACTACGTGTGTTCTGTGTGAATATCAACAAAGGAAATGTGTTCACGTGTTCAATAGCTCTGAAAGAACATGCAAATAAATCCCAGAAGGTTGATGTTTTCATTCCATTTACCGTGCGTTGGAAACAGCAAATGAAAGTTTGTTACTTGTGCGTCTGTAGAGAGCACTGTGTGAAGCATTGTGTTAGAAGGGATTTACTTTTCATTTGGAGGGGAAAGTGTTTTTTTTAATTTAATTTTTCTACATAAATATAACCATTTGAAAGACTTCAACTTAGATTGCAAGTCTTCTATTTTCACATGGTCAGAATTTACAAGAAGTTTGATCATTTGTAAACCTCACTTTGTGATTATTTCCTGGCAGTTACTTGCACCGACACGGAGTGCTCCTTGTGCACATATTTCAAATGTTTTGGGAAACGAGAAGAGGAAGCAAGGAGAAGCTGTATTTCAGGGGTATCAGTGCTAGCACTAGTTGCCATTAGTTGATCCTGGTTCGGTGACCCCATGGGAGTCAGAGTAGCATTGTGTTCCATGGAGTTGGATTTCAATGGCTGATTTTATGTAAGTAGATTATCGGGCCATATCTTTTCCCTGAGGTGCCTCTGGGTAGACTCGAACATTCAAACTTTCAGCTAGCTACGTTCATCATTAAATAAATACTTCTACTTAAAGGAATAAAACATGTGACTATGAGAGTAATCCATTTTTCTGGCTATTCCAATTTCCAATTATTGAAGCCATCAACAACAAATTAGCTATCTTTTGGTAGCATGTTTATAATGTGAAAATTCTCATAAAAGGTAGTTTGTATAAAGTCAACCAAAGAAATTGCCAGTTCACAATATAGTTCTTTATGAAACTTAAGAAAATCTGATAATTCACATCTAATTTTACTATCAGAGAACCCTTTCAACAATAACCTTAGTTTTTATTATTGAAAAGGATTCACCTGATGTCCTCTACTATTTAAAAAATATTAAATTCTTAATGAAATATAACTTTTAGAAACATTACTTAGCCATCACTTGCTCTATTTTCTCTTGAGAATTTTAACTGATAAGGCACAAGGAATAAAATGCTGTTATATATCTATTGCAGCACAATGCACACAATAGGTGCTCAGTAAACTTGTTTTTAAGCTAACCTTGGTGTCGTTGGGTTCACTATGTAGTCTTTTACCTGGCACCAAACCACAGTAAATTTATCTGCTGAGCACTTTATGGCACGTCAGATATTTATAAATATCTCTATAAAAAAACTTTATCAAGGGCCAAATATGTTCAAACGACTCTAGGAAAAATCTGAAGCGACAACTAAATTGTAAATGAACCTGAGAGGAAGCGGTCCCTTGTGGACGATGCGGATTTCTGTAGTGATAGCTCTAGTGAATACATTTATTTTCTCATTTATGCAAGCTTATTCTCAAAATTTAAACGAATCTTACTTAAAGGTATGCTTTTAGCTATGGTTTTCCACCGAGACGTGGTTTAACTATAGGGCTGTGTTAAAAGTAATGGTGCTGTGGTAGGCATTGGGCGGAGAGCTAGGGCTCAGCGAGGATGGGGCTGAGTTCTCCGAGCTCCCGAGCAGTTCTTGCACCTGCCTTGTTACGCCAGTGCTTGTAACCATAGCAATGCCCACGAAGATGCTCCAGACGTCTTCACGAATTTCTGAATTGCGGCCCTATCGTGTTTTAAATCGGTCTGGGTTTGTATAGTACTGAATTCCCTCGAATCCCTTCATTGCATCGTTGGCCAAGGCTAGACGGGTTTTTTTAATCCTCACAAAAGATTACCAAGGGATATGAAATTTACAAGGCACTGTGGCGACTCCCGAGACGAAGGGGCACAGGAAAAGGACCCGGGGAACGCGCCGACAGCCTCTGAAGCCATTCAGATTGTTTCGGCCGTTACAGCAGTTGGCGGCAACTCGCCGCCCAGCGGCGGTTGCGTCGCAGCCCGACGCGTGACTCGGCGCACGATCCCTTTCCGAGGCTTCACTGCGCGGCGGGCGCGCGGGGAAACTACCGCTCCCGTGAGGCCTTGCGCAGCCCAGCGTGCTTTACGATAGAGACTCGGGCCGAGAGCCCCGCGGAGGGGAGCCGGGGACAGCCGCTTCCGGCATGTTCCGCTCCACCCCAAGGTCCGCTGACAAGTGGAGGGCGGAGGAGAGACTACAATGCCCAGCGGGCCGTGCGCGGGCTGCGCTTGCGCGATTCGCCGACGGGGGGGCGGTCGGGCCATTTAAATGTGTGTTTGTGGGTGAAATGGCTGCGCAGGTCGGAGCTGTGCGCGTAGTACGGGCGGTGGCGGCGCCGGAGGAGCCGGACAAAGACGGGAAGGAGAAACCCCATGTTGGGGCCTCGCCGCGGGGCGTGAAGCGGCAGCGCCGGGCGAGCAGTGGGGGCTCTCAGGAGAAGCGGGGGCGGCCGAGTCAGGACCCTCCTCTCGCTCTCCCTCACCGGCGGCGTCGCAGCCGCCAACCTCCCGGGCCGCTGCCGCCAACGAATGCAGTTCCAGCCGTTCCAGGCCCTGTTGAGCCTCTGCTCCTGCCGCCTCCGCCGCCACCTTCCCTGGCGCCCGCCGGGCCCGCCGTCGCTGCCCCGCTCCCGGCCCCGAGCACCTCGGCCCTTTTCACCTTCTCGCCCCTCACGGTGAGCGCGGCCGGGCCCAAACACAAGGGCCACAAGGAGCGACACAAGCACCATCACCATCGCGGCCCCGATGGCGACCCTAGCTCCTGCGCCCCAGTCGATCTCAAGCACAAGGACAAGCAGGAAAACGGCGAGAGGACTGCGGGGGTGCCTGTGATCAAGGCCCCCAAGAGAGGTGAGAGCGGGCCCGCTGCCCCGGGCTTGGGCTCTGGTCTCTCCGGGTTCGGATCTCCCGCCCCACTCTCGTAGTGAAAGGCGCCCACCTCCTGCCCTCCGCCCCTGACCCCGGTGGGATGGACTCGGGATTTCAGACGGTTGACAGTCGGACCTACTGGAGGCTGCCCTCCCCAGGCCGAGCTGTCACTTAGCTGCCCCTTCCCCAGTCCCTGAGCCGCCACCAGCGTGTGTTTTCAAATTCAGCAGGGTTTCCGCGCCGCGCGGTCCAAGGCACCGGATTAGTAGGTGGGATGATGAAAAACTGCCATTCTAAAATTCAGACTTGTCGTCGTCGTTAAAACCCTTATCCTTTCTCCCCGCTTTCCGTGCGGGAAAGCTTTAAAAGCCACCTTCGCCCGCCTTACAGAGTTCAAATTCTTGCAGAGGTGACACGATTCCCTGATGGCCTAGCGTCTGCAAGGCAAAATCGCCACCCCCTTTGCTTGGTTCTTTTTTCTTTGGAGGTAAAGTCATTTTGTCATACTGAGTTTTTAAGACTAGAAATGGAGGGTGTTCTCCCTGGAGCCTAGCCTCTGTCAAAGGGAAATTGGGCGACTGCATTATTTTCCTGACGAGTACACACTTTGAGAAAACCCAGAGAGAGCAGTTACCTGATTCAGCGTGGGTCACAGAGAAATTAGGTTGACCCAAACTAGTATCTTCCCGTTCCTGAGTTCGCTATCTGGAGCATGTTCGTGATTTTTTGTTTGGTGGAAGACAGGAGGGTATGAATTAATAGCCCTGGTGGTGCAGTGGTTAAGTGCTACGTAGTGAACTGAAAGGTCAGCAGTTCGAATCCACCCAGGTGCTCCACGGGAGACGCGTTTGGCGTCCGGTCTCTGTAAAGAGTACAGCCTGAAACCTTGGGAGCTGTTCTCCCTGCAATACAGGATTGCTTTGTGTAGGAATCTACTGCACCGTGGGTTTGCTTTTAGGTTACTTTTTAATGTGTTTGTAATGAGTATGTGATTTTATGTAATTAGTTGAATCTCCTCAGGAAGATTTTAAGGTACTTATATGTTTCTGAAGGAACCCTGGTGGCATAGTGGTTATGCATTATTGGACTGCTAACCTCAATCAAGGTCAGCAAGCAGTTCGAACCCACCAGTCCCTGTGGAAGTAGATGAGGCTTTTTACTCCTGTAAAGAGTTACAGCCTAGGATATCTACAGGGCAGTTCTACCCTGTCCTACCAGGGTCACTATAACCAGAATCAACTTCATGTCAGTGAGTTTAGTTTTTTGGTTTCTGTGTTTCCAAGTTTGAATTGACTTGAGAGCAGGAGTTTTGTTTTGGTGTCTCTAAGTCCAGGCTGGATTAGGCTGTTACATGAATGAATTAATGTTACATTAGTTTCAGTCTAAAATTCTGTTACTCTTACATTCTTTGCATATATTTAGCCTTAACATAAGATTAATTGTTGTTGTTGTTGGTCTACCGCCAGATGTTTCAGGTTGTTGCAAATGATTACTCAGTTAGTAGGAATTGAACCTCTCTTCCTTTAGAGTATCGATAATTGTCCTCAGGCGTAGAACTGGTGGCTGGCAGGAGTGCCATTTTCCTCCACCACCATGCAATGGTTGGGTTCTTTTCTTCCTTATTCTCCACCTTCTCATTTCACATGTGTCTGTGTTTAACTCTGCAGAGCTAGAGGAAAGCTGAGAGATCGTTCAGTTTGAACTAATATCAGAGAGAGGAAACAGACCAAAGTAATGCGTGGACTTGTCAAGTCACAGCTAATTAATACCAAGAACAAAAATTTAAAACAAAACAAAACATTTTTTTTCAATGAATCATCGACAAACTTTGCTCTGGAATCCTCATTCAGGCTTCATTTCCCACAGTGTTGCTTTCTCTTTTTGCTACTCATTTTTTCCATTCTTGCTTACCTTTTTCCTGTGCCTTGGCATTTGTGGGAGATTACTTAATAAGCAAGGTTAGCACGGCCTTACTTGTGCTTCCTTAACTAGTGTGTTATGAACAAGTTCGCAGGTTTTCACCACATCAAAGTTTGCTTCTAGGCATGGCTGGCCGCTTTCTCTTGTCCAACCCCCCCATGGCACCTTTCTGAGCATCGAAGCCTTTGTTCACATTTACAGTCTTTGGTGGAGTGCCCAGTCAGAAAGGTCAGCACAACTTGCTTGTTCTTACTTTACTAATCTGTTGCAAACTGTGGTGAAACCCTTGTAAGCCTGTAATTACCCTGCTTTGTGGGCAGTCCACCCTGGCTTCGCTTTGTAGTGGCAGTGAGAGACGTGGGTCATCAGGACTCTCTGACTAACCAACCCCCTTTTGTGAGAGGGAAATGGCAATGATGTATCGTAATTCTCCGGTGTTTTCTCGGGAGATTGCACAGGCCACATGCTCTTTAAAAAGGAATGGAGACAAACCCCGAATCCAGCCCTGTCTCCTAGAACTTTCATTCAAGCAAGTGTTCTCCCTCTGTTTACTATTGTAGCCAGTGTGGCTAACTAGGTTTGGTTTGCCTTTAATTTATAATGAAACGTCACCTGTGGCTTAATGGCCTACCACAGTGTATAGTAACCTCAGAGCACTGGGAGTTGGCCAGTAAGTTTAGAAGAAAGATAGGTTAAGATGAGACCATTTAAACGTTTCAGTTTTTGGCTGAGAAACTGCTAAGTGATGAAGACTTGTTTCGTGAGAGAAAGAGTTCTCTAGCCAAATGTGTTCAAAGAAAACGCAGAAGGGCCGTTCAAGATCTGAGACCCCCTACAAAAGGTAAACTTGTTCACCCTTGATAATTCAGACTTTTCCACCCAGTGACCAGATACTGCCCCTCTGTACTTGTTATTATGATATACAGAAAGCTTGTTTCTGGAATCAGTCTGTTTCAATCTTGGCTCTCTCTGTCCCTTACTATGTGACCGTGGACAAACAATCTCTCACTACCGTAGTTTTCTTCTCTGTAAGGTGAGGTTGTAGTATTTCTTTATAACATTATGTGAATTAGATGGAGCAATATGTGGAAAACACGTAAAATATGCCTAGCTGATAAGAAACACTCAATTACCGTATATACTCAAGTATAAGCAGACCTAAATGTCAGCCGAGGCACCCAATTTTACCACAAAATTGCATTAAAAATGTGCTGAAAAACTCAGCTTATACTCTAGTACATGTGGTAATAATAGTTTTTCTTATTTTGTCATGTTTGGCCATTAAAGCAATTTTAAGATTATTAAGGAGAATGAGTAGACCGTTGCCTATTTTCAGATTCCATTGTGTTTTATAATATTCTCCATAAAATATAGACAATAAAATTTTAAAAAATTAAGTGGCCCCATATAATCCTATCAAACTGTGGATATTGGACAGTCAGAAAAGTTCAGGGGTAGGCAAAATCTGTTTTTATTTGGAGATAACTAGAGATTCATAGGAAGTTGAAAAAATAGTACAAAGACATATGTACTCTTCACATTTTCTGCAATGGTTACATCTTGTTGACATTAATTTACAAAATCAACAACAGGAAGTTGATGGCCGTACAATGCATATGTGTATCATTGTGTGCTGTATTTTTATCACATACATGTAGATTAGTGTTACCACTACTGTAATCAAGACACAAAACTAGTCTAGTCCAGCACTGCAGTTATTTCCCCTGTGCTTATCCTTTTCTAGTCAAAAGGATTGACTTCCTCCCAATTTCCCCAGTCCCTAACTACTAGTCACCACCATCTGTTCTCCGTTTCTGTCATTTTGTCATACTGGACAATGTGTGATCTTTTTTTTTTTTTTGAGCTTGCCTTCATTCAGCATACTGTCCTTGAGATACATCCACGTTGTTGTGTGTCTGTTGCTGAGTAGTATTCCTCCCCCGCCCCCCCCCCAACTAAGGGAGTTTATTAGGGGAGCTAATAGGTTACCACAAGTCAGGATCTATAAATAGTAAGGATCAATGATCAATCAAAAACCGCTCCTCAGCCAGCAGCCAAGTTTCTTTGTGGTCCTCAGCCTCTCAGCCACGTGGTCCTTTGGCCTTGGCCACCGTGGTTCAGGAAGCCCACCTTTTGCGCCGTCCATAGTCTTGGGCCAGATGACAAGACACCCATAGTCTCAGAACTACGCCTTTGCCTCTGATCTCAGCCTTCCTTCACTTTTTTTTTTATTAAAAGATTGTTTTATTTTTTTACTTTTATTTTTAAAAATCATTTTATTGGGGCTGAGTAGTAGTCCATGGTATTGGATATACCACAATTTGCTAAACCATTCTTTTATTGAAGGGCATTTTGGTTATTTATAATTTTTAGGTAGTACAAATCAAGAATTTTTTTTACAAATGAAGATTTTTATGAACATTCACATTCAGATTTGTGTATGGATGTAAATTTTTATCATATGAGAATGTAATTACTGGGTCATATGATTAAGTGTATGTTTAGTTTTTAGAGACATTTACAAACTATTTCGCAGAGTTCTTGTAACTTCCTGCATTCTCTCCAGCAGTATGTGAGAGAGCCAGTTTCTCTGCAGCCTTGCCAGCAATCTGGTATTGTCACTATTTTTGGTTAACTCTTCTAATAACTGTATAGGTAGCTCATCGTGTCCAATTTGCATTTTCCTAATAGCTAACATTTCATCTGGTCATTTGCCGTTTATCAATTCATGTCAGTAAAATGCTTCTTTCATTTTCCCCTAATTTTCTACTGGGGGTGTGTGTGGTGTGGGGTGTTGGTGTGTGTGTGTGTGTGTGTGTGTGTGTGTATTTCAAGAGAAAGGCTTTCTGATCTTGTAAAGAGCTACAATCTCAACAATAAAAGAATTGATCAAGGATTTATGAGGATGGGAGGGAGGGGAAAATAGAGGAGCTGATACCAGGGGCTCAAGTAAAAAGAAAATGTTTTGCAAATGATTATGGCAACATATGTCGAAGTGTGCTTAATACAATTGAATGATGGATTTTTATAAGGTTTGTAAAATCCCTCCAAGAAAATGATTAATAAAAAAAGTTTTAAAAAAGTTACAATCTTGAATTAGCTCTGAGCAATTTCCAAAAAATACTCCCTTAAAAGTTCGACATTTGAATCAAGTGTTTCAGTGATTGTGCTGTGGAAATGTAGATGGTCGTGTCCTTGTAACACAGGAGTTTTAAAAGTTCATAGAAAAGTGCAATAGAAGATAAAAATTAAAAAACAAGCAATATTTCTCAACATAAGGTCCATAAAGATCTTGACACCTTTGTAAGCAATTACTAGCCATTTAGTTCAACTCTAAAGAACTTAGGGTTCTGAGAATTTGACTATGTCAGTGCAGTAATTGTTTACATTAATGATTGAAGAAAATGGATGCCTTGTAAAGATTTTTTTTTTTTTTAAGATTAAGAAACAAAAAGAAACCATGTTCCAGATCAGGACTGTGTGGATGAATACCTAATGATTCAAAATGCCCTAATAATAAGCAAATGCTATTCTTTGGGACTCAATGACAGTGAATTTGATTTTTTAGTTTGGTTAAGTTAGAGTTCCTGGGTATTTTAGATATACCATACACTCGTATGTAAGCCAAGTTTTTCAGCACATTTTTAATGCAGTTTTTGTGGTAAAATCATGTGCCTCGGCTGATATTCGGGTCGGCTTATACTCAAGTATGTGTGCTAAGTCTTTAGTCAGAAATGTCATTTGCAAAAATAATTTTTTAAACCAGTTTGTATCTTGTCTTTCCACTCTCTTAATAAGATTTTTCACAGAGCAAAGAAACATTTTTAATTTGGACGATAGCCAATTTTCTGATTTAAAAAAAATTAATCTTGCTTTTGATAATCCTTTCTGATGTTCCAAGCCCTAGGTCCCAAAGAGTGTCTATTTTTTTCTAAAAGTTTTCTAGTTCTGCCTTTTATATTTTGAATCTTTGATCTATTTTGAGTTAGTTTTGTATAAAGTATGAGGGTTAGGTTGTGATTCTTTTTTTAAAAATAATGTTGTTGCCAGTGAATATTCGTTTCCTCCAGTCCCATTTGTTGAAAAGACTACCCATCCTTTATGGAGTTACTTTTGCATCTGTATAAAAAATAGTTCTACCACTTGTTTTTATATGGCCGATGTGTTTGTGTGTCTATCACTCATCCCATCCCCCAAACCACTAAATGACTTTCACATTTTAAATTGTTGGGGGGAAAACCCAAAGAAACCCATGACGTGATGTTATTATAAACTTCAATTTTTGGTTTCTAGAAATACAGTTTTCATCGAACACAATTCACTTGTTTATTTTAGGTATTGTCGGTGGCAGTTTTCTTAATACAGTTACAGTGTGGGGTGGTTGAGACAGAGACCCTATGGCTTGCAAAGCCTACTGCCCTGGCCTTCATAGGAATAGTATGTCAGTTCCTGAGGTAGGTCATTTAGCTAAGAAACATGATCCTGTGCTCCAGCTTCTCATCACTCACTCCAAATTCGTGCATAAACTAATCACAAATTACTAGTCCCACATGGTTGGAATGGCTCATGAGTAGTTGAACAGAAACCTAATTTGTTACTGCTCAAAGTCAATTTCGTTCATCTGTGAGACAGGAAGTAAAATGATTTCAAAGAGGTTAAATGGTGGGTCGTAGAAGAGAATCCAGAACTCAGTTCTTTTGACGCGCTGTCCAGTTAGTTGGCTTTTCATTTTTCACTAAGCATATTTGGATTTCTATAAAACCCAAACCAAACCTACTGCCATGAAGTTGATGCCACTCATAGTGACCCTAAAGGACTGGGTAGAACTACCCCTGTGAGTTTCTGAGACGAACTATGACAGCAGTAGGCCCTGTTTTAATTCTTTGGGGCAGCCGGTGGTTTCGAACTGCTGACCTTGTGATTAGCAGCCCAATGCATAACCACTATGACACCAGGTCTCCTCTGTGTCTTCAGAAATCGTATATTTTTTCTTTCCCTCTTGTTACTTATGTAAGCATAGAACAAATATACCTTGTCAAAAAACCCACCAAAAATAATGCAATACATCTTTGTATTATTTTTCATTAGTAAATTTTAATAATGCTTCATTTTAGTTTATGAAGTAAAGGTGTGTGTGCGTGGGGGTGTCAATCCCCAGTAAATGACATGATGACTCATGTTCGTCCTTATCGAGCTAGACTTCCTTTCTCACTGTTTCCCCATCTCTACCAATTGCTTAACTGCTGTGACTGGCGAAGTATTTCTAAACCGGACAAATAGTGGAAGTTCTATGTAATATAAAAAACCTAGTGGCAGAAATTTTAAATCCAGAAATACGTGATTGTTTTGGACTGTAGGAGTCGGAAGTTATATTGGGGTGATTTTAACAGAAAATTAATATGAGGAGATAATTTCATCAGATAATAAAAAAGTCAGAACTTGAAAACATTTGCATTTTGTGTAACATAATTGTGAGCTCAATCTTTACAATCATCAGAGGAATTTTGAATGAAGTAATGCCCCCTTTATCAGTTTTCCCAAGCCTTTAAATGAGATTGCATAATCTTTGATGATCATCAAGGGGATAAATTTTGGAAACTGGTGAGAGTTTGTTTCTTGTCTGTCACTTGCTACTTTTGTGCCCTAATATAAGTGACACACCTTGTTTTAGGTGCTGTTTCCATCGCTAAAAAAGATGCATATGTTTTCCTCACTGGTTTGTTTGAGGACTTAAAATGGGATAACAAATGTCCCTAGCTGGACACTCGGTGAATAATAATTTTCTAATTTTTTTTCTTTTTCTCTCTTTTTAATGAGATTCTCTTTTGGCACACTACATTACATATTTAAGTTGGTAATTACCATCAA
This sequence comes from Tenrec ecaudatus, assembly GCF_050624435.1. Classification (NCBI taxonomy): domain Eukaryota; kingdom Metazoa; phylum Chordata; class Mammalia; order Afrosoricida; family Tenrecidae; genus Tenrec; species Tenrec ecaudatus. Next base: position 148,868,811 of record NC_134530.1, on the reverse strand, counting down.
GTTTTTTTTAATAGTGTACTACTTTTAACAGTTTCATTGGCATACAAGTCACATGTCATAACATTTTTCCTTTACTACTTGTTAACTCTCTTAATCCGTTGTTGGTTTTTTTTTTAGGTTTGAATGTTAAGACAGACTTTGTTTACAAGTTTATTGGCATACAAAAAGGAAGCACGATACATTTAACAGTTTAACACAAGATAACCCAGCTGATCTTAACAGATCGAAGAAGGTCTATCTCTAATATCTAATTGCCCAACGATGAAACAACACTGACTCTATATTAACAATTCCTTTTATGAAGTCTCATGTTCATATTTTAGGCATTCTCTTTAATATATTAAAAACATGAAACCTCTCAATAATGACATTAAATGGAAGATACTTTGTATTTAGATTCATCTCATTCCTGACAATAACACATGCCCAATGAAAACCTAAAGTTGGAAAAGCAGTTACCCATCCTACTTGAGTGGACATTTACAACAATCAGTTATTTTCTGAAATGACCATTATATTTCAGTTTTTCAGGAACTACTCTGAAGTTACTATGAGATATAGTCAAAAGTCTGGAGAGAAGATGTAGGGAGAACATTTCTATTTTTGGAGAGGGTTAGCCCTCCACAATCAGCACTGTAAATAAACATTCTGTGCAAGAATTTTAGGTGGAAAAATTAATGTTGTCAATTTCAACTCATGCTGAGCTGACTTTGTTCATTACCTTCTTTGGTGTCAGGCTTCTAAATCAAGCACGTTTTATTCTTCTAGTTCATCCCAATCTTCCCAGTGAAAATATTTTCTTCAGCAGGAACAGCATGAATGGCGCCATTTTCCTGTGCCTCCCCTTCATTATCCTCTTCCAAACCGCTTCCTTTTCTGCCCCACCTCCGGAAGCTTCAGTTAATTTGTTTTCATCCCTTTCTGAAGGATGTATGCTGAATCTTTCAAGATGGGCCTTGATAATACTGTCTCATCCACATCTCTTGGGATGTATAGTCTTAAATCTATGAGATTTATGTTCACAGAATCATCAGGCTCATCACTGGCTGTTCCCTGGGTGTAACAAGTTATCATCGTTACCAACCAGTTCAGGACAAAATTCAAACACCTTATGACTGCTGATCATTAGTGCTTTCCTGCTTTGAAGCCTGCTTTTCTTCTTTCCAGATCTTGCCCAAGTTTGTCCATCTTTTCTTGTCTTTTCCTTTTTATCCATGCAAAAAAAGATTCTAGAGTGATTCTGGTAACATTTGAACCTAGGGTAGAACGCTATCTTTCAAGAAGATCTTGTAATGAAATTTCATTTTGTTTCCTCTTTCTTGTTTTCATTTTTCAACACAAATCCAGGGGAATTGCATGATGATGCATACACATTTCATCCCCTCCAGGGCATACCCCAAACCATCCAATACCTGTTGTTTTCAGTAGCTTCAAGGAAATGCTTGCACTGTTTGAGTTTTTGTTTTTTTCTTTTCTACCTCACCATGCTGCTTGTTCATTTCTTCCAGTTTTTCCTCATCCAAGTTATCCATGGTAGTGTTTCTAGTGTTTAATCTTGAATCAATCAGTGCAAACCCCTCAGTTTTCACATTTTCTCTCCAGAGTCCAGTCATGAGAGAACTTGGACTCATCTCCTTTAGTTCATTGTCTTTGCTTGAGGAATGCACATGCCACAGATTGGGGATCGGCGCCTTTACTTATTTTTTGAACAGCAACAACAGGTTTGAATTCATTTACTCCTGTGATTCTTTCTTGTCATTTTCAATTTCTTTTCAGCTTTACATTATTGCTACCTGACGTGAACTTTGTTGACCAAATTTAACTTGATGAATACCAGCTTTCATAGACTTATGTTAATTTGCTCCTTTCTTATTCTTTAGACCACAAGTTTTCATCTTTGGTGATCTTTCCTTTCTTCTTCTTGAGGGCGTGTGGACAACAGGCAGCATCAGCTGGGCACAGTTGGGCTGTCAGCGGCTCTGGCCCACAGCAGGAGTAGGAAGACCTCCCAGTTGTCTTTATTGGTTTACCTATCCTGGGTTTCATAAGTAAAAAACATATGAATCAAAGCAAAACACAAACAGCCCAACAACAAAGACAGAATCAAAGAGAAAAACTTCAATAGGGAAAGAGTAGAAAATATAAAAAATCTGGAACCTTAAATATTGGATCAAGAGGGAAATGAAGTCATAAGGTATCACATTTTGACCTAACCACAAAGGCATTAAGCCACCCTACAAAAGACTCTAATACCAAGGCATTCTCGTTCCATCGTCAAAGGTGATTCGCCTGAGCCTTAATCCAAGTGGAAGACCCTGTGAATGGGTTTTGGGCTTTCATGATCATCCATAGCCTTCTGCAAGCTCTAATACTGTTCCTCCATATTTTTAAATAGTATTTTAAAAATAGTTTTATTTGCATATAGTTTAATAGTTTAGTCATATTAAAAAGAATTGTGAAATCAGTTCTAGAACTATAATCAGTTCAAGAACATTTTCTTCCTCCTTGTACTCTTTGTTATTAGCCCCCACTTGCCCCAACCTCTCCTCCCATACCCCCAGATAACCAGCTACTTTCTCTATAGATTTACTTATCCCGGATTTCATAAATAGGAAAACATACAAAAAGCTAACAACAGAAACAAAATCAGAGAGAAACCTCAATTGAGATAAAATAGGAAATCTTAAAAATTAGATTCCAGTTCTAGTTTTGCTATTCCAGAGCCTTTGGCAGTTATTTTTAGGAATGCTATCAAATACTGTTGTTATTATGACACTCATGATGATTACTCTTATCAAGTGCTTTGTATACCGTATATTCATGATCTCATTTAGTCCTTAAAATTAACCCTCCACATGGAGAGGGGGGGAAGGGAAGGAGGCCAAGGGGAAAGGGAACAGGGGAGTGAGGATGGGACAGGAGTGGGGGAACCCAGGAGAGGCCAAGGGAGGAGCTGAGAGAGAGAGAGATCTTTATTGCTAACCCAGGCCTATGTACCTTTGGGGAGAGTGCAAGCCCACTAATTACAGGTAAAGACGTACATCACAGGAAGGGGTTGCACTAAAGGTTATATTCAGCAATGAGAAGGGGACAATCTAGGGATATACACGCAATAGGAAGAGGAGGGATTGGGGATATACATGTGACAAGATGGGCGGATCCTAGATTCAAGATGGCAGTCTCAACTTTGGATGTCACTGAGCTGGTTTGATCTATTAGCTGGATCTCCATAGAAACCATTATCAGTAGGGTGTAAACCCTACCTACAGGGACCAAATTAATGGTCAAAAGCCATTAGGGAGAAGTAGCCCATTGTCTTTAACAACCCTACCTGTCTGACAACTGACTGCCTTCAGGGAGGATGTCTCTAAGCTTCTGACCTCCCACCATGTGCTGGCAAAAAGCCCCTAATGTTTGCCATGTCTTTGGGGGAGACAAAGCTGGGGAAAAGTCTCTTTATAATCCCACACATAAGAAAGTTGAGATTTAAAGAAATTTAAGATCTTTCCCAAAGACTTTAGAAAGTCTTTGGAGCTAGTACTATATGTCCTATAAAATTCAACTATTTGGGGGTAATAATAATGAGCATATTGATTGAGTACTAGTAATAGCCTAAGTACTTTGCATCTGTTTCATTTAATCTGCACAGTAATTTTATGAGAAGATTCAGAATCCCTCCCTTTGCCAATGAAAAAGTACAGAGAACTGTACAAGGTTATATTGCTAGGAAGGGATAGAACAGGGTTTCAAATCCAACCAGTAGCTCTTAAATACACTTTACTGTAGATGGGCAAGGGGGTAAAGTGAGACAATGTGATAAACATTTGATGGTACACTAAATTTCCCTTTAAAAAGAGCAGTTTATAAATTTTTTATTAGGTTCTTATGTAGAATGGAAATAACTTATTTTTTAAATCATTGTATTTTGGGGGCTCTTACAGCTCTTATAGCAGTCCATACTTCAATTGTATCTAGCACATTTCTACATATGTTGCCATCATCCTTTCCAAAACATTTTCTTTCTACTTGAGCCCTTGGTAGCACCTCCTCCTTTTTTCCCTCCCTCCCCCAGAACGGCAATAATTCTCAATAAGACCCAAAAGAATTTTTCATAAAACAACTTTAGCCTTTATCTTTAGTGTTATAAATAAGATATTTAAAAGTATAATTATTGTGCCTTTTCTTATTCACCATGAGTTGTAGAAACGAGGATATAAATTACTCTTTTTTCAGTTCTGAGCTATAATATAAGATAGAGTTATGCATTGTAGGTTTTACTGTAGGAAGCTATTTTATCTCAGTTTGATATGTGAAAGCTGTAGATACTGTAGGTCCTCAGTCATAGAAAATAGTATATTTTGGCTCTTTCCTATAAAGAATTGATTATCAATAAATTTTAACTTTTGCACTATAGGGAAATGTTCAAAATGTGATTGCCTGGATATGTTGTTTAAAAACAAGAATACTTATACCAGAAATGGAAAGGTAGTGAAGACGTCCGACATTGTCTTATTAAATAATATTTTTTGTTCAAAGCAAAGCAGCTTTAGTGTCTTTCTCATAAAGCACTTATGACTGACCTGTTACAACAAGCTTTAGAAAAGTATAAAGGTATGACATTCTCAGTTAACTGCCACCAAAATAATTTAAGGAGCCTTGATGGTACTGTGGGTTTTGTATTGGGCTGCTAACTGGAAGATTGGCAGTTCAAACTCACCAGCTGCTCCTTGGGAAAAAGAGGCTATCTGCTCCTGTAAGGATGTATAGCCTATGATATTTATCTATAGTTGCTGTAAGTCAAAAGCAACTTGATGGCAGTGAGTCTTTGTTTTATAATAACTTAGGAACACGTATAGGGTTTAAGAACATGCATGGGGTTAGACTCCTAAAAGTCTTTATAGGGGCAGGTAGTCTCAATTTTCTTCCTTGGAGTAGCTGATGAGTTCGAACTGCCAACCTTGTGGTTAGCAGCGACATTTAACCCACAGCACCACTAGGGCTCCTATTATGACACAGATAGTTGCAAATTTTATAAAGGTTGAATTTTCTAAATCTGTTAGCAAGGAGATAGTTTATACTTTTTATATGAAATCATAGCCAATTTAAAGTCCTTTTTATTTCCTTATGTAGTGCTTTTTTGTTATTTTTGAGATGAGACATGTTGAACTAACTGAAAGGTCTCATAAAAATGAATTTGTAATAAAACCTATAGAGACATGACTACCTTAGAAATAAAGTGAAAATCTAATAGTAATACAGAAAATGTGTTAAAATCATGGCAGCTCACTCTTGGTGTTAATTTTGGTGGCAGATCTAGGGCATACCAAATACTGAAAATTTAAAATCACAGGATCTAGTCAGATTTTTTTCTTTTTCTATGAAATTGTTCAGACATTTAGCTGAGTATAATTAGGTAACTATTTTAAAATTAGTTTAACCTTTACATTTAATGGCATTAACATTTAGTTGCTTGGGAGAATTGCCTCCATTACTGATCTGAGATATGGGAAAATGGATTTAGGTTATTTATTATTATTTATTTTTAAATATAAATGACTAAGATTAATTCTCAAAGATGTATCTATAGAATAATGAATGAATGCTTTTCCTCTTAATAACAGAAGCAAACTGATCGCACATATATTTTAATATATAATCTTAATTTAATTACATGTAATGTTTGCAAATGCAAGGTTTTTTTTAAACAAATACTAGAATTAAAATCATTCTGTGTCTGATACGCTTTCAAATCTTTGACTTGCGCTTTTAAGTATTTTCTTTAGAAGGTTTCATAAAGTGTTGCTTTAGAATGACTAACTAGAGTACTGTAGCTATCATATATTTCCATTTACCAAGTAAAATTTTTAAAACATTTTATTGAGGGCTCTTTTTTTAAAATATATCATTTTATTGGGGACTCGTACAACTCTTATCACAATCCGTACATACATCAATTGAGTAAAGCACCCTTATTATTGAGGACTCTTAACAGCCCTTGTACCAATCCAAACATCAATTATATCAAGCATATTTGTACATATGTTGCCATCATTTTCTATTGTGCCCTTGGTGTCAGCTCCTTCCCCCTCTCCCAAGTAAATTCTTTACTGTATTATTTATTTAACTTGATTCTTCCTAGATGTAATAGTAAGATTAGTTGGAGTATGTAAACACTGAATTGCTTGAATTTTGTTAGAAATACTGCTGTTGGCTACATAAATTTTGTACAGTAAATATCACATCAAGTGTAAAGGTTGTTCAAAACCCTATTTGATATTTAGTCCTAAAGATACTTTTGCAAGGTATTTTTCCCAACCAGTAAATTAAAAATGTGATTTAATAATTGAGTCTGCTAATCCATGGTAATGCTTTAAAACCTAAAAGTAATTTTTAAAATTGTAGAATATATACATGTTTGTTATAGAAAATTAGAAAATACAAATAAGCAAAATGAGAAAAGCTAGTTAAGTATAATTCTACTGTCTAACCATCACTATTACTTTGGTAAAACTTTTTCTTTTAAAACAATTTTATTGACACTTCTTGCACATGTCATACAATTCAATAGTTTATTTGTGTCAAGGGTTGTACAGTCATTACTACAATCAATTTTAGAACATTAAAAAATCATTTTATTGGGGGCTCATCCAACTGTTATCACAATCCATACACACATCCATTGTGTCAAGCACATTTGTACATTTGTTGCCCTCATTGTTCTCAAAACATTTGCTTTTTACTTGAGCCCTTGGTATCAGCTCCTCATTTTTTTCTCCTCCATGAACCCTTGATAATTCATAAATTATTATTTTGTCATGTCTTACACTGTCCGATGTCTTTGTTCACCCTCTTTTCTATTGCCCAATTTTAGAACATTTTATCCTTCCTGTACTCATTGTTATTAGTGTAATTATTTCTTTTTACTTGTTGCAAAAATATACACGACGACTCATTCTCCCAATTTAACAACTTCTACATGTATAATTCAGTGCAATTGATTATATTCTGTCTTGTGCAACCTGGTATATACTTATCTAGAAAATTTTCTTTCTTGTATACATACAAAAGGTAGGTAACCTCAGCTAGAATTTTACCTCTCTTTAGGTCTTTTGTTAGTTGTTTCTTCTCTGTGGAGTATTTTTTCCTCGACCTTCACCTGCTTCACCGTCTTATTTAAGACCATTGACAGTACTTTCTTTTTCTTGTCCAATTAGACCATAAGCTCCAAGAGAATAGGGATAATGCTTCCTTTTTTTAATACCATATTTTCACTGCCCAGAAGACTATAATTATCACATAGTAGGTGCTCACTAAATGCTTTAATGAATACATATTTAGTATTATAAAAATGAGACCAGATTGTACATGTGTTTGGTACTCTGTAAAGAAAGGTGAGTAAAATATATTACCTCGGACCTTAGATTGCTTAAAGGTTAGCAGAAAGATGAGAAATTAAATATGTCATAACAGAATGTGATAAGTACTCTGGGAGGTGGACTACAGCAGGGATGTGTAGCACTGGAGCAGCTGTCTAATTTGGGTGGGGGAGAGAGTGCTTTCTGGAGTGGTGACAATGTAAATAATCTTACACCTTCTAATTTGTATGTCATTTCTTTTAATCAGTGTAATTTATAATTACTGGGTTATTTTATAGTATGTAAATACCAGAGTTTAATCAATCAGATTTTTTGACTATTTTACAGATTCCATGTTTTTGTTGTTTAACTTAATTCTATTACGGACATTTTTGTCTTATCTTCAATTATTTTGAAAGCAGTTTTTACTTGGAAGTAGGATTTCTGAATCTGAGGGTTATAAATATTTTCAAAGCTATTGATACGTAAAACCACATTACTGCCCATGGAAGTTATACCAGTATATATTTCCAGCATCAGTATATTAAAATGACACCCCACCCCAATCTTGCTAATTTGATGGATAAAAACTGATGGTGGCAAAGGGTATAGCTTGCGTCATCTCTGCTTGATTCACCTATGTGTATCATTGTTTGTAGACTAACAGCAAAATGAGTTTCAATTTAGATTTGAGAAGAATGGTATCTAGACAAATAATCCATAGAATCAGCACATAAGAATTGCTTGACTATTTCCTTTAGTTTTAATTGCCAACCATACTAAATTGTACACTTTGCCCTTGTGTGTCAACTACTTTCGAGCACTAGTATTAACTAGAACTGTTCTAGTGTTGTATGATTTTTTAATCTCTTTCATTTTCTAAGTATGGCAAATTTAGAGAAACCAAGAATAGGCTATTTATTTTGAGATCAGATACTTTTAAGAAGATTGTATCTTGACACTGGGCCTAGCAACTAACTTCTTTTTAATTATTGTGGCCAGAAACACCAGATGAAAATGGTAAAACCCAGAGAGCTGATGATTTTGTCTTGAAGAAAATAAAGAAGAAAAAGAAGAAGAAACACCGAGAAGATATGCGAGGAAGACGCCTTAAAATGTATAATAAGGAAGTACAAACCGTCTGTGCTGGCCTGACCCGCATCAGTAAGGAAATCCTCACCCAAGGACAAATAAATAGCACTTCAGGAGTTAATAAAGAGTCCTTCAGGTATCTGAAAGATGAGCAGCTGTGCCGGTTAAATTTGGGCATGCAAGAATATCGGGTACCCCAGGGAGTACAAACACCTTTTATGACTCACCAGGAGCATTCTATTCGTAGAAATTTCTTAAAAACAGGTACTAAATTTAGCAACTTTATTCATGAGGAACGCCAGTCCAATGGTGGTGCTCTTGTCCTTCATGCTTACATGGATGAACTCTCATTTTTGTCTCCAATGGAGATGGAGAGATTTTCTGAAGAGTTTCTTGCTTTGACATTCAGCGAAAATGAGAAAAATGCTGCTTATTATGCTTTAGCAATAGTGCATGGAGCGGCTGCTTATCTCCCAGACTTCTTGGACTACTTCGCTTTTAATTTCCCCAACACTCCAGTGAAAATGGAAATTCTGGGCAAGAAAGATATAGAAACAACAACCATTTCAAACTTTCATACTCAGGTAAGATAAAAGCATTGTTAAATTATTTCATTAAGCAGTTGCATTTTCTCAACAGTATTAGCCTTTATGTTTCATAGCTCAAGTTTCTGATGCAAATTCTTGGTGGAAAAGCTATTTCAAACTGAACTCCTTTCAATGAAGAATCTTAATTGCTGGAGTTCTTTCTGGGGAGGGAGGATTTGTTATTTGCTTGGTTTAAGCAATGTGTGTTACCCATTATTAGAAGTCTTTCTGGGGAGTCAGTTTGAAGAAAACACTTGTTTCTTCGCCCATCAGGTCTTGCCTGTGTTTATATTTAGTAGTCTCAACTGCCTTTCAGACTCTCTTAGGTCACAAGGAAGCACCCGAGGGCATTGGCCAGGTATTTGCTTCTTTTTTGTTTCTCTCCTTTCAGTAACTTGTTGGCAGTCTATCCCAGAAACACCCCCTATATGTGACTTGGAAGGGTCACCAGGAAGACCGCCACAGCCTCTGCTCCTCCTGCCTGCACACTTGTGGGTGAAGGCACTTTCGGAAGCCGTGCTTGGGCAGCTAGGCTTAAGTCAGCAGGGAAACCCCTCCTTCCTAACCAGTGGAATTTAACCGACCTTTTTTTCAAATGAAGTTTTTTATTTTAGGGAATAAAATGAAATTAATATGTGTTCTAGGTTTTTTCTTGCTTCCTCATAATAGGATTATGAGTGGTCAGCTACCAGCTTTTGTACTTTATGTATTATAAGTTCTAACAAGTTCATTGGAGACTTTCACGTTTTAGGGATTTATGATTATATAGCCTGTTTTTTTCCAGGTTATCTAATAAGTTGCCAGTCTTCCCTTAAGAATTTTTTTCCAAGTAAAGTAGATTGTTGCATAGTAAGACTCTCAGCTGCCTGCATCACAGTGGTTTCAAGCCATTTCAATTTATTGGAAAACCTCTCTAATGTGAATCTTTTTTAGTGATTCTTACCATCCATGCCTCTTGTGAGGGGAGTGTCCAGTTTAGATTTATGAGCGTCAGAATTTCTCTAATTGAAGTTCTCTCTGCAGTAGAGAGAGCAGGAGCAGTCAATCTGGAGAGGTCGCAAGATGGGGCTGCCCAAGACGTTGGAACACGATGTGCAATAAAGGGCTTCGTCTTGGATTTTGGCCTTGTTACCACAATCAGGTACTGAAGTACTGACATTTTTAGTAGATTTTGTTTTTTCTTTTTCTTACTTTTTTAAAAAGGAGTTTGGCCCATTGAAACGTAAGGAATCCTATTTTTATAAATATTGCAAAGAAGCAGAGGTCTCCTCATGTAGCCCCATCATCTCATAAGTCCCTGTCTATTATAAAGAAAGGCTGCTGAGAGCACAGACAACCATCCTTTGTCACTTTTTAGTTTAGAAAAATGCAGCAAATTTTCTCTTGTTTCATACACGGATAAGCATATCTGAGAAATAAAAGCAGAAATATGTGTGGGGAAACGTCCTGGCTTTATAAGAGCGACTTTTTTTAGCTTTCATGTTGGTTATTCTGTAGTAGATCAAATTTGTATATCAACAGACAATGCCCAGTCTAAGTAGTTAATAGAAGAAAATACCCCTGAATATTCCCTGCTGATTTTTGTCCTCCAATTCTTTTTTTTTTAAAACGGAGCTGAAATTTCAATGACTGTACCAACAACTTACCTTAAGATATATAAAATAACGTGTTAAGAACATGTTAAATTGTTATTTAATTAGTTGTATTTCTCATTAAACATTTTAATCACATAAGAATGTTGAGGACTGTTGAATGAATCTTGTGTTCTGATGGCCTTCGAACTTAATTTTGCTTATGAATCTTCATTCATTGGGAAGAGGTGTGGGATGGGAATGGGAGGTTTAATTAGTCCATTCGTTAAGTACGTGCCTGTAAAATATTTGGCTGTTGTCGGCATAGAAGCTCACATGGTGGCTCAAGTTTATTTAAGCACTTCATGGCCTACAAAAATACTTTCACACTCATACCTGAAAACAACCTATGGGATAGATGAATACTTTTATCTTCATTTACAATGAAGAAATTTTGAGAGGCTTTGAAACGTTCTTTGTTATTCAACATCATATAGTTAGAAGAGCCAGGGATGCAAACCTGAACAATACTTCAAACATAAAAAGAGATTAGTACTGTCTCTTAGAACAACTAGTAACAGGTCTTATCTCTAATATACCTTTAGATTGCTAGGAATTAGGTGAGTATTTTGGATGTTTTGAGAACTCTTAGGAAGTTCTTTTAAGCCCATAAAGAATAAGTTTTCTATTACCATAGAAATCCTGTTATTGAAAGTTATTGGCAGTTGAAATATTGAGTCATAGTTGTTCATGACTATATTTCAAAATACTTTTTCTACAAGCATTGATTGGGAACCTGCCATGTACTGATAACTCTTCATTAAAGGATTAATTAATAAGCTCATTTAGCTCACAGACTTGTGGGGGGTGGGAGTGTAGTAAACCAGCAATTGTTATACAGTTTGGTAAATACTTGAGAAATACATAGAGATAGCTCTATAATAAAGGGGGTACAGTTTGTCGGTATATTTAACATAGACATGAAGTAATTAGAAAAGACATTCAAATCCTTAAGTAGCATATTGAAAGAAGATGAATGTGTAGATAAGAAAGCAGCGAAAGGACAATTTTAAGCAAAAGAAGTAGTCTGCATATGCAGGCATTAGAGATAGCGCTTCAGGAAGCTACAGATGTGAACAGAATGCATGCTGTTTAGGATGTTGAGACTGGAGAGAGAAAATTACGATTGTGAAGCGCTTTATATGATGTGCCAAAAAGCTAGTATTTTTTCTTAAAGGTAATAGGAAGTTATTGGTAAATTTTAATGAGGGAAACAATATTACAGAGATTATACATAGTAAATGCAGGGGATATATTTGAGAGGGGAAATGAGATTAGAAGCAAGAATACTGGTTAGGTTACTGGAGTCACTGGATGAGAAATGTTCCCACTAAAGGGATCTGAAAAATAATTAGAAACTAGGATTGGCTGAATTTGGTGTAGTTTTAAAAAGTGGTTTACATAAATTAGTATATATTGGTGCTAAACAGAGTCATTACACAGTGCAAAAAGTTGATTTATTTGGTAAAAGATTGATAAAAAATTCACTTTGAGATATTTTGAGTTGTAGGTACTTGTGGGTAACTTGCTGTTAGAAAGAAACTTTAGACAGTTGAATAGATTGGGAGACATGTCTAGGTTGGTGATGCAGAAGTGAGATCCAGTAGAAGGTTGGAGATCCAGGGATAGCATCTACCGTGGAAAAGGGACAAATCCAAGAATGGAATCCTGTAATCTGCCTGCATTGTAAGTATGAGAAAGACCAAGAACTAGCGCTAGGAAGAAGACCTAGGTTGTAAGAATATACAGTGACTAAGAATGACATCTATATGAAGGACCAAGTAAGATAAGGATAGAAGAATGTTAGATTGGTCGGTTAGAAATTTAATTGGAAACTTTATCAAGATCAGTACTTAGCAAACCAGGGATATTCAAATATTGTAAGCCTTGCTTTTTCTTTAGGACATTGCTACTCAAAGTGCCTCTGTGGGCCTCAACCCAGACCTCCTGAATCACAACCTGCACATTTTGACATAATCTGCATACGATCCACATGTACATTAAGAAATAAAAAGGTTTTCTTTGTGCAGAAATCAAAAAATTATTAGTGATTAAAGCCATGTTCTACATAAAGGATTTTTTTTATTTGCTCTCCCTCTCCCATTTTAACAGGCACTTTTTTTCCGTTTAATTCAACAATGTTGCCAGAAACAGTAGTAATATTTTTATGTCTCAAAGGACAAAGTTCCCATCATTTAGCTCTGAAAATCATGCCATGTTTATAGAACTTCTAAAATGTTGATTGTATCATAATGTCAATTAAGGAATAATTAACAGATTTCAGCTTTAGAACAATATCTCCTATGACTTCTGCTTTCTCACTCTGTTTGAAGTAAGGGGGAAAAATAAATTTCAATCTTAGCATGATGCTTTAATTGATATCAACTTACCTCATTTGCCACTAGATAGTTTGTGTTTTATAATGTAATTTTTATAATTCTAGAACATTTTTATAATTCTGTAGGATTAGGTAGTCTGATTAAGTTCTAAATAATCTAGCTAAATTACAGGTATTGACAAAATTCTTTTGTAGAATCTTTAGACCAGTTAATTAAGAAAAATTAGTGTTCACTTACAAATGTGTTTTACCTTAGAATTATATATAAGGGAGACTTCTAAAAGTTCATGGGAAAATTATCTTTTAATTCCACTTTCCCATAAGTTTTTGAAACTTCCTATACAAATGCAATTTTTATTATTTTGCTAGATGCTATGTCTTGTAGTTATTGCCTAAATTGAAAACTTATGACTGGCTTTAAACTTTTAATTGTGATTGTTCTGCTTCAAATCTGCATCCCTTGGCTCTCCTTACCTGATACAAATCCAATAGTGGCAGATCCTCTTAAGGAATAATTTTTTGCTTTGATTTCTGAATGGCACTAAACCCTGAGAGTTAAGGTTTAGCAAATTTCAATATGCATACAATTTACCCAGGAATCTCCATAAATGCCCATTTTGATTCTGCAGGTATGAGGTGTAAAAGTAGCTTTCTAGCTGAGCTATAACAACCTCCTTCGCATTGCTGATGCTGCTGGATGGAATAACAAGGCTGTAAACTCTACTTGTGAATTGTGAAAGAAAACAATCATAAAAAATACAGTAAAGTTAAATGGGGAGTTATTGTAAATATTCCCATTTGAGACTCTCTCATCTCAACAAATAAGTAACTGAAGGGGGTTTATGGGGAATCGTATTTGTATATGTGTGCTTAGGGTTATGGGGAAATGATAAAAATGCTTATATGCAGAAAAAGGCTTTTGCACTTTATCTGGGAAATGTGCGTGATTTCTGCTTTTTAAAAAATAGCTGCATGTAAATGTATATACAATATTGAGGTCTTAAATGGTAGACAGAAGCATGAGGATGGCATTGGAGCCAGCCTTGTTTCTTCTGTTATGCATGCATAAGGCTGTAGTCATTATCAAAGCTCATTCAATGACCACAACATTCTAAGGTTATCTTTATTACTTTGTAAAATGATAATGTTCTGTGGGATTAGAGATTCAGTGTTAATATCTTGAGTACGAGAAAACCAAAAAATGTAATATCCTTATTGTTGTTTGGACATAGCCTAAAGTGAGCTTTAATCAGTTTTTTTCTGATTTGGGATTAATATAATTAGTAGTACTGATGAAGAGAATGAGGGGCGATGGTGTCCTAGTAGGTTTCACGCTGGGCTGCTGACCTTAAAATTGAAATTCACTAGCCACTCCTCCGGAGAAAGATGAGGCTTTATTCCTATAAAGGGTTCTTGGAAACCCACAGGGACAGTTCTACCTTCTCTTCCAGGGTCAGTTTTTGAGTTGAGAGTGGAACTAGTAGTTTGTAGCTGAGGAAATCTCTGAGAAACTATGAATCAGTATACATATTTATTTACTACAGTAGAATGACAAAGTAATACCAACATTGAGCTCAAACATGGTGATTATTAGGCTGCAACATTTCATTCTGTTTGCGGAAGTTTATGAGTTGAAACCAACTTAATTGCACCTGTCTTAATTCTCCATTGCTGCAATAAGAGAAATTCTACAAGTTGGTGACTTTAACAAACAAATGTATTCCTTCACAGTTCAGGAAGCTCTAAGTCTGAATGTAGGCTGCCATCTCTGAGGGAAGGTCTTTGTCTACTTTACACATCTTGGGCTCTCTGTTCCATGAAGGTCTTCAGGTAGCTTGACATCACTGGCTCCTAGGTCTTGGAGGTTCCCAGAGCAGGGACTCTTGGTCCAAAGTATGCAGTTTGTTCTGAGTTCTTTCATAATAGTACTAAGTCCTTATACTCTACTTGCTTCTCTCTCCTTTTAGCTCTTGTCAGAGAAAAGGTGATGCAGGCCATATCCAAACTAATTCCCCTTAAGCCAATCAGGGCTTATCACCAGATGAGGTCATGGGGGGGATAAAGTAGTATCACATAATTGTCAAATTACATTGTTACATGGATTCTCAGTGGCTTGGCACAGATTTGTTGCTAACTTGGCACATATTATTTTAGGGGGACACAATTCAGTCTATGAAAGCATTCAACAACACCATGTTGGTTTTTCCCCCACATTTTTATATAAACAGAAGAATCATTTTATGTAGCTTCTATTTTCTGAAATAAAATTGAATAAGATGGTAGGCTGAGGGTTTTTTTTATAAGTAAAGCTTATAATGACATTTTGGTGCAGACTCAATTTGACCCATTCACACTACTATTGCACTGTATTTTGAAGTGGTGATACCTTTCTACTTATATATCTTAAGGCTAGAAAGATATGTGGCCCTTTTTTCCCTTTGTTTTTTTAAGCAACCCTTTTTTACTCTTTATGTTTTTTTAAAGGACCAGATGAAATATACTTCTTCTGACAACAGTTCTGTGGGCTTTCCCAAAGGCTGAATTTTCTCTAATGGCATTATGTCTCCTACTTCCATGGTGGTCTTTTTTTTTTAACTGTTTTTTAAATTGTGGTAAAACTTACATAATTTTAACCATTTAATATCAACAATAATTTAACTCAACAAAATAATAACATAAGATATTAACAAAATATATCCAGAGATAAATCCAGCACTAAAGAAGCATTTATGTGACATGCCTAGAGACTGCAACAGAGATTTTGAATGCATAAAGAGAAGCCAGAAAGAACAGAAGAGATAATAATCAGTAATGTTCTAGGAATTGTACAGTAGTGCTTAAGGCCAAAAATGAGGGGCTTTTAGACACTATGTGTTTGTGACAGGAGCCCTGGTGGCATAGTGGTTACAGGTTGGGCTGCTACCCACAAGGTCAACAATTCAAAACCACCAGCAGCTCTGTGGGAGAAAGATGAGGCTTTTTACTTCCGTAAAGTATTTAGTCTATGAAACCAACAGTGGCAGTGAGTTTGGTTTGGGGTTGTTTGTAGAAATTATTAGGAAATAAAGTATTTTATTCCATGTGTTCACGGCTTTATAGAGGTATAGTTTTCATATAATAAAATTCACATATTTTAAATGCTGAATTTGAAGCATTTGTATTACCCCTAAATACTCTTGACACCTCATAGCTGGAGGCATGATTGCACTTGTTTAAGAGTGTTCTATGAAGTGTTGAGAGCATAACATCTTTGTTCTTCTTCCTACCCTCATCTTCTTGTTAATTACCATGGAGTTGATTCAGGCTCATAGTAACCCTTTGTAACAGAGTAGAACTACCCCATATGATTTTCATGAGTATAGTCTTTGTGTATGTGTGTATTTTCTTTTTTAAAAATCATTTTATTATGGGCTTAATTAACTATCATAAGCCATACACACATCAGTTGTGTAAAGCACATTTGTACATTCATTGCCCTCAAAGAGTATAGTCTTTATGGGAGCAGATTGCCTGGTCTTTTAACGCAGTCACTAGTGGCCTTTAACGGCTGACCTTTCAGTTAGCAGCTGCATGTTTGAGCACTGATATCCAGGACTCTCTTATTCACTGTTATGGAAATGCAAATCAAAACCACTTTGACATAGCTCTTCACATCCACTAGGATGGCTATAATTGTTTTAAATTTAAACAGCAACGAAAAGAGCCTAAATAAGTGTTGGTGGTGATGTAGAAAAACTGGAATCCTCATATATTGCTGTTGGGAATATAAAATGATATAGCAGTTTTGGAAAAACAGTGGTTATCAAAAATTTAAACATATAATTGCTGTATGATCCAGCAATTCCATATTCTTATGTATATACCCACAGGAAATAAAGACAGACACTGAGATAGATATTTGTATGCTAAAGTTCATAGCAGCATTGTTAACAATAGCCAAAAAAGTAGAAACAACTAGAATCAACAGATGGATGGAGAAAATGTGATAGTATGCCAACAGTGCAGTGTTATGCAACTGTGCAGAAGAATGAAGTTTTGATACATGGATTAACAGTGATGCTAAGTGAAATAAGCCAGATACAATAAAAGGACAAACATTATATTCTGTGATTCTCATTTTATGAAATGTCTATATCAGGCCAAGTTACTGGGTCAAAGTAGATGAAAGACACTAGAAACTTGGGCCAAGAATTGAGATTTAATTTTGATGGGTACAAATGGTCTGTTTTGTGTTAGAAACAAATTAATAGACGCTCATGTGTATAAGAAAGAGCTTTATATATAAGAGCAATTGAATATTGAGAAAACATCCCAGCCCAGCCTGGTCCAGATCAAGTCCATAAGTCTGGTGTTAGTCCATATGTCTAATACCAATCTATAAATTCTTCTTTAGACTCACAACACATGCACTGATGCCGAATGCAGGGAGATCACAGGCCAGTGGGTAAAAAGTCTTGTGGATCCAGTGGTGGAGGAAACATCTCAGTGCTGGTGTGCGTTTCCACATGGCTCCTCCAGCATCATTGTAGCTCCAAGGGGCTCGTTGTCAGAAATGTCTCTCTTGGAGCCTCAAAACGAGGTCATCAAACTACGACCTGATTGACAGGCCAAACCCCATCCCTTTACGCTTAAAGTCTCGGATTGACAACAGATTATGTAACTACCACATGTTTGGAGTGGTGAAAAATTTTAGAAGTAGATGTGGCAATAGTGTGCTCTTAACAATGGTTGGTGACTTGATATGCCCAGCATTTCTGCAGTAGAAAGCTATAGTAGTGTGATTCTGTAAACGTGTGAGCCCTAGAAATCCTGTGGGACAATTCTATTCTTGTCCTATCGCATAACTACCAGTTAAAATCAATAGACTCATAGCAACATTAACACACACCTCCCACCCTGTCCTGCAATGTAGTTTCCTTTACCACGTAGTTCCCAAACTTTAGCCTACTGCTTCTTTTCAGACAAAAAACATTACTCAGCACACCCTGGCATTTAAAAATATTTATACTCTTGCCCATCATCCAGGATAAAGTATAGGCACCTGTTTTTGCAGCCCCCCAGGGATTGGCATTGCCCACTTTGGGAAACATTGTTTTGCCAATAGTGCTTTATTTATTTGTAAAGCTCTGATTTACTCACTAGTATCCTTTTATTTCGACCTAAAGGATTCCCTGTGGTATTCCTGGTAGGATTGGTTTGTTAGTAAAAATCCCCTTGGTGTTTTGTTTTTTTTTCTCTTTTAAAATCATGGAATATCTTAATTTCTCCTTAACTTTTGAAGGGTAGTTTTAATGGGTATAGAACTTTTGCTTGATTTTTACCCTCCAGCATCTTAAATATATCACTCTGGCCTTCATGATTTCTTTTGTGAATTCAGCTGTTAATCTTATTTTGGATCCCCTATAGATGATGAGTCGCTTCTCTCCTGCCACTTTCAAAATTTCTTTGTTTTTGTGTCTCTGTATTTAACCTACTAGTAAGTTTGTTGGGCTGCTTGGATGTATAGATTCATTTCTTTTACTAAATTTTGAAAGGCTTTGACCGTTCTTCAAATATTATTTTCCCCCTTTTTGCTACTGCCTTCTGGGATTCCAGAATGCACGTATTATCCATTTACTAGTAGCTTATAAGTCCCTTCGTTTCTGTTTACTTTTCTCCAGTCTTTTGTCTTTCTACTTCTCAGACTGAGTAATTATACTTGTTCAATTTTGAAGTTTGTTGATTATTTTTTCTGTCTAATGAAATCCATTAATGGATCCTGCTACTCAAGTTTTTGTTTTAATTTATGTACTTTTTAGTTTCAGAATTTTTAATCGTTTTATCACAATCATTGTATACATCAATTGTGTAAAAGCACAATTGTATATTCATGCCCTCATCATTCTCAAAACATTTGCTTTCTGCTTGAGGCCTTGGTATCAGCTCCTCATTTTTTCCCTCCCACCCTAGTCCCCCCTCTCCCCTCCCCCCTCCCTCATGAACCCTTGAAAATTTATAAATTATTATTTTGTCATATCTTGCCCTGTCCAACGTTCTCCCCTCACCGACTCTTCGGTTGTCTGTCCCCCAGAGAGGAGGTCACATGTAGATCCTTGTAAACGGTCCACCCTTCCAGCCCACCCTCCCTCTACCCTCCCGGTATCACCACTCACACCACTGGTCCTGAAGGAATCATCTGCCTTGGATTCCCTGTTTCCAGTTCCTATCTGTACCAGTGTGCATCCTCTGGTCTAGCCAGAGTTGTAAGGTAGAATTTGGATCATGATAGTGGGGGAGGAGGAAGCTTTTAGGAACTAGAGTAAAGTTGTATGTTTCATGTTGCTACATCTCATCCTGACTGGCTCACCTCCTCCCTGAGACCCTTCTGTAAGGGGATGCCCAGTGGCCTACAAATGGGCTTTGAGTCTCCACTCCGCACTTCCCTCCTCATTCACTATCATAAGATTTTTTGTTCTGATGATGCCTGATATCTGATCCCTTCGACACCTCATGATCGCACAGGCTGGTGTGCTTCTTCCATGTGGGCTTTGTTGCTTCTGAGCTAGATGGCTGCTTGTTTACCTTCAAGCCTTTAAGATCCCGGACACTATATCTTTTGATAGCCAGGCACCATCAGCTTTCTTTGCTACATTTGCTTATGCACCCATTTGTCCTCAGTGATCGTATCATGGAGGTGAGCACAGTATGATTTTTTGTTCTTTGATGCCTGATAACTGATCCCTTTGGTACCTCGTGATCACAAAGTTGGTGTGCTTCTTCCATGTGGGCTTTGTTGCTTATGAGCTAGGTGGCCGCTTGTTTACCCTCAAGCCTTTTAAGACACCAGAGACTATATCTTTTGATAGCCAGGCACCATCAGCTTTCTTCACCACTTTTGCTTATTCACCCGCTTTGTCGTCAGCGGTTGTGTCGGGGAGGTGAGCATCATAGAATGCCAATTTAATAGAAGAAAGTATTCTTGCATTGAGGGAGTGCTTGAGTGGAGGCCGGATGTCCTTCTGCTACCTTAACACTAAACCTATAAATATATGCACATAGATCTATTTCCCCATCCTCATATATATATTTACATATATACATGCCTTTATTTAGACCTCTAAATGCCCTTTGCCTCTAGCTCTTTCCTCTATTTCTTTTGACTTTCCTCTTGTCCCACTATCATGCTCAGTCTTCATTTGGGTTTCAACAATTCCTCATGGTTACATTGCCCTTGATCACACCCTATCAGGCTTCCTATACCCTCCTCACCACCGATTTGGATCACTTGTTCCCGTGTTACTGGGTTTGTTAACACCACTACCTTTCCCCTCACCTCCCCCTCTTCCATGTCCCACTGGAACTGTCGGCTCCGTTGTTTTCTCCTCCAGATTGTTCATCCAGTCTATCTTATTTAGACAGACCTGCGGAGATAATAACATGCACAAAAACAAGGCAGAGCAAAACCAAGCAACAATATACAACAACAACAAACCAGTGACAACATAACCAAAACACAACAGTAAAGAAAGCTTGTAGTTAGTTCAAGGACCGTTTGTTGGCCTTTAGGAGTATTTTCCAGTCCAGTCTGTTGGGGGACCACGCTCTGCCCCGAAGTCCACCTTCAGCATTCCCTGAGGACCACGCCGCTCTGTTCCCTTGCTGTTCTGTTGCACCCCCTTAGTGTTTTGCTTCCGTGTGGCAGGGTCAGATCAGGTGCAGTTACCACACTGTGTCTCAGGTGTTGTCTCCTGTAGGGCTATGGGTCAGTGAGGGACGTCATGTCTCATAGTGAGGCCGGTCATGTGGTCCCCTCTGGGGACTGGCTGCTCTAATCGGGAACATGGTCCTCAAGGCCTGGTGGGCCTGGATGTGCTCCACTCTCTCCTCCTCCCCCTTTATCTACTCCTGTGTGCATCAGTCAGATATGTCACACTCCTGAAGCTGCAGATTCAATGCCGTCCTTTGAAATAAATTTTTCTGGTGGCAGGGGCAGGTGTCCACTTAGTAGTTGGGATTGGGGCTGGCCCCTCAGACCTCTCCACTGGTTCCCTACTCCACACCAGCATGTTGCATTCGCACCTTGGGGCACTGGGTTGGAGTCTGGTCCCTCTTTCCCTGAGGAGATATAAATAATACCCTCTCCTTGGGTGGGTCAGTGCCCTGTGCCCCCGCTACCCATTTTTTCCCCCTTTCCTCACCTCCTTTTTAGCTGTCTACCATATGTATCTCTGTATTTGGTCTGGTCTCTGCCATATTATCTGGCCCTCACCTCAGGAGTGTTTGTATTCAGTAGCTTTTTCCTTATGCTCCTTTTGCATTTTTTCCCCAGAATTTCTTTTGGTTCTATTTTTCAACCTCTACCTCTTTACTGATACTTCATTTTGTTCACACATTAATTTCCTTTAGTTCTTTGCCGTGTCTTCTTTATTTGTCACAATAAGTCTGAAACGGCCAACATGTATTTCTAGTATATACAGTACTGGACTTCATCAGGGATACTTTTTGTTAGTTCATTTTTTCTTTTGAGTTGGGCACACTTTAAACGTGTGTGTGTGTGTATTCATGCATTGTGACTTTTTGTTGAAAGATGGACCTTTGAATGTCATAATGTGGTAACTCTGGGAATGAGTTTCTACCCCTTCCTCAGAGTTAGCTGTTCTTGATTGTAGCATGGTTAGGTTGTTGAGGTTCAGTCAGTGTTTTAACTTAGGCTTTCTTCAGTGCCAGGAGTTTGATGATAAAACAAACTCAAATATAAAAAACCTCTCCTAGTCTCGTTGGGTTGCCTTGGCTCTGTGTTGGTTGAGGCATTCCTCCAGTAGATGGGCCTTCAAAAGTTTGTGAAAGAATGGATTGAAAAGGTACTGGACTTCTTCCATGAATTTTTTGAGGGCCACCTCATTCTTACTCAGCTCATTTACTATTCTGCCTCAACATTTACTTTCTATTACAATTAGTGTATAGATCAGCTATTAATGAAACTAGGGATTTTCTCAGGTCTTTTTTGAGCACGTGTTCCATCTTAGACATGCACATATCTTTCTAAGTTTCCCAATACACACAAGCTCTGTTGAATGCTTTACTTTTCCAAAGAAATTTCCTTAACTTTTCCACTTGCATTGTTTTGAACACTTTATAATATTTTCCCTTTCTACCTTATATGGATTGTAAGTTAGGTGAATAGAGACAAGCATCTTGCATCAGTTTCCAGTAGGTCACACAGAAGGTTTAGACATGAAAAAAATAATTTGTGAAGAAGGACTATTTTTCTGGAACCCAGGCTCTGGGATTGTCAGTTGCCAGGTTGAAGAGGGAATGGGTTATGGGCAAGTAAAAAGCCACCAAGCTTCTTTTCTAGTTCTAAGTTGCCTCTTTCTTTTCCTTTTAAAAATAGTTTTATTGTCATGTAATTCACGTACCATACATTTCAGTGGTTTAAATGTATTAAAAAGAGTTGTACATTCACCGCCACAATAAATTTTAGGATATTTTCTTCATTCTTGTACCCATTACTAGTTCCCTGTTACCCCACAACTTCTCCTGCCCTAACCCTAAGGAACTACTAATCTAGTTATGGTCTGTGAATTACATATCCTGGGTTTCATATGACGAAAATCATACAAAATCCCAACCACAAAATAACACACAGAAAAATCTCACTCCAAAAGAAAGCAGAAGATAGTAGACACTAGAACAAATGTTAAACGTTAACCCAGCTCTGTCTGCACCAGTCCGTTTTTCAATGCACTCTGAGGGCAAGGCTGTTCACATCCCTGGCAATGATTTAGGGAATTCAAGAGGAGCTCTGCAAATAGATAATTTGATCTTTCACCATAGCCTTCTTAAGTTGACTTTTTAATCTTTCTTCCCCAGAATTCTGACCCAGTTGTTTCTAACAGTTGTTGCTTGTTTCCTCAATGCATATTTATGGTGGTTGTTTCCACTGGTCTATGTTTTGCTCAGTACATTGTTGTTTCCTCCATGCACGTTTGGAGGTGCCTGCTGTGCTCAGGTGCTGTTGGATTGCTCTACAAGTAGACATCTCTGCCTTTCATCACTTGAAAGAGCGGTGTTTTGCTTTTTGTGTTTTTTAGCAGATTTGGCGATGCAGTCTGTTGATTTTTTTCCCTGTTAATTAAAAAAATATTATTTGGGAGTTAATATATACATCATTCCATAGTTCAGTCATGTCAAGCAGAACTGTACAATTGCTACCACAATCAATTTCAAACATTTTTTGTCTTCTTGGACTCCTTGACACCATCCACCTGTGGTTGATTTCTTGGCTGCTGTTTTCCAGAGTGTGATTGTGGATCCTTACATGGAATCCTTGTGCTTGGTCCAGTGGTGAGGATTTTTATTTTCTTTATATTGAGATGTAAATCAAGCTGAAGGCTCCAGTCTATTTTTTTTGGTCTGCAAGCAAGGTTTGCCATCTGCATATTAATGTCTTATGAGTCTTTCTCCCATCCTTATGGTTCATTTTTCTTCTTATACTTCAGAGTCTTAGGCATATTTGCTTAGCGTGCTGCTTGGATCTGTAAAGTGAAAAGATACAATCCTGACATACACCTCTGCCATTTGACAGGTGGCACTCGCCAGTAGCCGTATTGATTCCTGGTGTTGTGGTTTCTGTTCCCCCTTTAACATGCCTCTACGGCATACATTCTGAGAGATGGTAGAATTTGATCTGTTCTTTGCTTTGAGTGTCAAGATAAAGAGTCTTCCAAACATACCAAATCCTAATAATAATCTAGGGCTTGTATTTTAAAATACACATCAGGATCTGGAGTTCTTTACCTGTAAATTCTTTTTTATAAGGTCTGGAATGAGGAGGCAGACATGTATTTTAAACAAGTACATATTGAAATGATGCTGTTGATATATTTTACTATATGTACTTGTTAAAACACTCACTTTTAAAAACTCTTATTACAATCCATAATACATCATTTGTGTAAAGTACATTTGTACATTACACCCACTTTCTTAAATTATGTGCCATCTATTATTATTCTGATTTCCTTCATTGAAGTACTTTAGACCAAATTTCATTGACTCACATACCAAAGAATCTCCCAGAGATCTTTTCTATCCTCTTCATAGTACAAATTTTGAAAGCATTTATTTAAAAATAGGTGATTGTTTGATAGCTTGTCTCTTCATAAGATGTTTATAAGGCTCCTATTGATCTAAGAAACTACTTTTTCATCTTTTGCTCACCTTCTTGTTAAAATAGAAAAGATATCCCACTTCCTCCTCACAGGCTAATTTGGATGGTTAACCACATGGAGAATTTCAAGCCCACTGGCCCCTGCAAGGAAGAAAGATAAGGTTGTCTGTTTGCTTAAAGAGGTATAGCCTCCAACCTTGTAGAGTCACTGCGAATTGTAATGGACTCAAAGGCATTTTGCTGTTTGGCTTTTGGTCTTACGTTCTGGATTTTATTCTCTAACCTACTTAGTGTCTTGAATATCAATTATCCACCTTCCTCCTCACCAAATGAGTATCTTTAACCTTCTCTTCCTTATTTTATATAAAAATATAAATTTGATGAAATGAATCCCTGCTTTATATATTTTCTTCACTTTTTGAAGAAGAAACTTCTCATTTCAACCCAGAAGTAATTAAGTATCTTGAATCTGTGATTTATCATTTTCCAATCATCTTTTAATATTTGCCATCTTAAAAAGACATGCTTGGTAAAGTGGAAGGTCAGCAAAAAGGAGGAAGACTGTCATGGAAATGGATTGACACCCTGTCTGTAACTGTGGCTCATACATAATCATTGTGAGGGTGGTTCAGACCAGGCAGTGTTTCCTTCCATTGTGCCTGGTAGGTGGCTCCTAACAGCAACAACATACACAAACAGAAGTAAATCTTGAAATTTTTCATTTTATAATTTCCAAGCATCTATTTTACTATCTATATATGAACGCACCTAAAATATAGTACTCTTTTGTGGGTTTAAAAACTTTACAAATAACCTGTTGTATTTATCATTCTGCAACATTTTTTGAGAACATGTTAATACATATAACTAGTACACCTGTTTTAAAAATATCTTTAATTTTGTGGTGGAGGAAGCACACAGTAGATACTGCACATGCATTCAAGTTTCTGCATGTATAATTCAGAGACATAGATTATATTCTCACACAAATGTATTCTGACTCACTATTATTTTGTGTGAGTATATGAAAGTTATTCTCCTGTTTGTAGACATTTAGGTTGTATCTAGTTTTATAAGGGTACTGTATTATAGGAGGCATCGATTTTCTCATATGCTGTTGACCCTTGAACAATTTGTAATGATTAGCTGTGCGCCAGGGTGCTGACTCTCATACTGTCAAATCCACATATAACTTTTGACTCCCCCAAAACCTAAGTACTAATAACTTACTGTTGACCCAAAGCCTTCTGGGTAACAGACAATTATTACATATTTGATGTTACATGTATTTACTGCACCTACATAAAAGCTGCATTGTCTTTGTGGTAGGTGTTTCCCAAAAGTAGGTTTAGCTCTTGCTGGTTTAGCTGCAGCAATGACTTCACATAAATGCCTTTTCTTTTCTCACAATGGCCTTTACCCTGGATTCATTTATTTTGAAATGACTAGCAGCCGCAGCTGTAGACCTCAAGCCATAGTTCATCTCAGTGATCCAATCTTTTCATGTATTGTCATGACTACAATGTTTCATGGGAGCACTTCCAGCATCACTGGTGCTTTTGGTATAGCTCTCTTGTTATTCATGGTGTATATAGTATTGCACTAAACATATGGAAAATAGGCAAGAACTTTGAGATACCACTTTTTACGGTGGCATGCAATGTTCTGGAGAGGTGAACTGCCCATGCAGAGATAAGTGCCACATAGCATTAAACAAAAATCTACGTGTAGTTGGACCCATGCAATTCAGACATGTGTTGTTCAAGGGTCAACTATATATCCTGGGACTTTTTCATCAAATTCTGGATTTCAGGATTCTGTTGCCTGAATTGAGTGACTCGCACATCCAGAATAAAGCTTTCTTCTACACTATGATTGCTAGTTTAGATAGGTGGAATTCTAGCTCGGAGGTTACTTTCCTTTAGACTTATGAAAGACTCGCTCTACTTCCTTTCAGCTTCTAGTGTTGCTGTTGGAAACTCCAATGCTGTAATTATTCTTTATCTTTTGCAGCAACCCGTTTTTTTCCCCTCTGAAAGCTTTAAGCCTCTTACTGTAAAGTTTCAGAATCCAAATTAATGTGTCCAGATGATTTTTTCTTTCCAAATTTACTATGAAATAATTCTGACATACAGAGGTATAAATAATAAATACCTGTGTTTCTATAAACTGGTCCTGAAATAAAATGTAGTGTAGTTGAAGACCTTTGGTGTGAGCCTTCTTAGAGTCACTGGCCGTAGTGGTGCATGGAGTTAAATGGGTTGGGTTGGATGAGTATTTAGACCATTTTAACAGGGGAATTCAAGACTTTGGCTGCTAAACTGCAAAGTTGGTGCTACAGATAGATCCACCAGTCCTCAAAAAAAAAGGTGAGACTGATGTTTTAAGCATTTACCGTTTTGGAAAGCATATGAAGTAGTTTTAATCTTTCCTGTAGGGTTTATTTTAGTCAGAATTGACAGCGGCAGAGAAAGGCGTGTGCTTCAGTTAAGAAGATTTTTGTGTGTGCTTATTTTCTTAGTTTCCCCCATTTTTTATTGTTGTTAATTGGTTACCAGACTTATTGATTGAACCCCTGATTTTCTTACCTTCTATTATGTTTTTAATTATCTTTTTGTTCTTTCTTGGAGATCTGATCTAATAACTGATTCCTTCTGTTGAATTTAACTATAATGTTTTATATGAACTTAACTATAATATTTTGAACATTAGAATTCATTCACCTTTTAAAATAACTGGTGCTATTCTGTGCAATATTTATTTCTCTGACATTATATTTCTTCTGAAATTTTATTTTCTCTGAGTTATCTCTGTTTTATCCCTCACTGTCCATTTTTACTTAGTATGTGAGCTGCTTTCTTCAAGCATGAGTCAGTTAAAGACTAGAAATTCTGTGAACACATAGTTGGGACTTATTAATTGGGAACTGACCATGTCATCGAGAGAAAAGCTCCAAATATACCAATCATTAGAAGGTTGGAGGCTTGAATCTATCCAGAGGTAGAAAGGCTTGGTGATCCTTTTCTGGAAAAAAAATATATATCCCATTGAAAATTCCATAGAGCACAGTTCTTCTGGGACAGACAAGAGTTAGTTGGAGTCAACTCAGTGACAACTTTTAAAAAATGTGTTTTTAATATGGAAGTGGTTGACATCTAAAATAATGCACTTCTCAAATCTGTGACTATGACCAGAGCAATAGCAGGTGGTGGTTTGGAGCAGGAAATGTGGGGTCATTGTATCAAAACAGCGTGGTTGTGATGCGGTAGGCAAGGGTAGATGGACAGTGAGGGACTTATTGGCTAGAGGAGGGCCTCAGATATGAGAGTTTATAGTTGTAGCAATGGTTTCTTTGATGCCTATGTGCTGAAAGATTTTTATGAATATTGAAGGCATGAGGACAGACAGGTAGAGAGTACGGAGGGAACCCTGATTTACTTCGTTTTTTTTTTTTTATGAAGTAGAAGCTATATATATATATGTTGAATATAAAAGGAAGTAGAGTAGAAACTATGAGGAGTGTCTGAGTTATTGGAAAGAAAACATTGTGCAGGACATTGCTAAGTGGCATTAAATTGGGAAACAAAATTCTAGGTGACACTAGTACACAGTTTACACAGTTTAGGTGCTCTTTCTTAACTTCATCTCCAGTGTGTGAGTAGCAGTGTAGGTATAGAAGAAGCTATTGTTAGAATGTTCCAGGCTTGGGGGCTTACAGGCAGGGATGGTGGAAGGACTCGGGTAGACTGTAAGGAGTGGTTATGAGAAAGGAATAAACCATGAGCTCTGGACTGATTCTGCAAGGAAGTGAAATCAGGAGGGGCCAGATGCTGAGAGTAGACGGAAACGATTTAATGTAAGTGAAAATGAAAGCAAGAAGCTAATAAAATAAAACCTTTCTCCAGGGAGTACATTTTAGCTAGTTTTTCAAGTAGGCTTTGTATGTTGTAGCTTTCAAAGTCCAGTCCTGGTATATTGTGTATCATATTTGTTTGCCTGATTGATCTTTTGTCATGAACTAAAAATTGAATCAATCTGGCAATGCTTTAGTTCTCGTATGGATACAACATTAGTATTTATCATATAATTCATAAAGGTGTAAATCTAAAGGGCCTCCCTTATACGTTGAGAAGTATTTTTGCATGCAGGTTTTATGTTGTTAGAGGAAGATAAACATGTTGGCCTAGACAGAATTCTTGATACCATCCAAATTTTCTATCTTCCATGGTCATAGGTCACTGTCCCTTTTCCTGTTGTTTCCTCAGTTTGCTTTCTCTTTCCATATAGAAAGGATGCTTTGTACTGCCTAGGGTAAGTGAAAAGAAATATTGCTCCCAGGAGCAAAACATGTTAACTATGCCTCGGTAATCAGTGAGTGACCATAGACACGTTCTCTCTCAGCAACACACACGTCTTAGTCTTATTTTAAAAAAAGGTCCACCAAAACAGTTGCTCTCCAGGAGGCATCTGCAGGGCCAGTTAGACTCCAGGCAAAAAGGTTATGCCAGCTGGTTTGGAGGGTTCTAAAAAGGTACTCCAGATGGATTTTCTCAAAGGACTCAGGATGATGATGGCTGCTTAGTAGGAAGAAATTTGAAGAAGATTGAGAACTGCTTTCATGAGAAAGTTCCGGGAAATTACACCAGGGGACTTCTTTCGCATCCTAACAGCTTTCCTACTCATTCTTCAAGGGCAGCAAGGACTGTCCTCTGAGAATTTTAATAGGAAAACCTTATCCCATCCACCCCTGCGCTTACCCCTTCAGACTGATTTTTGCTTCCTAAACCCAGAAGAACATTAAAAAGGCACACAGTGTAAATTCTTCAGCAATGCCAAAACTGCCATTTTGACATGGTGTAATTTGAAGAGTGTAGAATCTTCGGTGAAGTGTTGAAAAATCCATTGCTATCAAATCAATTCCAACTCACAGCAACCCTATATGACAGAATAGGACTGCTCCATAGAGTTTCAAAAGCTGTAGTCTTTCTGGAAGGAGACTGCCATTCTTTCTCCTATGGATTGACTTGGTGGGCTTGAACTAATGGCCTCACTTAGTCTCCAAGCACTTAACCACTGCACCATCTGAGTTCCTTTCAGGGAAGATGCTGAGAGATGGAAACATTGCCTTCAGAAGTATATAGGCCTAGATGGAAGATATGTCAAGAAACAATAGCTTCATATATTGATACTGTTGTTTAATAAAGGTTTCTATGATTTTATAGCAATAGTTTTTGACCTCTCATTTTATGTTACATATTACCTATCTTAGATATTTGCAGTTTTAAAACTTGCTAAGCTCTTTGCTGTTGAATTTAGCAGTATTTGAATTAGGAAAGCTTATAGTGATAGCAAATTAAAATAGTAATTCAGTTTTTCTTTGTAAAATACACAGCAGTTGTCCCAAAGTGAGCGCTATGGTCCTCTGGAGGATGCTGGACTGATCCAGGGGAACTGGAATATAAGAGGCCTCTATTATATCCTGGATTATGGGCTGTAGTATAAAAATTGTTAATAATTGGGGGCTACTGAGTACATTTTTTTTCTGTAAAGGGATTAGTAGGCCAAATAAGTTTGAGAATTTATGATACAAAGTATTCTGATTACCTTCAAATTAGTAATGCATTAGAAGTTGCATAATTGGAAAGCTAGGAGACTGAGTAAATTAAAAACTGCTACTTGGCAAGATACGTCTTTACATTTGGTTGTAAGTTAGGGAGCCTTAAGTTATACTGGGTGTTTAGAACATTCCTTCAATAAAATGCGAGGCCCTGTGTAGATGAAAATTTTTATTTTGTTTTGTTTTTTAAATAAAGGAATTTATGATACTTTAGTACAGATTGGGCAGGTGGTTAGAGGAGATTGGTATTTCATATTATTTATGAAAGAGTAGTTCTTAGACCTGGTACTGAACATTAAATCTGTTTTAGGATGCTTAGCTCAGAAAATTAGACCAATGTTTAGAAAAGCTTCCTGATTTTCTTCTTCTACCCTATGATGATCCTCTTTTTAATGCTACCTTTCATGGCTTCTTATTGTGTGTTCATACAAATATACACAAGGCAATTCTGGCGTGGGAGGTGGTGGCTAAGAATCACCAAACATGTCTTAAGGGAAAAGGCTTGTAAGGAATTAAGAGCAGTTGCCTATTTGTGAACAAGACCTACCGTATATACTCGAATATAAGCCGACTCGAGTATAAGCCAAGGCACCTAATTATTACCTTTGAAACCAGAAAAAACCGATTGACTCGAGTAGAATAAGCCTAGGATGGAAAATGCAGAAGCTATTGGTGAGTTTCAATAATCAAAACAAATGAAAATAAAATTACTAAAAATTGAGACATCAGTGGGGTAATGTATTTAAATATTTATTTCAAATAAAAAACATAAATAAAAGGACAAGTCATTTAACATTAGTAAACCAGCACAGTAAGTGCAAAATAGGTTCAAGAAAAACAATAAGGTGTCAACAATGATACCTTAAGAGTACAATTCCCTGTGCTCAATCAGCAACCAAGCTAAAATGTAAAGAGTTAAAATCTTTCAAAACTGGATTCCTCATCATCATCCGTATCCCAGTGCAGAGCTTCAGCTGGTGTGAGGTCATCATAGACGCTGTCCTCACTGAGATCGCCATCATCACCATCACTGCTGTCATTTTCATACAAAGCGCAGTCTTCACTGCCATCCATAGCATTACTAATACTGCATTTCTGGAAGGCACGTCGCACCATGTCTTCTGGAATGTCTTCCCATGCATCTCAAACCCACTTTACTATTAACTCTATGTCAGGCTTGATGAGATTTCCTCCTTTGTTAGTCGGGCTTGACCTGATGACATCCAGTCATGCCACATCCTTCGCACACAGTCTTTAAAAGGCTTATTCAAAGATACACGTCATAGGACGGCTCTGATTGGTTAGATGTGAATAAACAAACGTTCAAAGCCCTGCAGGGTCAGCGGGGCTTTGAATGAACAGCGGAGAAACGGCAATCACCTGTGAGATAACGGGCGTACATCCTGTTACCTGGGAGGGGGGGCAGCGAGATGTTACACCTTGCTGGGGTACCACTAACCCATATATAAGCCAAACCCCAGTTTTTTAGCACATTTTTTGTGCTGGAAAAACTTGGCTTATACACGAGTATGTATGGTAAGCTCTTTTTCTAACTCTGGGTACACATGTGTAGAAAGGCGATGTTAAATTGTGTGGGGCAGGGGGTGCCTGGGAGTGGCAGGAGAGTGATAGTGGTGGCAAGAGTTGGTTCTGAAAATTCTGCTGAAGAACTAATAGTGGAGAATTGTGTAAGAGATATTAGATCATGTTTGTGAATTGCTGTCTATTTGAGGCAAAACAAATTTAGAGCAGCAACAGTTAATTATTTTTTAAAAATTGTTTAGAATTTTCAATGGCGATCCACTTTTAAAGGTGTAAATATATACTCAATTTAATCTGCATTTTGACTCTGGTAAAAAATGATAGGTAATTGATCTGAGATGGAATCCTGGTTAGAATCCAGCTTTGTATTTAGTCTTGTCTGTCTGCTTGGAAAACATTCATTCTAAATTGAAGGTAGTATAAAATAAGAGCATGCATGAAATGACCAAAGGAACAATACCATGTTGTGTGGAATCAATTTCTCTATATCCCTAAATGCCCAGGATACTCTAGGCTACAAACTTGTATAGTGTGTGTCCTAAATTTATTAATGAGTTGGAAACGTGTGGGTAACATTAAACTTCAGAAAAGAAAGAAGAGGAGGATCAGGAAGGCATTTGGAAGAAACGACTTGAACTAGTCTTTGAAAAGGGGCATTGGTAGGGGATAGTTTTGAGAGAAAAATCACTGCAGCTAAAACTAAGGTTGGTGTAAGCAGGGGTAAAGAAAAAAAGCATCCTGCTCAGAATGGAAGGTCTTACTTGGAACGCAAAAGAGAGTGAGTTTGATAATGGGACCAATTGGTCTATGGTTTTAAGTATGTCAGCTTGGAGTCGGCTGTGATGTAAAAACTGTCAAACTTGTTGTTCTTGTTGTTCTGTGCCTGTGAGTAGTTCCAAGGCTCAACCGTATGAAACACTGCCTGGTCCTGCCCCAGCGTCACAATCATTGCCAGCCTTGAGCCTATTGCTGCAGCTCTGTGTCAGTCCATTTCACTAAGGGTCTTCCTTTTCATTGACCCTTTGACTTTACCACGCTGGAGCGCTTTTACTCTGTCCTACAGGATCACTGAGACTCTGAATC
Source organism: Tenrec ecaudatus (assembly GCF_050624435.1). Lineage (NCBI taxonomy): Eukaryota > Metazoa > Chordata > Mammalia > Afrosoricida > Tenrecidae > Tenrec > Tenrec ecaudatus. The sequence goes on along the minus strand of NC_134530.1, from coordinate 148,836,414 downwards.
AACTCAACTTACTTTCAGGTTAAAAAGGACAAAATGAATATGCAAGATTCTTCTGGCAATGAACTTGCTCTATCACCTTCACTATTTAGTCAGATTTCACTCCCATCCCCAAAATAACACTTGACATTTTTTAATCAAGTTTAAAAGTCATCAAAATCATACTTAGAGAAGTTTAAGTGGATGTTAATGTTTTCCCCGTTTCTTTGAAGTGTTGGAACTATTAGGGTAAGTTTACACATTGAAATTTCTCTTTGTAGCCCATACTGTATTAATATATTTGTCACTGTACTTGTGTTCTTTTTGTAATTAGTACTTTATCCAAGGTGCTGACTATGAATTCTTACTATGTAGAGGAAATAGCAACATTAGAAATAATACCCTATTCTAATTCCTTAATTACTTTCCAGTGTGCTTCAGCCCTTTCTCTGCCTCTTCTTCCCGTGTGTCTCAGGTCAACAGGACATACTGCTGCGGCACCTACCGAGCAGGTCCTATGAGGCAGATAAGTCTTGTTGGAGCAGTAGATGAAGAAGTTGGTGACTATTTCCCAGAGTTCCTTGATATGTTAGAAGAATCACCATTTCTCAAAGTGAGTATTAATTGAGATTATTAAAATTTTGATTAGTAAGAAAACATTTTGCCATGAAAGAGTATTAAGTTAATCCTGTTTAATAAAATTAAATCACATCTAGTGGTTAAGCTAAAAATGTGTATGAATTTACTGGTACAGAGGACTTGACTGCATTTAAAAAACAAACAAACAAAACACTTTAATGTGCCATGTGCTTCTGTACATACACACATCAACAACTTCATTGAACCTTTTTTGGTGGGGTGATGACTTGTATGTCGCCTGGAACATATTTTTAAAATGTGACTCATCCATCTGGTTTCCAGATGACTTTGCCCTGGGGCACGCTGTCCAGCCTTCGACTCCAGTGCAGGTCCCAGAGTGATGATGGGCCTATCATGTGGGTGAGGCCAGGAGAGCAGATGATCCCTACAGCAGACATGCCAAAGTCACCCTTCAAAAGACGACGGTAAATACGTATTTGCACATCAGCAAAGATGCTTGCTTTTTAAAACTGGTTGCTTATAAAAATAATTGAAACTCAAGTATAGTTTAAAAATCATTTTTTAGATTATTTTAGGAACTTAAGTAAATCTTCTAGTTAGTTCACTCATTATACATTATCAGAATTCTAATGAAAAGAAATTTAATTTTTACTTTTTAAAAAACCTGGGTCCTAACCGCCTGCAAGATAAAAGGAGAAATTCCTCTGTAGTGTGGTCTCTAAGGATCTTTCACAATCTGGCTGTAGCAGTGCCTTTACTAGATCTAACTGCTCTGGTCCCCTCCAGCAATACAGAACTCCATGTCTAAACCATGGTCCCACGCAGCTCTGCACTTTAGCGCCTTTACCTTTGAATGGCACCCCTCCTCCCCACTCCTTTCTAACTGGAGAACTCGTAATACATTTTTGTTTGTTTGTTGTTGGTCTGTTACCAACTCTAATCATTGAATAAATAATGATGTAGTTGCAAATTATCCATTTTCAAAACTCGAATGTGATTTCCCTTATGAAGCCTTTCTTTGAACCTCAGATGATTATTCGTCCTCCTCTATGCTCACACAACATCCTGTTGAGTCATTAATGATCTGTTTAAATAGTTGACTTTTCTGTTAGATTTTGAGCCCCTGGAGGACAGGGAGTGGTGTTATTCATCTCTGTCTTCATGACAAAGAGTAGCTGATTGGTATTGCTAAATGAAACCAATAATGATGCAAAGCTTCAGTGAGTCACATTGTGCTAACAGCTTGTGTTTCGGACATATGAAACAAATGCATATTAATTCACTGTAATGCTATGAAAAAATCTCATTTAGTAAAACTGATAATAATTTATATTTGTTTAGATTATGGAGAGAGCAAAAAGCCCAGTAACATGGTGGTTAAGAGATTAGCTGCTAACCAAAAGGTCTGACCATTCAACCCCACCAGCTCTATTCCCAGGGAGAAAATGTGACCATCTGCCAGCCTTGGGAATCTTATGGGCCAGTTCTCCTTCATGTTATGAGATTGCTGTGGGTTGAAACAGTTTGATACGAATGGGTTTAGGTATGGAAAGAGCAATCCCAGGGTCAGAAGTTTAAAACCACCAACCACTCAGCCACTCCACAGTCTCAGAAACCCACAGGGGCAGTTCTTTGTCCTGTAGGGTCACTTGAGTTGGACTTGACTCAAAATACTGAGAATAATATTAGTTACACTTGATTTCTGGACAGTGTACTTGCCTCATGGGCAACCCCCACTCTCTGTCACGCATGTTCTGATGTTGAAAAGACTTCAGTAGTGCCTCCACACTAAGATGGACTAGGAAGAAAGACCTGGTGATCTACTTCCAAAAATCAGCCAGTGAAAACCAAATGGGTGACAGTAGTCAGGTCTGTAACTAGTTACAGGAATGGGGCAGGACCAGGCAGTACCTATGTTTGGATTGTCAGAAATCAGTGGCCAACTTGATGGCAGTAACAACAACATTTGAAGTTAGGTCATGATGATGAATCCTGACGTTTTACTAAATACTTAAAGTACTATATTTGTTTCATAATCTTTCCATAATGAAAATGGCCATTGTTTGCTTCTTGATGACCTTACATATTTTTTATAAGATAATACAAAAGAATTTTTAAACAATTATAATCCCTATCCATTTAGGTCAGTGTTTCCCAAAGTGAGCAATACTGTACCCCTTGGGGATATACAAGAACAATCCAGGGGCGCTGCAAAAGCAGATACTTACACTGCACCCTGATTTATGGGCTATTTATTATACAGTGTTTCTAGTTGCCAGGGAAGCACCAGGTTTGTTTTTTTTTTCCTAAAAACAGTTTGAGAACCAGTGATTTAGGTATATTAGTCTCTCAGATTAAGTCCATGTATACTCATAGTCGTGTAAAATTTTTTTTAATTGAAAAAAATTATTTACGTGATGTTTATTTTTTAAGTTTGTGTTCTCTCCCTTAGGTTTATTTGTATTATATCAAGACATAGCTGTATCATTTCTAAGTGATTATCTTTCACTGTGTGTTGAATCATTAGTATAAATTGTTTCCACTTCAACATAAACAGTATATTGATCATGCTAAACTGGAGCCAGGTTCTACTATTTTATAGAGCCATTATTAGTGTTACTTATCAGTTGCACATTGAGTACCTATCATGTTGATAGCTTGAATTGAGCTATTTTTGGAATATTGTTTTTCTTTAAAAAAACAAAAACGTAGATAGTGATTGAATGGCCCTGGAGTCTTTAGCGACAAACAAGTTCATCTCAGAATTAGAAAAACCTTCATGTCAGTGTACTATTCTTTTGTAGGTGACCTATTTTTTTCCCTCTCAAAGCATCTTCCATTTTGAAATTCTATAATGAATAATCTTTTGGGGGTTCTTTCTTTTTTGTCAAGTTTTTCTCACTGGTGTCTGGTAGATAGGCCTTTAAATTTAAATCATTTATAGAAATATTTGTTTAATTACTTTGGTAATTCTCCATCTTCTCTGTTTCTGAAAGTATTCAAACTAGTATTAGATGAATAATAGATTTCTCTAGTTTGATTAGCCTCACAGTTCCCATTATTTCTCATTTTGCTTTTGATTCTAGGATACGTACTACGCTTTTACCTTCTAACCTTTCTCTTGAATTTTTTATTTCAGCTTTACTTTGGTTGCTGTCACACTGTTAAAATAGCTGTTGATTCTTAGTTGCCCCCATGGTTATTTAGTAATAAAGCTATGGACTTACTGGGAATTCAGTTAATCTATAGGTAACACTTGTCAGTAACAGTTTCACTTTACAGTTGACAGGCATGGCTATTTAAGGGTTATGCCCAGGTATTAGAGGATTACACTAGCTAGTTTTGCTCTTATGACAAGTTCAATTTGTTTATAGAAAAATATGCTGTGCTTGTTTTTTGTTTGTTTGTTTTTTACGATGCTTTTGGCTACAAACTTCAAAAATAATTGACGCAAACAGATTCAAGCAATATATTATCCTGTCTGTTAAGTGCCCACAGAGGTTGGGTTCTGGTATCATACAATGATGTCTTAAAGAAGTTATCATTTCATATTTTGGTCATTCTCTTTGCCTAGGCCTTCTACTCCCTGACTCCCTGTATGGTGATTAGATAGCTATAGCAGTTTTTTATATCTGGATTGTATCTCAGAAGAAACTATCTTTGTTTGGACTATTTCCTTAGAAGCTAGGAAACTTCCCAGACATCTCCTCAGCAGATCTGTTTTCACGTTTGCAAAAATAATTTCTTTTAGAAAAACTTAATACTAGTCCTAGGAAATTGGAGGTGAAATATGTTCCCAAATTTGCCCTGCTCTACCAGTCCATCGTCTCTGACCTCAGTCACCACTCTCTGCCTTAGGGTACGTCCCTTCTGTCTCAGGGTTCTGCAGTTCGCTGCAGTGATCACACAGAACTCACCGCGTGCAGGAAAGCGGCTCACATAGTCATGGTGCTGGTAATTCCAGAAATACATCCCAAGGCTGCAGCAGGAATCAGGTCAGGTGATAGACCCCAACTCAAGCCCCCAAAAGAGGCAAACTAGATGCAAGGTCCAAAGAATAGTCTCTTGCTGCTTGCTGGCAGTGAGAATCCCACCCCTGCTTCTGAGTTGGCTCACCTTATATCCAGCAGGTGGCAATCACTCACAGCTAAATCATAAAATCCAATTGACAGCTCATCTTCCCATTGTCTCTTGCCCAGACTCATCAAGGAAAAGTCATTTGGCGGGAATAACAAAATTATTTGGTGAGAATAACAAAAACTTTTTTAAAAAAGAAAAGTTATTTAGTGGGCATTACAAAAACTAACTGCCTAGAAGAGCCAGAAAGAATTTACTGAGACATTGTTATCCAGAATTCGCTCTTAAGTCATTTACTGGGAAGGAGAATGCACTTACCTCAGTTTGCCTGCCTCGTTAGAACCTACCTCTGGAATTGGTGAGTGAGGTCCCATGTGGGGAAGAGGTGGATTCCTATCTAAACCAGAGTTCTGTCGGAAATAAAAGGAGGGATGCCTTCTGGGTTGAACCCTTTCATGGGATTAAGTACCTGTCCACATTTCTGCCTGCAGCTGTGGAAGGTAAACTGGTTCATTTGCAGAATTTTACGTTAACTCCCTATTCCTCAGTGTCACTTCTTTCCTCTCCCACCATGATGTCTGGCTTATCTGAATTTTAACCATTTGGGCTGACCTGCTATCTTTTTGCCTGCAGTTCTTGTGTACTCTAGATCTGTGACTTGCTTTATTAGTTAAAAGTACTTACTATTCTTTTCCATCTTCTGGAAGTATATTGATATTGCTCACCCACTAATTCCTTTCCTGTTACTTTTGTTGTTTCTTATTCATTAATTATCATCTTTGTCTTTAAAAAATTTGAGCACATAATAAGTAAGTGGAATTCCCTTCTATTCATCACTCACTATGAATTTTAGTTCATTACTAATATTTTTTCTAAACCCCTAAGATTCTTCCATCCTCTGCCCCTCACTCCTACTGTATTTAGTTTGAATCTTTTTACTTTTATTTTAATGTGGGAGGAGGAGATAGGTCCTCAAGTTTATTGTCTTAAGCCAGAAGTCTACAAGAGCATTTTGAAAGAGAGAAATGAGGATGCCTTAGTGAAGAAACATACTACCTTATACCTTGAATTGTATTTTCTCTTACTCCAAAACCAAACCAAACTGACGGCTATAGACTAGATTACGACTCAGCTAATGCTATATTTGAACTTTAATGAAGAAAGGTAGAGTTTCTACTTAAGGTTCACAAAAAAAGAAAGGCCTTCACATCAAGAGTTCAATATAAGAATTAACTACTATATACTGTAGTAGTTAAATGCTAATGATCAAAATCCCTGAAACCTTTTCACTCGTTGACAGTAATGTGTGTGTGTCTCTTTCTTCCTTGCTTTTTTCCCTTTGCTTCATAACCATATGAACTCAGATCAATGAATGAAATTAAAAATCTTCAGTACCTACCTCGGACCAGTGAACCCCGTGAAGTCCTTTTTGAAGATAGGACCAGAGCTCATGCTGACCATGTAGGTCAGGGGTTTGACTGGCAGAGTACGGCTGCTGTTGGAGTTTTGAAAGCTGTACAGTTTGGTGAATGGTAAGTTAATAGGACTGAACTGCAAAGCTAACTAGCATTGTCTAAGAAACATGGATGCTCTTAAAAGTTCAGAACATAGAGAATAACTTAATAAATGTATTTTCCTTTTTTCATATTTGTGACTTAAGGGACTTTTTCCTCTTGTATTAGTTACTTGAAAACATTCATATAAAAATGGAATGAAAAAGTAGTGGAATATTTCCATGGACATTTTGAAGCCCCTGTGCATCTACATATTATATAAAAATATTATAGGTTATATTTTGCATGCATAAAATCTATTTGCATTTGTAATATTTTAAAATATTTATATGTATTGTTCAGTCATACTTAGAAAATATTTCCAGTTAAAGATTATTCAGGTTTTCCTTGTGCTTGAAAACTTCAACTCAAACTAGCTGCCATCAAGCCAATGCTGACTTAGAAGGTGTGACATCAGTGTGGCTGAGACATGTTCTGTCTACTATGTTTCCTTCTAATGAGACTCCAGAGTAGTGGTAGAGATGGCTGGGCAAGGTGGTGGGGAGGGATGCAGACACAAATAATGTAGACAACTCTTGGTTTTTAGCTATTACTGTTATGCTACAACGAATCTGATTTTCATAACTTTTCCACTGATGTGTTTTATTTTCTTTAAGTTGATAAAAGAAGCACATATATACTTAGTCTTTAGGGGTTATACGTCTGTTCCCATGCTAGCAGCCGCATTTTCAGGTGGGCAGGAAAGCTCGTTGTGCTATCGTTTATCACTGTGAGATGCTTGACCTGAAACTCAATTCTGAATTTTATTACTCAGGAGTGACCAACCTCGCATAACCAAAGACGTAATTTGTTTTCACGCTGAAGATTTTACTGATGTCGTACAGAGACTTCAGTTGGACCTTCATGAACCTCCAGTTTCCCAGGTAATAACCCTCCTTTTTTTTTTTTAATTACCATTTAAATTTGATACTGGAAATAAATATCCATGCCCATTTTACTTTGCATTTTTCTTTTAGAATTGGATTTTGTCTGTGTTGCAGGAAGTGAGTGTTGAAAATTGTTTATAGCAGACTTCTCTAAGCTGAGTGCTTAAGGTCCCTGCATTCTTTGGGATTCCATGTGGGCCAGGGATGATTATAGGACCTAGGCCAGTCAGCTCTGCCCATGATAGTGTTGTACTATGTGCCCTTAAATGCAAAAAAATCAAATGGTACAACAGAAGATAAATGCTGTCCTTTACATGGCTAAGGATATTGATATTTAGCCATGCATTACAAGACTCATTTAAATGATCTGCTGAGCCATGCTGAAGTCATCTTGCTGGTACAGTGGGGTAAGGTGCCGAACAGTAGTTCGAATTTACCAGCTTCTCTCAGCAAGAAAGATGAGGTTCTCTGCTCCTGTAAAGCTGCACCGTCTGGAAAACTCTGGCTAGGGCTGCTGAGAATTTAGGTTTTGAGTTATTCTAACTTTAACCCTAGGACACACATGGTTCCCAGCAACATTTTCAGCGTGTTAGGTTTCTTGGGAAACTCCTATCCCAGTGGTAGTGTTTGCTGTCACCTAGGAGGGACTTCTGTTTGTGGCGGTGTGAATCTGAAGAAGCAGGCGTTGCTCCATCAATCTAGCACTGGTGTTCTCTTGAGACCCATGTCCTACGTCATTGCATCAACATTAATATCACAAAGAAAATGTTTCCCCTTGAATTAGCATGTTTGTCCTTAATAAAAATACGTGGTCTCAACAAAAAATTAAAGTAAAAAATAATTTGGTTATGAGATTAACTGTACGAGGGGTTACCATCCCCAAAAAAAGCAAAACAAAAAGAAAAAAAGCCCAGCTGGGCGGGGCTTTCATAGAACATGTTTTCCGACTAGCCCAGCACCCAGCAACTGGCTCTGAGGGAGTGCACCCAGTGGCATCACCTGGGAAGGCTCTCTGCGGTCACAGTGAATTTTCTCGTAAAAGCCGCTTCACTCACAATTCAGTTTTTGTGATGGCTGATTAAAGAGAACAGCTTGCAGCTGTGAAATTTTGTTTCCTGCTTGGGAAAAATGCTGGTTGTGATGTTGAGCACAGCTTACAAGGAGAGTGTAATGGATAAAATTCATGTGTATGAGTGGTTTTGTTTCAAAAATGGTGGAATGTCGATTGATGACACACCTCATTCTGGATGTCTGTCAACTTCTGGAACAGATAAAAATGTCAACTTGCAGTGCATTTGGAGTTCATGCACCAGGTCAGACTATTAATCGAGCTTTCTGTTCAGTGATTCTGAAAAGATTACAAAACTTCGTGTGATAAAAAGGCCTGATTTGTGTCAGACGAGGGATTGGTTTTGCCACCACTGCAGTGCACCTATCTGCTCATGCACCCATCTCCGCGCACCAGTTTTTGACAAAAACAGCATGCCTCTCTTGCCTCACACACCTTGCTCACCTGGCCTCGCTCCATGGGACTTTTTATTTCCGCAAATGAAAAGGAACAGGAAAGGACAGTGATTTGAGGACATAGAAGAGGTGAAAAGAAAAAAATGAGGGGGGTGCTGTCAGTGACCCAAACAGATGAGTGTGAACAGTGTTTCCAGAGGGCTCAAGTAGAAAGAAAATTGTTTGAAAATTATGATGGCAACATATGTACAAATGGGCTTGACACAGTGAATGCGTGTATGGATTGTGATAAGAGCTGTACGAGCTCCAAATAAAATGATTTTTTAAAGTCACACCTTCCAAAAAATGTTTCTAAGAATGGAATCACAGATTTGACCAATGTATTAAGTGTAATGGCATGTACTTTGAAGGTAATAAGGTTGTTTTGTAAAAAACTTTACATACATACGTTTTTCTTGGGTACCCCCTCGTATGCCGTTGTTTGTGTGAGGTTGGTTCAACATCTGTCAGTGCTGTAGGATAGGGCAGAACTGTCCCATAGAGCTTCCAAGTCTCTACATTTTCATAGAAGCAGACCGCCACATCTTCTCCCAACAGAAAGGCTGGTGCGCTCGATCAGCCCACTTTGGGGTTGGCAGCCACGTGCTCTAACTATGGTGCCACTAGGGCTCAGAATGTGTTGTTAGAGAGGTAGTAAAATATGTGGGGAAATGTTTCCCAAGAATTATAGGAAATTTTAGAAAGCTTTGTTCCATTTAGTGTTGCTTAACTTTATTTTGATTAATAACAACATCCTTTGTTCTCACTTGCACTGTGCTAGTTACAACACTTGACTAAATTATGATGTATTTATTTTAAGCACTCTGCCTATTTTTTTCTCCCTTCAGTGTGTGCAGTGGGTAGATGAAGCGAAACTAAACCAGATGAGACGGGAAGGCATTCGTTACGCAAGAATTCAGCTGTGTGACAATGATATCTACTTCATCCCCAGAAACGTCATTCATCAGTTCAAAACAGTGTCGGCAGTGTGCAGTTTAGCCTGGCATATAAGGCTTAAACAGTACCATCCAGTTGTGGAAGCCACTCCCAACACAGAAAGCTCTGCTAACATGGACTGTAGTTTAACTGGAAATCGAGAATTAGAAGTTGACTCCCAGTGTCTGAGGATAAAAACTGAGTCAGAAGAAGCATGCACAGAGATGCAGCTTTTGACAACCTCCTCCTCCTGCCCATCTTCTTCAGAGCTTAACCCACCCCACGATCAGATGACGCAGCCCGTCCCAGCTCTGAAGGTGGAGAGCAGACTGGAATCTGGCCAGCAACATCATCTGCAGGAACATTCGAACACTCCTGTGTGATATGTACATATTCAAACACATTTTTTAACTTTTTTAAATTTTGATGTGAAGTTATAGTTTTATAACTGGCTTAAGTTAAGTTTTATTGGAGAAATCTTGCCTATAATTCTATAAAGAGAAATGACATTCCACAAATGTCAAGCATATCTTTTTTACACAGATTATGCAAAGTTAAGAGTTGTATCTTATCCCGTTAGTACAGTATGTAATAGTGGGTCTGCTGCTACTTTCTGTTTTAAGGTGTGAGGTAACAATTCAATCTCTTCTTCAATTCAAAATGAGAATTCTCTGGAATAACAGATTCTTATTTGGTAAGTTATTCACTTTCCTTAATTTGATCTTGCCTTGTCTCATGCCATATTTGCTGCTTTCATGATCGGCGGTCAGATTTATGGATCAGTACTGTGTCTTTATGGCACAAATTCCATTTCTGCAGTTAAAATGGCATAGGTTGTTGGAGTGAGTTCCTGCATCTTGTCCATGGGCAAGTAAGTTATTTAGTTCCAACCACAGAAACAAGTCCTTTCTAAGGCAAATCCAGTGACTCTCTGGTTTCTTAACAAAAGGGAAAGCACAGCACTTTTTGATCCAAACTGTCGGGGTTTTTTTTGGGGGGGGGGTATCTGTTATTTAAAGCCCAGTGGGTATTTTGATTAAAAAAAAATTAAATCTAAAGTTGAATAGTCCTTGGTCATTCATTATCCATGGTTCATTAATCTTTTCTAAAATAACTTGATGATAGAAGATACTTTGAGTAAAGAGCTCTTGCTGACATGCTGCTCTGTTGCTCTGCTTCCTAGCATCCTCACACTCTGTGTGGACTCTCTTGCTTCCTAAACTGATCACAGTCTCAGATTTACAGAACGGCATCCAGCTTTCATGAGGCTGCCAGAATCTAGCGGTCAGAATTTCGAACAATTCTTCTTGTCGTCTAGTGTCGACCTCTTCATGATAAAGATCTATTATTGACACCTTGTCAGTACATATTTTTAACTGGTGAATACTGGGGTTTATTCACTGTTTCTGTGTTGCTTCTCTCTGATAAGGATTATGCCATTAGATTTAATCCTAGAGTTTTAGGTTGCCTAATGCTTAGTGCCTGACTTCATTCTTTGTTTTACGGCACAGTTTATAGCTCGGGTGATCTCTAACTTTCTATTATTTTAGAATGCCAGTGTGAAACAAGTTTCACTTTGTCTTAGTTAACAATACAGTAGGGCTTTTGTTTATGAAAGGAAGAGTATCCCCACACCTAAGACTAGATTCTTGTTGATCTACCTGGTTACAGTGTAATTTGGCGATTTCCCCCCTCCCCCCCAGGATGAGATTAGGAACCATACACATTATCATAGGCAAACAAACAAAAAGAAAAAGATGCTGCTGTATTTTGTCTGTCACCATGAAAATTTAGCTGCATCTTCTGAAATATACAGTAAGAATTTTTCTCTAAAAACATTCAAGAAATAGGTTAAATCTTATATAAATATTACTTTGTGCAATATTGTTGTGTAGTTAAATGCATATTAGCAAAGTATAGAGGTCACTGTAAATGGATAGAAAAGTAATCATCAGCAAAATACTGCAGTGATTAGTTAGAATCTGTATTATTCCTTATATATATGTATATGTATGTATTCTTTGTTACAAAGGATGAAGACAAATAGAGAAACATTTCAATGTAAATCATTTATGAATTGGAAGTGATGTTGGTTTTAGTTCTTGTAAATAAGGTAATTAGTACAGTATGAAAGGTAATGTGATTATTGCAGGGGTGTTTTTAAATCTTCGGTATAAATCTGGGGTAAATTCTAGTTTATCAAGACTAGTTTTTAAGGGACCTGCCTTTGAGGGTGTCTTTTGGTTTTGTTATTTTGCGGGAGGGAGAGGGGAGGGATGGAGGGGATGGGATTAAATCACAAACTGTGTGGTTTGGATTATTGTTTTTGTTTTTCTGTCCAGAAGAATTTCATAGAGCTTTACCAGGCCGTGCAAAGTAAAATTCTTCTCAGGCAACATTTGCTTTTTAAAATAATCATGAAGAGCAAAGTTGTTAAAAGCAAAAACTTTTATTTTTATTTTCCTTGTCTTCCAAGATCCAATTCCCCCATTTCCTACTTGCCATCCAGCAGATGGCATCTGTCGTCTCAGCTGGTCATAGCTAATAAACAAGGAGACTGTCTCCTGACAGCCAGCACTGTGTTTAACCACTCAGGAACCAGCGGATCTGCAAAGACCTTACGATCAACAGCGAATCCCCATTTTCTTTTTATAAAACATTTGACCCTCGCCTCCAATATAAACCCATCAAAGGAGTATAAAAATGTTAAAAATCATGTACTAATATAATACATTCATTGTATGTTAGAATTGCAAATAGAATGGAGAAAGAAACATTTAGCTAGTAATGTATCTGGAAACTCTGAATGTCCTATGTGAGTATTAGATTTTAATAGCATGCTTTAAAGACTGATGAATATAAAAGTGGCAATTTTGAGTTTCTTACTGCTTTCAAAGCAGTATCCTAGTATAGTGATACAAATTATTGCAACTTTTCTATTGTTAAATTATTTAGTTTGGTGGAGTGAGGCATGGAGCAATCTGGCATCTTCTGATTTGTAACAGTGATGGCAGTGAAGTTGTACCTGAAATTTTAAACTGGTCTTCCTCTTTGGTATATTATTTCTTGTGCCAACGTTTTTGAGATTATTTGCAGAATGTAGCTCTAAGTTTCAGTAGAGTTTGGAGTGGAGGAATGATTTTAAATGTGCTTACAGAAAAGATCCAATAAATGAACGTCCCTGACTTGGTGACGAGAGTGATTTTATGGTATCCAATAAGAAAGTCTTCCCGTTGCCCAGGAGTCATTCTGTAATTACCAAAATACGCTAGGAGTTAGGATTATCATCCAAATTCACGAAGCAATAATAAAAACCTACACAATAGCTCCCTCTCTGAAGTTTTAACTCTAAACATGAACTCTCCTTTTTGTATTTTATGATTGTACTTTTAATTTTATGTTTATTCAATATTTAGAATTTAACTGGTACTTTATTATTTTAAATTAAAGACTTTTGAAAAGTGCCCTTTCCTTTCCGAGACACTTGGGACATTAGTTGACTCATTATGACCAGTTGTGTTTTGGGGGAAGGAGCTTATTAATAAAATTCCGTACTAAACCTTAGGAAAAGGTGACTTGCCTCAGTCTTAATGGGCACAAAGTTCACACTTAACAGTCCCTGGAGAAACATGAATATTGCAATTCCATTTATAAATATTCTGCCTAAATGCAAACTAGAAGGATAAGACTCCAAAATCTATAAAAATCATTAATGAATATATTCATAATCATTAATAAACTAGCCTGTAATATTTCCTTTTTTGTAACGGAGCTTCAAAGCATTTGTGAGAAAATTCCATTATCTTTTAATTACATTCTTCCATGAAATTTCTGATGCTCCCTCATCTTTGCCATTAAGACTTTAATTTGCATTCATACCTTAACAATAATTGAGTCTATTCTATCAAGGCTATAGGTTACGAAAAAACCTTTCACTAGCACATATCAGAAGTTCACATTTGTGCTGTTAATTTTTAAAAAGAGGTTTCTTGGTTATACAGAGGTAGAGGAAATGCACAAGACATTTTTTCTTCAGCACCCATGGGACATATCCTCATCCTGCAGGTTTGCTGCTTTAAAAGCAAGTATCTCTCCATAAATATTATATTATGGCCTTCCATTTTCTTCATACATTTTTTAATAATCCACTTGTGCATGTAGTTGAGACCACTAGTCTCTTAATATAGCACTTTCAATTCTAAAGAAATACTTATGTATACTTCTATCACATGGTGTAAATTTTCATGTAATTGTGTTTTCTGTGACTAAACTCCATTTTGATTGGCAGCTAAGACTTTTTTTCCTGTGGCTTTAATTTATCTAAGAGGTCTTTGCATATAGATGAAATGTATAATTTGCCTGGTGGACTATTTGCGTTGTGTGGCCTTAGTTTGTTTATTGACATTAACATGTGTTTTAAAAAGTTTTTAATGAATATAGTCTTAAATCTAAATTTGTGTGAATAATAATCCTTTTAACACAGTGCTTTTTTTGTAGCTGTCTAAGTGTGTTAAATTGTTAAGCTATTTCTTTGTAAAATAGGACAATGGAATGCATAGGTTTTTTTTTTCCTGTAAAGTATTTTTTTAATAAACAAAGTCTGATTTGTCCTTTACTGATGTTTCATCACAAAGTGAATAGCATGTGTGTGTGAATGTATGTGTGTGTATGTATGTATATATGCACTCTAGATACCTGGAACTTACATTTAGAAGTTTATTACTCCCCAGCCCCCTGTGTTGTATTAGCTTTAACTTAAAGCATCATGCGTCTGTGAGAAACAGCAGAAGGAACTGCTGCACGGTGCCTGTCATCTGCAGGGGCAGAGGCCCAGGCCCTTGGCTGCTGCTGGGTTCCAGTGGCTGATCCTTTGGCCAGCATGTGCCCCCTAATGCTGTTTAGTAGTTTAGAAAGCACTTGCGAATCTTTTTTTCCTATGGAAAAGGACAGATGTCTAGGGGAGGGAGATTCCATCAATAGTGAGATGCAGCTAGCTTTTGGGAAGAAAAAAAAATTATACTTGGCATTTATCCCCACTGCTACTTAACTAGGCTTATATCTACTTGTGAGAAAAGAACTTTTTTGGTGGGGGCTGGTGAGTGCATGCAGTATCAATACACATTGTTTATAGACAACGATGTCACAGATTGGTTGACACAAACTGGGTTTGTGTGTGAACTCTCTTTGTCATATCCTAAGCACTGGCGGCCCTTGGTTCTGACTCGAAAAGTAGACTGCAATGGCCAGACACGGTAGAGGAGTGTCTCCAGTTCCCAAGGCTTCATCAGGAAGGGAATTTGCCTCAGCAATACACGGGAGCAAACAGACAGTTGGAAGACTTGCCTGAGATCACAGAGCTGTTTACGGAAGCAGTGCTCTGACTGCAGTTGTGGGTCCCCACTACTTGCTTCTGTTTGTCCATTCTTGGTGACCGGTGCACTCTCTCTTCCACTGCCTTCTCCCAAACTTGGTTGCTGTGCTATCAGAGGTAAAATGCTTTTGATGTTAATGTCATTTAAGTTTTAAAGCCAATATTGAAAATGAAAAAAACAAACGACTTTCATTTGTCATTCAGCTAGTTTTCCTCCTCTTTTCCTGAATTTACCATCTGTCCTGTTTAGCTATAAGGATGGGAAACGCTGTCAAGGAGCAAGAGCCGAGCAAGGAAGCCACTAAAGCCGTGAGCTTCACAAAGGAGGGCTGTGGGAGTCACCTGTTAGCTCCTTAGCAGGCCTCTCTGGAAGCCGCCCAGTAGATGGGAGTCCAAGGAAGGTGTGCCGCGCCTGTAAGGCGTTGACCAGTAGCGATTCTAATTCTTTTCTGTCGTTCGCTTCACGGGGCAAGGTGGTGAGAAAAAAATGGCACCAGGCGCCAGTGCACCGTTAATGACACAAAGTGATCGTGAGGAACGTGGTTCGAAACCCGTATTCACGTACCCCGCTTTAATCTTCCGTGTGGGGCGCAGCTGTGCCTTTCCCCAGACTGGCCCTGCCATTCCTAACTCGGTTCGTCCCCTTCCCCAGCGGCCGGCCAGCGCTGAGAGGACAGACAGCGTCCTTGGGCCACCGCCTCTGCCCGGCGCGTGCCGGATCGCTCCCGCAGCCCCCGCCACCAAGGGAGCCCGCAGAAAACGTCTCTGCGGCAAGGACTTTGTGTTTAGGTAGTAGCGTAGGTTACATTTTAAAAAATCATTTTATTGGGGGCTCGTACAACTCACCATCCACCATCCGTCGTGTCAAGCACATCTGCACATTTGTTGCCATCGTTTTGGAAACATTTTCTCCTTGAGCCCTTGGCATCAGCGCTCATTTCCCCCTCCTCCCCTGATAACTTATACATGATTGTTATTTTGTCCGGTCTTACGCTCCCACGGCTCCCTTCGCGCGCTTTTCTGCGGCCCGTCCCCCGGGAGGGGCTCCGACGCGGAGACCGGCGGGGGCGGCGGCCGGAGCCGCAGTGCAGCGCGCCCGGGAGGGAGCCCTGAGCCCGGGAGGGAGGCCGGGAGGGAGGCCGGGCGGGGCGGAGCCGCCGGCGCAGGC
This sequence comes from Tenrec ecaudatus, assembly GCF_050624435.1. Classification (NCBI taxonomy): domain Eukaryota; kingdom Metazoa; phylum Chordata; class Mammalia; order Afrosoricida; family Tenrecidae; genus Tenrec; species Tenrec ecaudatus. The sequence continues at coordinate 148,820,343 of NC_134530.1, read as the reverse complement.
AGACCCGGGAAGCGGAAGCCGCGGCCGGGCGGGCGGGCGGACGGACGGACGGACGCTGCTCTGCCGGACCGCGGTCGCCCCGGCGCCCAGCGAAACCGCCAGCTCGCGGGCCCCTGCCGCGGCGGGACACAGCGCCCTTCGCCACCGCGCTGGCGGCCGAGCGGAGACCCTCGCCTCCCCGCCCTCCTTTGTCCGTCCGACGCCCCCGCGGGTGGCCCTGCCCCCGAGCGGCGGCCGGGGAGCGATGCTGCCGTAGCCGCCGCCGGCCGCCCTCGGGGCGCGGGGCGGCCCGCGGGTCTCCATGGTAACGGCCCCGCCGGCGTCTCGGCCGCGGGGGAGGATGCCGCCCGCCGCGCCCCGAGCCCCGCCGCCGGGCCCGGCCCTCTGAGCAGCGGGCCCCGGGCCGCCCGACCGCCCGGCAGCGGCCGCGGCAGCGGTGAGCGGTGAGGGGGCTGCGTCCGCTCCCCGGCCCCTGCGCCCGCGGCGTTCGCGCCCACCTCGCTCGGAGCCGCCTCTGGTCGCCCCGCGCCGGCTTGGGCGCCTTCCTGGCAGAGCGCCCGGACAAAGCCGGGCCGGCGACCGGCTGCGCGAAGCGGGGCTCCAGGCTGCGCGCAACGGGCAGAGCCCCCGGCCGCCGGGCTGCGCAACGGACTCCCCTTCATTTTCAGCTAGCCAAATGGCCTCAAATGAGACAGATGCTATATCGTGGTATCAGAAAAAGGTAATTGCCATATTTTTTTCATCTGTACCCTCACAGCGTACTTTGCCTTGGGTCGGTATCTTTGTATTATGTTGTATTTTTCAGCACACGTGGAAAGACCTATGTACAAGGTCACTGTGTTGTTGTTGTTTTAAACTTAGTTCCAGGTCGCAGTTGACGATTATCAAGCCCTTTCTCGAGCCTGCATTTATAACGTCAGGCCCCTGTTCTGAAAGTTTGCTACCCACATTTCACCAAGTCATGAAACCTCTATTCCCACAGCTCAGTTCCGCCTGCCAAGAGCCTTCTTCAGCTGCGATTGCCTTTGTCTTCCTCTGTAGTTCTCCTGTTGAGGTTCCCTTAAAAAGTGGAAATCCCTTTCTATTTCCTGTGAAATGTTACGGGCATGAATATTGTAGGCTTATTTTTAGAAGCAGCTAGTTTTGAGTCTTGACGGAAACAGTCCTTGGAAATATCCATTTATTCTCACTCTGAAAAACACAAACCTTTTCAGATACCAGGCTGATACTTAATAGTTGCATGGCTTGTAGGAGACATGACTTCAATGTGGGACTGTCTTTTGCATCCTTTCATAGCCTGCTGCTTATTTCAGATTGGTGCATATGATCAGCAGATATGGGAGAAGTCCATCGAGCAGACTCAGATTAAGGTAAATTGGTTTCTTTGATATCTTAGCTTCGTTTTATTCCATTAATGTGAAGAGAGCAGTGCCCATCTTGCTGTTTTTATAATGGACACTCTCCCTTCTTAGCAAGCATGGCACTTCTTTATTCTTTGAAAACATTGAAAGAACAGTAGTGAAAGCTTAAGCTAGGCAGTTGGGTCTGGACTTCACTGTCAGGGATAGAGGAGTGATTTGGGTGTGATGAATTGGAGAGCAGATGTCTCAATAGAAATAGCAGAAGCCCCATGTAGTTAGCTACTTAAAAAACAGAACTGAAAAGCTGGTTGCCATGTGTACGGAGTGGAACCGAATTCCGTTGGGGTTTCCAGACATGCTTCTGAAGCATATCGCCAGACCTTTCATCGGAGGGGCTTCTGGGTGGGTCCAGACCTTTTGAGTTAGTCAGGTGCTTACCTGCTTGCTCCATTCAGGTACTCCAGGTGGCTACTTACCAGACACAAAACAAAACCCATAGACATCGAATTGAAATTGATGGACCCTGGATGTTAATATCTCTTTGGTGAAATGCATTTCACCTACATCTTTAAACTGCATGACCTTTGTAGGCCTGTGGTACCTGACTAGCTTTTCTCCCATATGTTTTGTGCAGTCCAGTTATTGAAGTTGATCCTAGTTTGGGTTTCCTTGCCTTTAGAGTAAGGTGACCAGAATTTAACATTGGTACTAAAGCGGGACACCATTGATGGGGGTGGGGGGTGAGGGTGGGGGGTTGTTTTTGATTAAAGATTTGGTCTATATGGAGCAACAAAAATTTTCATAGAACGCAAAAATAGTATTGTATTTTTTAAAATTTCAACATAAGTATTATTTACAAATATACATTAAAAACTATAGTATTTTATTCTTTGGCATATTTCTCATTTGAGTGAAATTTTTTAGTAGATTGCTGTCATTTAAAAGGTCATGAAATTTTTCACAAGAATTTGTTAAATTATATTTCACACATAAAATGGCTTTCAAAGTCTCAACACTTAATTGTGATTTTTCTGATGTCCACACTTGAAAAAAAACGTGTTCATTCACAGCATTAGTTCCTGGTAAGGACAGCGCGTATTCCACAATTTTTAGTGCATTATTGTATGGAACATGGTTTGTTTCAAAATGATGAAATATTTCTAACCATTTGTTCTCTATTGTGATTTTTGTTGATGCCCAAGATTTAACCTTTTCCTTATCAATATATTTTTAATAATGATATCTCATTAAAAAGATCCTTTTCGGAAATATTCTTATATGGGAAATTTTGAGTAATAGGATCGAATGCTTTTTGCACATCATTCCAATTAAGTTCTTGTTTTAATATAACCCAATGAAAATGTTCAATATCATTGTAATGTACTGTCCACTCTTCTAAATAATCTATGTAGTTACTATAGAACTTTTTAACGTGATTCATGATATCTGCACGATTTATTGCACCATGTTCTTCTAACTGGCTTATACTATTACGGATAGTTAACGGAAGAAAATTATTTTCTAACTGCTCTTGACACTGAAATTTTAAATCATTAACTTCATTTGCTACTTCGATTGCCAAAATGTTGTCACCTTCAGTAAGTTTTATAGCATTTTGAAAAAGAGCTGCTTGATTGTGTACAAACTCTCTAGCCAAATATTTGAAGATTCTTTTTCAAAAAACTCTTCTAAAATTCTAGGATAGTTGTCCTGTGATAGAAAGTAGGATTTAATAACAATATCTTCCACATCTACGGGCAACAAATCAGCAGCTTTTTGAATGGCGTTATATTTTATTTGCACTGCACAACCAACACCAATAATGCTTTAATTAAGGTTTTTGTTTAATTTATAAAAAATATTATTTGTAATCTTGGAGATGGGAGGCGAGCGATGGCTGTGGTCCTCCTGCTAATGCAAACACCGCAATGGCCCGTTAGCCCCCGCCAAGGGAGGAACTGTTGCCCCAAGCGACGGACACCCGCGGCGATATTGACAGCAGCTCCACCTGCCTGCGGTGGCGGCAGAAGTACAGGGACTGGGGACCGGAAGGATGGTGCAGTCTTGTTCCGCTTACGGCTGCAAGAATAGATAGGATGAGGACAAGCCCGTTTCTTTCCACAAGTTCCCTCTTACTCGGCCCAGTCTTTGTGAAGAATGGGAGGCAGCTGTCAGAAGAAAAAATTTTAAACCTACCAAGTACAACAGCATTTGTTCAGAGCATTTTACTGCAGACTGCTTTAAGAGGGAGTGCAACAAGTTACTGTACCCACAATATTTCTTTGTACAGAACCTCATGTCAAGGTCGAACTGCGAGCCATGCTAAAGGCTGTGTGGGAAACTGAGAACCGGGAAGAGGGTGTATGAGAACACAGTCTCTACGCTCATCTTTATGAAGCCTGGGAGGCCAGGATTCTGGTGGAGCTGGACATCAATCTCTGTCACATTCTCATAAGTAACAGTTATTCCTCATAATACACCTCTCCCAAATAATGTCAATTTAAGGTGCTGCTTGCTAGCACATGGTTGCTACTTCATAAGCTTGAAGGTCATCTGCTTGAAGGCTATCTGCCTGAGGGTTGTCTGCCATCAGGAGAAACACGAAGCTGTCAGTCTCATGAAGGTGTGCAGCATCGGAAGCTCTGTCTAGGGTGACTGAGTTAGGAGCTCCTTGGGCTATAAGACTCCAGTGGACCAGAGAGATATGACAGCTACCCTTATCATACAACTTGAAAAACTGCCCTCAGAGAAGTTAAGTCACTAGAAAGAGGTAGTTGTGGGATTCAACTCTGGTTATCTGATAAGAAAAATTTGTACTCTAATCTAATTTTAAAAATAGTCTTCATCACGTATCTGTGAATATTGAATAAAAGTATGCCAATTGCACATGAAAAGGAAAAAAATATTATTTGTACCTCTTCTTGGTTTTCCTCCAAAATTTGCGTTCGTGTTGTCTGCACAATATGCAATCATTTTATGTCTTTTAAATTTTTTTCTAAAATATTAATAATGGGACTGAATTATTTCAGAAGTTTTGCCGGGCACAGAAGTGAAATCTAAAATTTGAATTTTTATTCCAGTTTCTGAATCAAATTATCTAATAATGGTTGGAAATAACTTTATATCCTTATGATTAGATGCATCAGAAGGCATGGATATAAAATTAATTTTTTTCTAGATTTTTGTTTAATTCTGACAGTGCATATGGGGAAAGCACATTACACACAATTGCCTCAGATTTTGTTCTAGCGCAGGCAAGCTTTTTGTTGATTTACTTTTTGACAACTTGTGATGTACAGTCCATAGGTCTGAAGGGATGACTGTGATTAGTAACATGAAAATGTAAAGTCTCTCTCTGGGCTAAATTCCAACCTCCGTCCTTGGGTCCACACGAGAAAGATTTCACGCCGAAGCCGGGCTTGTGATCCAAGTGAATTTAATGATTGTTAAAAGAAGCTTCAGGTTTTACGCGGCACCCATAGGATTTCTTTGACCATGCGGCCTGGCAGAGACTGCTCAGGGTCATGCAAAGATCTCGCTCCCAAGTTTCCTCCCACGAAGACGACCAGACAAGATCCTCTCCCTTCTGGTCCCTGCCTTTTCAAGGGTTCCCAGGGAGGCGTGGTGAACGACCCCAGGTCGATCCCATTGGCTGAATTGCAATCACCTGGCCCAGGTGGGCTGCTCCAGGTGTAACGCCCATCCGCACCTACCTGCGGGAAAATCCAGCTTTGTCCTGTGCTGGCTCTCCTGGGCATGTGTAAATGGACTTCCCAATTCCCTAGGCTAACCTGCCTAACAAAAAGACATAAGTCCTTCTGCTAATGCTAATTTCTTTTCTTTGTTTCCATAAGTGTTTTCTGAAAAAATTTCTGTATTTTCGAGGAAGATGCGGCAGTATTTAAATATCTTTTATGTTTCTGTGTCTCCAAGTGCTTTGAAATATCATTCTTCCCGCGTGCAAAATAGAAAATTCATCATTACATTTCTCATATTTTACCATGTAATCGCTTTTGGTTTTTTTAATAAAAGGAAATTCATTTCTTAGATCACCGTTGAATTTGCATCCTCTTTTCTTACACATTATCTTAAAAATCTAAAAAAAATTAGAAATTATATTATAAATTATTTTATACATATTGCTTAAAAACACAGCAAGTAGGTACATAATTACATAAACATTTAATGTTAGCTTATAAATTAAATTAATTTGAGTGTTATAAAGTAACTATTTTAAAAATTATTTTAATTTTAATCTTATATTTCTTTCTTAATAATAACAATACTAACTTGTATTATTTTTTTCTCTGAATTTGCCATGTCGTTAAGTGTTACTTTCAAGGCCGGTTCTAGACTTTGCCGCCACTATAAAATATAAATGAGTACTGTCTGCTAAAATTTAGAAAATTTATGAAATAAATAAATTACTTACCTAAATGATTTGAATAGCTGATTTGTTGACATCACTTGTTTAACTAGCACTGGCACACAGTACGAAGTGTATCGTCTTAGAGACATTTACAAAATGTTTTCGTCGTTGCCAGTGCCCAAAAATGCCATTGTTCATTAAGTCCAAATAATTGTGGTCAAATTCTAATAACTGGTCAACAATGCGAACTATGATAAGCAGTTTTCGATAATCAGCTCTCAACAGTTATTTGCTATTATTAAAGTTTAACATTATAAAATTAACAAAAATAATATAAAACTCACAACCTGGCCAAACAGCCACATGGCGGCTGAAAACCGTTTATTCCCTTCCCGCTCTCCGCCAATCCCTAGCTTTTTCTTTCCAAATACCAGGACTTAAAACGCCAGGACACGGGACAAGTCAGGACTGTGCTGTCTGGTCACCTTACTTTAGAGTCAATTAGGTTAATAGGTGAAGAATCTAGAGAAAGAAAACACTAATAAGGCCAGATTGGGGTAGCCTTCATTAACAAGTAAACAGTGGTGGTCCAGTGTTTGCTACCAGGTGTCAGGCTGCAGGCAAGGCACGGTGTCTTCCAATGGTGAGCATCTGCATTAAAATATCCCAGGTGAAAGGGAAACAGCATTGAACTGTACCCCTTAATGTCAGTGGTTCAAACTCACCAGCTGCTCTGTGGGAGACAGGAGGCGAGTTGCTCCTGTGAAGAGTGACAGGTTGCTCTGGATTGGAATCTACTTGATGACGTGGGTCGTTTATTTGAAAGAGAATATGCTTCTCTTTTTCAGTTAGACAGGCTCCCCAGCCCTAGTGTGGGTTTATGTTTTTGTCTTGTATTCTAGGGCTTCAAAAATAAACCGAAAAAGATGGGTCACATAAAGCCAGACTTGATTGATGTCGACTTAATCAGAGGTGAGTTTCTTTAGTCTATTATCTCATAACTTTATAAAACTACAGATTTAAATATATATATTGGCAGTCCTTAGATGATGATGCCCTTTAATTTAATGGAAGTGACATTCTTTCTTTGTCATTTCACGGTCCTCATTATTCATTGAGGCTTTAGTATTTTCCCCCTTTGTCATCTGGTCTTCATAAAGGTGACAGACACACCTGGAGACCTGCGCTGTGGGAGTGAGAACCTGTTGCATACTATTCAAGCCGGCCCGACTCAGTTTGAGCTTCTGCACAGTGACTGAGGAAAGCAGCTACTGCATTTAACACAAGCCTGAACAATTCCTCTTCAACTGGACGGGCTGTGTTCTGACTTGCGCTTGCTCCTCTACATGGATGTGGCGTGGCAAGTATTGTGCACATCAGTGTTTGACGTTTTCTTTTTCTTGTGTCTTCAAAGGCTCAACATTTGCCAAAGCCAAACCCGAGATTCCATGGACATCTCTGACCCGGAAGGGGCTGGTTCGAGTTGTGTTTTTCCCGCTGTTCAGCAGTTGGTGGATCCAGGTCACCTCTCAGAGAATCTTCATTTGGCTGTTGCTGCTTTACCTCATGCAAGGTAACTGGAGGAGTTGGCGGCAGCTGCCGTTGCCCTTGGTTAATGAAGGCGGTGTTGCTGTCAGGTTTCTGCTCTCCTTCGCAGGGGTACCATGCTAGGAAATGCAAGAGCACATCCCATTATTCGGGGTCCATCCTCGAGTTACTTGTTGGGAGAGCGTCTAGCAGTGTAGCGGTTCCACACACTCGACTCCCCCTCCCAGCTGGAACCTGTTTGCACCTGTCCATTATCTGCCTCCCACACAGCCTCAATATTTTCTCTCTGACCTCTGAAGGTCACCTTGCCTCAAGGTTGGGTCTTGGGTTCTCTACTCTTCCCTGGGTAATCTCATCCAATTCCCTTGCCTGAAATACCACTGACAACTGGTGATTCCCAAATTCATGTCTTTAGGCCAGAGCTCACTGCTAAACTTCAGACTTCCAATCTTAACTTCTGGCTGACCATCCCCTGTGGAGATTTACTGGATACTGGAACTTAATCATGCTCCAAATGGAACTCTTTTGTGCACAAACTTGTTCCTCGTTGGGCCTGCCCCCTCTTGTTAATCTTTAATCCAGGACCCAGTTTTAAAAGGAACAATGAGTCATCTGCTCCGGTCAGTCCTCGCTTCTGCTTAGTCCCCACATTTGTCCCATTCTCCCTGTAAAGTGTGTCTCAGCCTCTCAGTCACCATCATAGTCCATGCTGACAGAATCTCTGCCTAGACCGCTGGGACAAGATGACTTAACCCACTCTTTCCGACCACTCTCTTCATAGCGATTAGAGAGATCTTCTGAAAACAGGAGCCATTTTATGCCATCCCTTTGCTTCAGCTCCTTTAAGGCCACTCAGTTGCCCTTACATTGCAGTGCCCTGCCTGCTCTGTGTCCGGTTTCCCTCTCGGATGTCATCTTTTACTTCTCCCTTGTTCACTTAAGGCCAAGGCTTTCCACCTCCTTGCCATTTGTTCATCTCTTCGGGAGCAGCTGTAAGGTGTGGCTCTCGTAGAGGGGTGGTTGGATACTTTCTCAGTAGTCCCGCCCGGCTGAGCCAGCAGGCCTCTTCACAAGCTAGAGGAGCTTGGGTGGCACTGTGGTCAGAAAGGCCCCGGCTCCGACCGGCCAGTGCGCTCCCAGGGAAAGCTGTTGCAGTCTGCTTCCTACTCTGTCCTCTCGGGTCACCTTGACTCAGAGTGGGCTCCACGGAGGTGCGTGTGCAGTGTGTTTAGATCTTAGTAACTTGTTACACTCAGCTGTTCTTTGTCAGCAGGTGTGAGACTGTTTCTCAGATTTGAGCTGGCTAATTCATGCCTTTTATTAAACTCATTCGACGAGGTTTTGATGATCTCTATTAGATTTTTAAATTATGCAACTGCATTGTTGGGAAAAAGTAGTAATCACATATCTCTTGAGTCATTTATTTTGTGTTTATTGAATTAGGCCGCATTTTCAGAATCGTGTTAAGTGATAACATTAAGAGGTGTCATCCTTATTTAGTTCCTGCTTACTAATAAGGAAATATTTCTCTATTCTAGTGTTTTCAGGAGACCAGCATTTATGTGTAATTGCAAATCAGGAACAAATATGGATTATCATGAAATGCCATTTCACCATTAACTGAGATTATTTGTGTAGATGTGATAAATATTACATTATAGTAGGTTATTAGATTCATTTAGTATAGTCAACAGGTACATACTGTGCCAGGTGCTTTCTTCAGCTCGGAGGCAGATGTTCTATCCTGGCGTGTTCAGCTTGAAGCCTGTGTAGACCCAAACCCAAGTTCACGGTCATCACGTCGGTGCTGACTCACAGCAGCCCAATGTGGTTTATGAACCCTCTGTGGTCTTAATGAATTGCTCGTTAGCTGTGCTGTCAAATTCAGTCTGATCGCACATTCATTGAATAAATACTGGGGGCTAATTATGATGTCCCGGTTAGAGGTCTGCAGTGATCAAGGCAGACAAAAACCACTGTCTCCTTGGCACATGCATTTTAGTGATAAACGTACAGCCACATTCATGAGTGAGCAAGGCCTGTAGTTTGCTCTTTGGACGCTTTTGAGCGGGAGGGCGACATCAGGCATAAGATACATTTGAAATACCGACCCACTGCTATTGACCGTTTCTGACTCCCAGCGACCGACCCGCAGCAGAATAGTTCCGTTTATGTCATACAAGAACTGTCTTGATGTGCAGGTCTGAAAGAACCATCTGTAAACTCCGAGATATTTGTACACTTTTATGGAACAGTTTTGCTAGTGTCAATACTTTCTTTCATCGCTGGTCTCATTAATCATTTCATATTCGTGTGTGTACAGTGAGGTCATATAACAAGAGTAGCAGGGAGGACTCGGAGTCTTAGCTTTGTGGGTTCAGATCCCACTTGTGCTGACTTCCTGGAGCAGGACCCCCCCCCCCCACCTCAAAGCCCATGTCTGCTCCAGCGTGCGGTTGCTCTTTGCTGGAAAGCCTTTTGGCATGTCTCCATTGCCAAACTGCCACTTGCACCGGGGTCTTCAGCTCTAGGGCATCGACTTCTCACTCCCCCTAGGGACTTTTTAAGGTGACAGAGGCTTGTCGACATAATGTGTGTCGTTAGTAGACCCGCTTTAATGAGCTCTAGTGTGTGACATTTTAAACCTTCTCCTTTTCAGTTCTTGCAGTTGTGCTCTATGTCATGATGCCTCTAGTGAATGTCAGTGAAGTCCTTGGACCCCTGTGCCTTATGCTGCTCATGGGGACTGTCCACTGTCAGATCGTGTCGACCCAGACCACCAAGCCTGCGGGCAGCAACGGGAGCCGGAGAAGGAGGTGAGAGGGGATGTTACACTTGTTCTTGCTATTTTCTGGAAGCTCTTGATAGAGATTTTAAGAATATTCGGGAAAACGAATCAGAACCTTTTGTGTATACTTCCCATTATCTATTTTTGTGGTTTAAAAGGTGGATATTGATTTTTAGCTTCTTTCCCTGATGGTGAGAAACAACCTCAGAACTTTTAACGTGTTTCCAGGTGGGATTCTGCCATTCAGTACAGTTATTTAAGCGGAAACGCCCATGTCAGATTATTCCTTATCTCACAGAACGCTTCTGAGCAGGAGTTCTTTGAGCTTCAGAACTGGGCGGACAGTCCCTGTGTCCACAGGGCTTAGCACGTCCTCTTAGTGCTCTGCCAGTGTCACCCTTGTCAAATCTGTGCAAGAAGGGGTCTTTCAGGATCCAACATGTTTCATAGAGATCCCCTGGGCTTCTGTTACACGCTGCGGTCAGGTCAGGCTTCTCGTGGCTCTGTGGTGGGTGTGAGTCTGGAGCTGCTGCAAGGTGTCTTAGGCGTGGTTTTTGCCAAAAGCTCAACTGTCTTTCCTCTGAGTACCCCCAGTTTTGTGCACCAGATCAGTCACTGAGTGCCACTTTCCTGTGGCATTTAGTGAAGTTCAACATACTTGGCTTTGTTTTTGAATGTTATCTTACAAACTTTTTTTTCTCAAAAAGAGTTCCTGTAAATGACGTTAAATCTAATTGACATGCTCTAAGGAAACCCTGCTGCGCTGTGTCTCATGGGTGGGTGAAGAATGTATTTTATAGCCGCACCGGTTCTTAGAGGGCCTGTGATGGCATGTGCCCAAAGGGCATATTTCTTTCCCCTGTAACTGTTTCCCTTGAGCTTGGCGAAGGCTACGGGAGCGGAGGATCAGTTTACGTCCCACAATGTATGCACCTGCTGGTTCATCTCATTCCTCGGTCCCCTCAGGAGACCGTCACATACCGTCCTTCCTTCCTGTGTTTCCTGTCTCCATGCCTCCTTTTCTCCGCCTTCTGAACTTTATGGACAGAGGTTGCCCTTTGATCTTAAATGGTGGATTACTTTAAGGCGTGTCCTTCCACTGTGTTCCTGTTCCCGTTAGTTATGGGCCTGTTGTTGTTAGGCTGAAAATGGAGCCCCCGATGCTGAGTTCAGTTCTGGGCCTGGAGGTGACTGAGGCATCGTCTTGAGGAGTCCACCAGGCTCTGTCCAACCAGTAAGCTTGGTCTCTTCCATGGCTTTGAGTTTTGTTCCATGGCTCTCCCCTCTCTTCCCAGACCCTCTACCATGCTCTCTTTCTGGGCAGGTGGTCGTGATGGCGGGCACTGGCTAGTTTTCTTCATCCCAGGGCTGTGGACACTCAGACTTCTGTGGTCCAGGAATCTGCTGGGACTCATTGCCTCCCAGAAAAGGGTAGTTTTCTTTTTAAAATGTTCTTCTTTTAAGAAGTTGCCTCATTTGCTCGTGTGTGTGAAAAAACTGGTTCGTCCATGTGACAGTTTCTTTCCAGTCATGTTTCTGAGTAGCTGATCTCAGCCTTTCACGACTGAAGGAAACATGCTAGCCCAGGAGTCAGTCAGCCTGTCATGTTTGTCAGTGGACCATTTTATATGTGCTTAGTGGTTTACTCTGATGCGCCGTGTTCCCAGCTGCTTCCTGTGCCGTGTAACTTCTTTTCTCTTTCAGCTAGAGACGTCCTTCTGTAGTCTGTGCGCTGCACGTAGGTTTGGGTCGTGAGCTCCGAGGATGTGGAGGCAGCAATAGAAAGAAAAGGTCTTGAGTAATCTGAAGTTGTTGTTTTGTTTTTCAGGAAATTACGGAAAACAGCGAATGGTGATGGGAACCGAGAAAATGGGAACAGCTCCTCTGAAAAAGTCCGAGGAGTCGAGTCTTTGGGGTCTATACCCTTTATTGGTGGGTTCTGGGGGACTCTCTTTGGCGACAGGTAAGAAGTCTTCCATGATGGCGTCTCGGCATGAGGGCAGACATTGTGATGTAACTTGGCCGTAGGCGTACACAAGGCAAGAGCCCATTACCATTGTGGTATGAGTTTGAAGGAATCTAGAGAAATCTGTGTATGCAAAATATCTCCACTGCCATGTTTTCTGTAACTCCAGTTCCCCCCGTAAAAGACGAGTGGCTTTTAGGCTGCAGGATTGCCCAGAATGCAAACTCTGCAGGGTAGAAACTGAAAACTTCCTGGCCAACATTTTGAGAGAAAGAAGAATTTTTAAAGATGGTTTCGAGCTGACACCTCTTTAGAAATGGGATGCCCCCCTCTTGCTGACAGACTGCAGCCCAGAAAGGGGGACAGATGAGACACACTATCCGTGGTCCCTGGTTGTGCAAGGTCCAGCAGGAATGGGCCGTCAGGGCACTCAGCGGGGTAGCATGTGCATTCTGTGAAGTGGGTGATCGGGACCAGGAGGTGGGATTCTGCATAGTGTCTGAGAGCTGCAGTGGCGGAGTTGGTGAGCTGATTTCCTGGGAGTGGATCTTCTCCGTTGAAAAGGGAAGGCTTCCGGTGAGCTGGCATGAGTCTTTGGAGAATAGGGCTCACTGCATTTGATCTTTCCATTCCCTGACAAATGTGATTGCTGGATTTTCCCAGCTTCCAGAATAATACATCGGGCTCCTCAGAAGAAAGGGATTTCGTGAAAGAGGCAGTTTCTAGGAAACTGGTTAGTGATTTCCCTCCCTTTTAAAAACAGGAGGAAGAAAGTAAAACTACTAACTAACAGAGGGACTGAAACTGAGAGTGACGTCAGTTGTCTGCATCCCATCATTAAGAAGCGAGAATGCCAGCCAGACGTTAGGATGTGGCAAGCAAGGGAGCGAGCAAAATTCTCGGACGGAGACAAGTCTCGCAGGGTAAGATGGACATGCGTGTGAGCGCAGCATGAGAGTCCTGTCTGTCCTCCGTGGGGAGGGGAGACCCTCCGAGCCTGAGACTGCTCCCGACTCGTGAGGCTTCCATGGCTTGTGGGAAACCAGAATCGAAAGATTTGATTTCCCCCCACAAACATCCCGAAGCCCCCGCTGAGGTTTGCAGAGCTTGACTTATGGAATAAATGTGATGTCACAAGCTTCAGGACATAAAACTGTAAACGGTAAAGGAAAGTTTTTATAATTATCAGGACTTACTGTGCGGTCCCATTGATTGTGGCTCCCAGTGGCCCTCCAGGCCCCAGCAGAGCTGCCCCATAGCATTTGCTAGCCTGCCCTCGTGTGGGAAGCTGCCTCGCGGGGCCGAGGGTCCACCTTTTGTGTTAATAGCCAAGTGTTTAGCCGTCGTGCCACGGGGACGCCTTTCTGGGGCTCCAGCCTGTTAGCGAGTCTGCTACTGACCCACCTTCACGGTGGAGGGAACCAGCAGGAGCCCAGAGTGTCCCTCGTCCGGAACCAGGAGGAGAGCTCTGACGGGAGTGCCTGGGGGTGCGATGGCTTGGCTTCTGGGTAACGCCCGGCTGCCGGCGGGAAGTTGGAGGCTTGAGTCTACCCAGAGGCGCCTGGGAAGGGAGGCCTAGCACTCTACCTCGGAGAATAGCTTTCAGTTTTAGGCCGTGGCACTTGAGAATTGCAGAACTTGCAGATGGATCTTGAAGGCGGGCACGGTCCCACATGCTTTGCCTGACTAAGGTCTTACTGCCCGTCCCCGGGGAGGCGGGTGGCCATGATGGGTGATACTTTTCAGCTGGTGACCTGCCCGAGGTTCTGCTGCCAGGCATGGAGCTGTGAGGCCCCGCAGCCGCACAGGTTAATGGAGGCACACTGCCCGCCTCCACATCGACGCCGCGCGGCGGGCTGCCAGGCCCCTTGCTTGTCTGCGCTGCTGGCCATGAGCGTGAAGGTGCCGCTGTGCTCTCGTAGGAGGCGCTGCGCTGCGTGAACAACGGCATCTCGGACGATCTGTCGAGCGAGGAAGACGGCGACGCCCTGACGCAGATGACCTTGCTGCGGAGGAGCGTGGAAGGCGCCTCGAGCGACAATGGCTGTGAAGTGAAGAACAGAAAGTCAATCCTGTCCCGGCGCCTCGGCTCGCAGGTGATGTCCCTCGGAGTCTCTGAAAGCTCTGGGGTTGCATCCCGAATCATTGGACGAGTAACACAGCGCGCATAACATGTTCTCCTGTGGTTGTGGGTTTACTTTTGGCAGGCAAAGAAAACCACTGCAAGGTGGTGCCGTCTGGTGCGGGATTCAGATAGCGTGGCTGACTCAGAATTTGAATCAGCAGCCTTCAGCCAGGTAAAGTACCCTTTTGAGAGATCAAGGTTCACGGAAGTAGTTTTCAACACAGTAACTGTAGCCAGTCCTTTTTCAAAAATTGGTCGCTCAGAAGTGGTGGTTACATTTGCCCGAGCCCTTGCTTTTCCCTGCCGTCTCCAGGAGCTCCTCTGCCTAACGCCCCCCCCCCCCCAGCAGGGGGAGAGCAACCGCTCTCTCACGGACACCCTTTCACCCTAAGCAGCGGCAGCTTGGATGGTGCTCAGAAAGAGATTGCGGTCTCTGATGGAGGCCGTTACGCATTCACAATAGGGAGTTTCTTTTTTTAAATCATTTTGTGGGGGGGCAGCTCTTAAAGCTCTTATAACAATCCATGCATCCATTGTGTCAAGCACATTTGTGCATATGTTGCCATCATCATTTCCGAAACACTCTCTTTCTACTTGAGCCCTTGGTGTCAGCTCCTCATTTTGTTCCCTCCCTCCCTCCCTCACGAATCCTTGATAATTTATAAACTATTATTTTCACATAGCTACCGCTGTCTCCCTTCACCCACGTTTCTGTCACTTGTCCCCCTTGGCGGGGTGGTGGTGGTGGTTAATTGTCGATCATTGTAATCAGTTTCCCCTTTCTCCCCTTCTCCTGCCCCCCCACCCCGTGCTGTTGCTACGCCCACTGGTTTCTGAAGGGACCTCTTAGCTGCACAAATGCACATGCTCTGGCTAGCCGGTGTGTAAGGTAGAACGGGGTCACGCTAGTGGGGGAGGGGGCTTTGAAGAACTAGAGGGGTGCTGTGTGTTGCGTTGGGGCGACCCTGCACCCTGGCTGGCTTGTCTCTTCCTGTGACACTTAATTCCTATGTACGTGAGCTTGACACTGATGAGGGCGGCTTTTTGAGAAAGATTGAAGCATAGGGCTCACTGTGAAGCCAGTCGACATCCCGTAACATTTAGAATATCAGCACTCAGAAGTGACAAAGTATTTCCTTACCTGCCACCCCACCACCTAGTTGATTCGGGGTTCTGAGGCTGGGAAGCTTTCCGGGAGCTGCCAGCCTTGCCTTTCTCCTTGGGAACCGCTGCTGAGTGTGAACCTCTGACCTTGCAGTTGGCAGCCCAACTCTTACCAACGGCGCCAGAGTATTTGCGTTGGCCCTGCAGCAGAGCTGGATGTCCGCCCCTTTTCTGAGTGGTTATCCTTGTCCATGCTGGTGCTGAGCCGGGCGTGACCCGGTCTACAGTGAAGCCCACAGTTAGCGTCGGGACACTTTGGGAGTGCCAGGAACACAGCCAAGGCAACTAGGGAGGCCCTCTGGGTGCACTTGCAGGACACTGCTGGGGTTAGCGAACCCCAAGGACCCCCTCAGACGGACGGGGTGCTTTCAAACAGCCTGCGTTTCCCATGCGGATGGCAAAGTGGACTGCTGGGACGTGGCCAGACCAATGCCCGGTGACTGATGAGGAACGCTCGCTAGCCACTGCCCTGGACAATGTGTGCGCTTGTTTTCAGACACGAGCGAACCGCTAACCCTTTCCTCTCCAAAGGGCTCGAGATCTGGCATGAACGGTGGCTCTCAGAACGTCAACATGGCGCGAAGGGACTCCGAGAGCACGCGGCATGATTCGGAGACGGAGGACATGCTGTGGGATGACCTGCTGCACGGCCCCGAGTGCCGGTCGTCTGCCACCAGCGACAGCGAGGGCGCCCACGTGCAAGCGCTTCACGCCGGGGCCAAGCGCCACTCCACGGAGGACGTCTTTCAGCAGGTCTGTGAGGGGCGGGCACGGCCCTGGTGCTCGCTCAGCTTGCTGTCTCACTGAGCGTACCGGAGCCCCGTCAGGCAGATCCTGTGATGGCTCCCTGAATAGCGGTGAACGGAGCACGCCTCAAACGTGAAGATGCTGGGATTAGAACGCGGGGAGGGAGGGTGGGGGTGGGGGACGGGGAGGCCTCCAGAGTCGCCCCTCACCTTAGTATTTTCCTCAGAACGATGTTCGATGTTCGCTTTATAGGAGC
Organism: Tenrec ecaudatus; assembly: GCF_050624435.1. NCBI lineage: Eukaryota > Metazoa > Chordata > Mammalia > Afrosoricida > Tenrecidae > Tenrec > Tenrec ecaudatus. Next base: position 148,804,019 of record NC_134530.1, on the reverse strand, counting down.
GGAGGTTTGAATGGTGGGGCTACCTTATTTGGATAAGCATCATAGTATTTTAATGACTAACCAGGAATCAGCATTCCTCCTACAAGACTGTAGAAGTCAAAGATGCTTTTAATTTCAGGTTTCTTAGTCTTTACAACCAGGCAGCCTGGGCTGGTAGATGAGCGTCAGAAGTCCTTTCCGCGTTCTCAGCAGCGTAGGAAGTCTTCCCCCGTTTGCCTCAGGCAGGGAGTCTCAGGCACGCTGAGAAGACCTGCTGGGACAGCAGGCAGTGGTGAACGCTGAGTGCTCCCCCTGATGGTCATCTCCGCTTCAGCAGTGCGGGGAGGGGGGCAGTCGATCAGAATGGTTCTCCTTACACGTCCCTGGAGCTGTCTCGCTGTTCTTTCCTCCTGTCAGTCTGCTCCCGTTTGTCCAGGGCAATCATCAGTCTAGCCGCGCCACACAGCAGCCCTTCCGCGTCAGTCAGGATTCTCCTTAAATCTGTGTTCCTTAGGCTCAGTATTTGCGCAATGATGTGCAAGTAGTGGGTGTACGTGTGCTTAACTTCCTGACTAAGCTACCGTTGGGGTAGCTGACACCCCATCACCAAGTGCACGAGGGTCAGTGAGAGGTATGGCTGGAAAGTCTTGGCCGCCGTTCTTAAGTGAACATGCCACGATGGGAAGCTGTGATTTCTCCACATGCCCTCCATCTAGGGCTGTCTCCTTCAGATGTGGGGTTTCCAGCTTCCTGGGCCTTCCCCAACACGCTCTTTGCAGTTTCGGCTTCCTTGAGGGACTCAAATTGTGCCCTTTTTAACACTGCTTGAGTTTAGGGAGTGCAGAGAAGCCCCAAGGGGCACTATTAGAGCCAGGTTCCCCGTGGCTCCCCCTGGATCGCCCTGACTGCCCTCAAGGAAAGAGCAGGTGCTCATTGTTGTGACGAAATGGCTCAGCCTTCCTTCCTGGCCTGTCCTCCCCGGTGCAGCTCTCAGCTTGCTCAAAACCGAACTTCTTCCTACTAAGCTCCTGGCTCACCCTGCCCCACTGAGAAAAGTCTTATCAAAATCACCCCTCTGGCATCACAAATAGTCTTCTGAGCCAGTGATCTTGGCCTCAAATTCCGCTGAATCTGCAGACCCCCTGGGAAGTCTTCCTGTCATTGAACCTTGCTTTTGAGGTGCTCGAGGGACCTGGAGGAGGGGGTGCTAAGTGACCTGAAATGAGACGTATTTTCCCAGAATGGGTTGCAGCCCCCCCCTCTGGTATTACAGAGAGAACTTGTCTGCGTCCCTCCACCGGTCACGTTTTGTTTGACAATCAGGGCACGTGTGAGCTGCAGCACTGGTGCCATGATTTTTGACTTAAGCTCATGTAGTTTTACAAAACTAACACGGAAGGCCTGCGTTTTCCTCATAGAAGCTGTATACTACTCTCTGAGTTTACCATCAAAATTTGAATCTAAAATTTTTTTTTAATCATCTTATTGGGGGCTCTTACAGCTCTTGTCACAAACTGTGTTAGTCTGGGTAGATTAGAGAAACAAATCCATGGACACACATGTGCATAAGAAAAATATTTATATATAAGAACAATTCAGCATTGAGAAAACATCCCAGTGCAGTCCAGATTAAGCCCGTAAATCCCATATTCGTCCATTTGTCCGATACCAATCTTTAAAGGCCTCTTCAGACTCAAGAAACACATGCAGTGACACCAAATATAGAAGATCACAGGCCAGTGGGTAGAAAGTCTTTGGATCCAGTGTCATTGGAAACATCTCAGTGCTGGCAGGGGTCTTTGCGTGGCTTCTCCAGAACCCAGGGCTGCATCAGAGTGGGTCCATGTGTCTTGTCAGCGGCTATGTCTCCCAGGGTGTGAGTAGAGAGCCTCCCACCTCCAAGGAGGAAAATACCAGAATTCCCCGAATCCTTAGGGGAAGGCTATCACCCAGAAGCCCCATTGGCCATGACCTGATTGGCAGACTAGATTCCACCCCTACACGCTTTATCCTTAAACTGACAATTATATAAGCTCCATGCAATCCATACATACATTCATTGTGTCAAGCACATTTGTACATATGTTGCCTTCATCATTTTCAAAACATCACACAGGCTGGTGTGCTTCCTTGTGGGCATTGTTGCTTCTGAGCTAGATGGCCACTTGTGTATCTTCAAGCTTTTAAGACCCCAGACGCTATATCTTTTGATAGCCGGGCACCATCAGCTTTCTTCCCCACATTTGCTTTATGCACCCGCTTTGTCTTCAGCGATCGTGTTGGGAAGATGATCATCATGGAACGCCAGTTTAATAGAACAAAGAGTTCTTGCGTTGCGGGAGTACTTGACTAGAGGCCCAATGTCCATTGGCTGCCTTAATATTTAACATATAATTATATGTACATAAGTCTACTTCCCTATCATTTATAGATATATTTACATATGTAAATGCCTGTATTTAGACCTCTATAAATGTCTTTTGCTTCCTAGTTCTTTCCTCTATTTCCTTTTACGTTCCTCTTGTCCCATTGTCATGTTCGGCCTTCATACAGGCTTCAGTAACTCCTCTCAGTTATACTGCCTTTGATCAAGCAAGACCTACACCCTCCTCGCCATTGATTTTAGATCACTCATCCCCTTATCCCTGGGTTGGTTGACACCCCCCTTCCATTTTCCCGCCTCCCCCTCTCCTGCCTCCCCCCGGAACCGTCTTCTCCTCCAGATTGTGCATTCTGCGTATCTTATCCAGACAGACATGCAGTGACTATTAAGCACAAAAACAAGACAGAGCAAAACAAAACAACAAAAACCAATGACAAAAAAGAGAAAAGCCTATAAATAGTTACAGGTCTGCTTGGTGACTTTCAGGTGTATTTTCCAGTTGAGTCTGATGGGGTGCCACGCCCTGACCCCAAAGTCTATTTTTGGTGTTCCTCAGGGACTTCATTGCTTTGCTTCCCTTGCTCCTCTGTTGCACGCCCCAGTGTTTCGCCCCTGTGAATCTAAATATTCTTTACGGTCAGTCTGAAGGTTCTTCTAAATGACATCAACCTTCACTCCCTGTACTCAGCATCTTGATGCTCTTGGCCTCTTGCACCGTTTGGGTTTTCACAGTATCATTTTAAGGCCTTTCTGAGAATAACCATACAATGAACTCCCCGTGCCAAATAAGATTCTTTATTTCCCAATTCCTGGTGCCCAACCTGCTCCTTTTGTTCCCCACACCCCTTAAAACCACCCAGCCCTGAACACCACGTCAGGGGCTGGGAGAGCTTGACTGTACCTTTCCACTCAGCCTTCAGATTCGCTGGATTCTGCTCTCTAACCAGCTGAACCTGCCCTCCAGTTGCCCTCTGGTTTGCTGCGTAACCCATTAACATCTCTCATCTGGGAGGTTAAGATGGCATCTCTAAGCTCAGTCCTCCTTCCTGCATTGTCCTCACTGTAGCCAGAGGGATGCTTCTGAAATATCCATTTGTGAATACCATTCCCCTGAAGTCTTTCATCGCCTCTCCCTCTTTGTGGATCATTTGCTTCTGATCCTTTATTTGCTCCCAGACTCTCATCTCTGACCATTCCCTCCTGCTGCTTGCGTGGCGTTTTTAAACTTGACTAGAACCTCTCGTTTCTGAAATGAACCTGCCTCCCTCTACGTCTGGCCTGTAACATACTGGCTTCTCACACTTCCCTCTATTATGTATTCTTTTTTATTCTTCGTGTCTTGGCTTGAATTTTACTTCTTCTAGGAGGTCTTTCCTGATGGCGCCTCTGTCATACTTCCCTTACCATGCGGAGTAGCAGCTGTCTGTTTCATTCTCTCCTTCAGAAAGCTGTCAACTAGGTAGCAAGGATCACATCTGTCCTATTCTCCATGACAGTCACAGTGTGTGCTGCATTAAACCACACACACACACACACACACACACACACACACACACACACCACAAGCTCACTGCCATCGAGTTGGTTCCAACTCACTGTGACTCGATAGGACAAGACAGAACCTCTCTGATGGGTCTCCGAGACTATACATCTTTACAAAAGTAGAACATCCCAGCTTTTCCCCAGGCTAGGTGGTGGCTTTGAACGCCCAACCTCGTAGTCAGCAGCCCACTGTGCAACCCACTGCAATACCAGGGTTCCTGCATCCTACAAAGTAGATGCTTAATTAATTGTTGGATAAAACATTGTATCCATAAATAAAACAATAAATGCGTGACATTATGCTAAGCATTGTAGTTGAAAGGCCAAATTACACCATTTGGTCTTTTTTTTAGAAACTTTATTTTGGAGGCAAAGTGATTATGTTGGAAGTAAGTGCAGGGCACTCTAGAAACTTCTAGCATGTATTTGATGCTTACTAGGCTGTTGTGGATGGCGAGGCTTTTTCATTTGAGAGACTAGTTCCATCAGCGAGGCTCGTGATGGCCAAAGAAGACCCTGCTGGAGCGATGGAACTTGAACGGTGCTTGACTAGTAAGGCAGGATGTGGTTGGGGGGGCAGGGGCGCCCTAGTGTGGCTTTCTCCTCCTGGGGGTCTGCTGCACTGTGTCCTGCTTCCTAGAGAAAGGCTCGACTGCTCAGTCGCTGACAACGTGGTCTGTGAGGTCTGGTAGCACGGCTCCTACCTGCCAGTGACCGCTCCCAGGGCTGTCCTGTGGTGGCCATCCTTCCCTTCGCAGTAGCCGCGTGGCCTCCCTGCCACAGCTTGGTGGTGACGGAGTCCTACCATTCCTCACGAGAAAAGACCTTTAGCTTCTACCCAGGTGAGAACAATGGTCTAAGTAAGCGAAAAGGATCAGAAATCAGTACACTAGAGGCCGCAGGAGTGATGCTCTGTGCAGGAGGGGCGAGAGTACCCGGGAAACATGCCCAGGAGCTGGGCACGGGGGGCACCGATGACGGGAAGAGAGAAAGGAGTGGTGCCAACTGCTGTGCCTGTCTTTCCCTCTCAGAACCATTTATTCTGGCTCCAGAACTCGAGCCCTGCCTCTGACCGCGTCAGCGCAATCATCTGGGAAGGCAGCGAGTGCAAAAAGATGGACATGTCTGTGCTGGACATCAGCGGCGTCGTTATGAGCAGGGTGAGGGCCCGAGGCGCGCAGGCTTTGCAGCTCATCTCGTAGACTCGGCCTCGTGGCCAAAACAAGGACGGCTCTGCTTTTCAGCCACACGCACACACGCGCACGCACACACGCACGCGCGCACACACGCGTAGTTAAACTTTGTTCTTGGTGGTGGTTTTATTCTTCACACTTAGTACAGTCTCTGTTCGCCTGTCCAAGTGCTTGGTAATGCTCCACAAACATTCCTTACCGCATCTGAGCGAGCCTACAGGAACAGGTTCTCAGAGGCACACCTTTGTTCATTTGGCACAAGAAATGTGTGCTTCTCATCTGTTTGTTTTTAATCATTTTATTGGGGGCTCGTACAGCTCTTATACTCCATCCATCCATCCATCCATCCATCTATCCATCCATCCATTGTGTCGAGCACATCTGTACATTTGTTGCCTTCTACTTGAGTCCTTGGTATCAGCTCCTCACTTTCCCCCCCCTCCCCGCCCTCTCCCTCATGGTTTATAAATTATTATTATTTTGTCCTGTCTTACATGTTTCTGCGTATGTGGTTTTACGATGGGTGTGGCAGTGCACAAGCCCGCCCGGCCCTGCGGTGCTGACGGGGTTTCTGTGCGCTCGTAGGTCAATGCCTACCAGCAAGGAGTGGGCTACCAGATGCTGGGCAACGTCGTCACCGTGGCGCTCGCCCTTTTCCCGTTCGTGCACCGCCTCGTCCGCGAGAAGAGCCTGGACCAGCTGGCATCCGTGTCTGCCGAGGAGATCCTGGCTCTTTTCTGCGGGGCGCCACCAGTTGTACCCATTATTGTTCTGTCTGCAATCAATTTTTTTGAACGGCTGTGTCTTACGTGGATGTTTTTTTTTATGATGTGTGTGGCCGAGAGAACATATAAACAGGTCAGTAGACAGAAAAGGGGCGAGTCTCCCCTCTGCCCCTGCGCTGGTTTCTTCCTTTTTCCTTCCCTCCCAAAGTGCCTGTGGACAGGGAGTCAGTGGGGGCCTGTTTGTACTTAGCGACTTTACAGGCGTGATACATTCCACCTGGAACTACAAGTGGCGTCTGGCAAGCTGGACTTTTTCAGAGCCTCATGGGTAGGAGGGAGATGGAGCCAGTGAGGGGGTCATGTAGGCTGGGGGTATCTGCACCCCAGTGTGTTGTAGCATGTAAGGAAATTCTCAGCAGGGTCGCGCTTTCATGAACGATGGCCAGGTGAGGAGTAAACCTCCTACAATCTGACAAGGAGCTATGAATTGAGGGTGTAGTACTGAAGAGATGAAAGAAATGTGCTGCTGAGTAGTGACGGCCCTGGGGGTGGGGATGGGGCGCTGGAAGCCTGAATAAGCATTTTGCGTTGGCGAAGTTGGGGTGTCTCAGAGGTCTCCAAAGGACAGGCCATGCTGTGCACGTGTGCGCCCCATGGCGGGACACAGTATCTAACGTGCCTTCAAAGCATCCTGAACGAGCATCCACATTTGTCCACTGCCGTCTCTGTGAGCACGGCGAGAATTCCATCCTGTTTAATATGCTGGGAATACTGCTTGCAGTTACATGAGTAAACACACACAGTCTCACGTGCATTTTATGTTATGGTTTCTATTTTTAACCTCTAGAGATTTTTATTTGCAAAACTCTTCAGCCATATTACATCTGCCAGGAAAGCCAAGAAATATGAAATACCTCACTTCAGACTTAAAAAGGTGGAGAACATTAAGATATGGTTATCACTTCGTTCCTATCTAAAGGTGAGTTTTGTTTGATTAATGATAGGATATATTGGAGCTCATCGATGCTTCTGGAAGCTGCCCTGCAGGCCAGCTAGGCTCACAGGGTGCACAGATCTTACCAGCACCCAGTAACCCTTCTGGAAGTTCAGTGAGAGGCGAGCTGCCTGCAGCTCATGCCCCACTGCCGCCCGCACTTCCATTCGCAGGGAGCCTAAAGAGGGCTTCTGAGACGGAATCTTCCCAGGGACACTTTGTCCAAATGAGCAAGTGCACGGTGAACGGCTGACCTTGTGGTTAGCAGCCAAAGCTTAACCCCTAGTGCCACCAGGACACCTTGAAAAGCGGGTAGATGTAAGGCCATCTTGCTTAGGGAACATGACATTTAAATTTCCTGCATTGCCCCCTGGACCTTGGGGGATGTTTTAAAGTCCTATTGGAAACTCCTTAGCTCTGGGCTATGACCATTCATTTCCAGCACGGGAGATGTAAGCTTCTGAATGTTGGTGCTGTGGGGGCCAGTGCTGCCCGCCCCAGGGTGGAACCCACTAACAGCTTCTGTCCCCCACAGAGGCGGGGCCCGCAGCGCTCGGTGGACGTGGTAGTGTCCTCGGTCTTCTTACTGACGCTTTCCATTGCGTTCATCTGCTGTGCGCAGGTAACGTGGTGTCCGTTTCCAGGAGTGCAGACGTGCAGACGCGCGTCCCTTCCCTTCTACCCAGCTCACTGTGCGCTTCTTCCAAAGAAGCAAACTAGATGCCCAGATTGAATGGAATGTGTTTGTTTCTTTTGCTATTTTGGTTACTTGTTAATTTCTCTAACCTTGTGAAGGTAATTTTGGAATCCTTTAAGACTCAACGATCACCTAAGGTAACTTCCGTCGGGATTGTTGACTGCTAGTTCGTGCTAGATGAGGAGGCTTCCAAGAGTTTCTGGGAAAAGGCACTAAAACGATAGCGGCATTCCCCACGGATCTATGAAGCCTCCTCGCCGCGGCGCGGCCTCCTTGTGCCGACGGTTCGACACGAGAACCTGTTTTAATGTCCGTGGTGAGACACGCTGAACGAACGGTGCTTGGAAGTAACTTAGTTCTCAGTTGAATTCCAAGTGTTTCAGGGGGTTGCTTTTGCTACTGATTTTTAAAATCTGTTCTCTCTCTCTGGAAGTAGATCGGATGGCGCGTGTGTCTCATCTGGGGGTGCGTTTATTTTCCTGAAATGCTGGGAGCGCAGGGGAGGGAGCATTAGTGAGGAGGGGTGTGCGCCGGCCTCTGGCCTCTGGCTGCTGCGAGGGAGGGGGAGCGAGCAGCGATGAAGAGCACACCCTGAAGCGTAAAGGGCTCGTCGACCGTGCGTACAGTTAGTAGACATATTTTGAATGTAGGCAAACGTTCAGGGCCCGACAGTGCAGAGTAGAACTGCGCCCGAGGGTCTCTGAGCCTGTAAATCTTCACCAGAGCAGAAAGCATCACCACCTCCCTCAGAGCGACTGCGGGGCTCGAACTTGCTGATGTTACGGTTTGCAGCCCAAGGAGTAACTTACTATTCTTATTCTGTGTTTAACATTAACAACCGAGCCCCTATCTCTCCCCCGCGCCCCCGCAATGACTGGGAAACCCGAGCTCTAGGGTCGCCTTGCCCAGAACGTTCCAGAATGTGCCTGTGTAGTAGGGAAGGTTGAGCAGTACATGGACACACGTGTTCCTGGCATTCTCTGTCTGCGCAGCGCTGACCTCCCTCCTGTGGGAAGACCTGCACGGCACAGTGGCTGGTTTGAGCACTCCCCCTTCTCTTTCTCTCTCCATTTTTTTAAAGAGCTGAAGCTCACGACGTCTAGGTCAGACTATACCTAGCATCTTGGGCTTTGGCTTTTGAAAACTTTTTGGGGGTCCCTCTCCCTTTTTTCCTTAGCTGAGAGCCGTTGCCCCAGGAAGACGTCCCTAGGCCGACTGTTGATCTCTGTGACGGCTGGACGCTGCTGCCACTCATAAATGGTCAACATTTTCTTAGCCAGTTTCTTTGATTCCAAGGCCGACCCTCAGCATCACATGGCCAGTCTCATGCTGCATTGCCCACAATGGGAGAGAAGTTGCTCATAAGTTTTACATTTTTCCTTCTCACCGTTCAGTAATGCCTTGTTTTCTTTTCATACCATCTTCACCCCCTTTCTGCTGGGCCAGCTTACCTGCCCCCCACTTCAGGGATGTAGGTCAGGTGTCCTTCCTGGAAGACTTGTGTCCCCTTTGCTGAGCTTCTTCCTCTGAGGTCTGGGTTTCTGAGAGGAGGAGGAGGGTCATCCCCTTCGTTGACTGCATAGATCTCTGCTGCAAGCGATAAGCGGTGGTGACGCCTCTGTGTTTAGTCATGCTGACCTTATTTCCCATCACTCCTCGTGCAGCGTGTGTTCTGTGTGCTGGTATTGCACATGCTAGCAGGGTTGCCCCTGTTTTCGTTAGAGCTTCTAGACTAAGAGAGAGTAGGAAGAAGGACCTGGTGAACTTCCTTTTGAATTGCAGTGGGCATTTGTCTGACAGAGGCCCAGAGAACAAGCCCCTGAGGCTGGAAGGCACTCGCAGGGCAGAGCTGCCCCTCAAAGAGGAGTGGAGCTGAGTGCTGTGGGTGGGATCGAGCTGTGGGGGACCTTCGTTTGCTGATGTGGCGCGAGTCAATATGAGGAGAAAACGTTGCCAAGCCCAACCGTAACTGGAACACGCAATGTACTATAAAGTCTGACTCTAGAAAACTCTGAGGTGGTGATAAATGGAATGCATTCAGATCAGTATCTCAGGCATTCATTTTCGGAAATGGGCTGGTACTGCCTTTTTGTTTGATGGTTTATTGTGTGGGAATGACAGACTGACACACTATCACATGGCATTCATTGTCGAAGGAACCTTTCAAACACTGCCCTGAACCGAGGCTGTCTGTCAGCGACAGGCTGAAATCCACGCTCCTTCCAGGAGGCCGTGTAGTGACAATCGTCACGGTGCACTGGGGGAGACTCGGAGCCCGAGCTGGAGGGGGCACCGATCCTCAGCATCCCCTGGAGGAAGGATGCAGTGGGGCGGGCCAGATGTTTAAGGGAGGTCTGTCTCCTAGACATGATGTAAGTTTAATACTTTAAACAACGCTTGGTGTGTAATCATGAGTGGACACACTGGGGATACAGCAGCTTGGACTTCATTGCATGAAAAAGATAAAAATCTAAGAAACTTTAAAAGAAATGCATAATGATTGATTAAGCAGATAAAATTCTTTGAGCATTAAAATTCATCTGTTTTTGGTCTTAAACCACTGGTTTCTTGCAAATACTTTAAAAAATTGATGATTATAAGTGATGATATAAGTGATGATTATAAGTGATTATATTAGACAAGGAAAAACTAAACTTTTTTTTTTTTTGGTCCTTGTTACAGGTTCTCCAAGGACATAAAACGTTCCTTAATGATGCTTATAATTGGGAGTTTTTGATCTGGGAAACAGCTTTACTGCTTTTCTTGCTGCGCCTGGCCTCGCTAGGGTCTGAAACCAATAAGAAATACAGCAACGTTTCCATTTTACTTACTGAGCAGGTACTGCTGCATCCCTGACCCTTTGTCGCACCGGTGCCTTAAAAATGCTGTGCAGTGCGTGTGGCGTCTGACTCAGGGCGGGCTTGTCCAAAGCCATGTGACAGGCGCAGTTACAAGAGCAACAGCCCAAGCAGCTCAGGCTGCCTTGGTGGACACCTCTCTGAGGACTTGGTCCTTGGTTTGGAGGTCTGGGGTCATGGCTTTATGGGACATTCCAGTTAATGGCCTACGGCAACCCCCCCCCACCGCAGTCCTGTCGGGGTGCTAAGAACAGGATGTTTGGGGTCTTAAAAGGTCACCATCAGCCACCGAAGGTCCAACAAAAGGGCTGTTTTCCTGGAGCAATGAGGACGGAGACTCAGGAGGAAGCGGAGGTAAAGGAATGGGTGGTGGCTATTTGCCTCCGTGACCATGTTTCCTTTGCCCCGAGACCAGAACGCTGGGCTCCCATTAGTGAGCATTTTGATCTGAGAGACTGTAGAAGAGTCCTGACCCAAGTGGGGAAAATGCACAGCGGAATTCCAAATTCTCATGGCTTCAGACATTCTGGGGCCATGGAAGCAGGGTGAACCCCTGAAACGATTGGCTCTGAGACCATCTTTAAACCGTTAACCTGAAGCATCACCGGAAGTCTCTTATGAGTCAAACATCTACTCAAAACATCAACAACCAAAAACTAACTCACTGCCACCGAGTTGATGCCAACTCATGGCGACCCGCTAGGGCAGGGTATACTTGTCCCTGTTGGTTTATGAGGCTGTAACTCCTTGTGGGAGTAGAAAGCCTCATCTTCTGAAGCTGTGGGGGTTCGAACTGCTGACCTTGTGGTTGGCAGCCCAGTGCCTAACCTACAGGAGTTTCGCTGAACTTGGAAAGAATGCCTGCCGTGAGCATTGGCTCTCCTAGTGTAGCTGTGTGGGGTCAAAGTGACACCTCAGTGTACTCCTGTTGGTGAGGGGCCTGCTCTGGCATGGCGCACACTTGGAGGAGGCCTGCAGCGGTGCCGCTGAATGGGACAGGGTGAAGCTGCCGAGTTGGTGTAGGCTTTGCTGTGCGTATTCTCAACAAAAAATAAATCTGAATGTAACCCTATAGTCTAATTATAGACAAACTAGAGTCCATTGTCTAATGGGTCGCTTATTTAGGAAATCCAGATTTAGGGCTTCATGCCAAAACCGCAAAAAATGAAAGCCATGTTGACAAAATCATATAAAGGATTTAAAAGGCAAATATATATGTATGTGTATTTGTGTGTGTATAATACACAGAGAGAAAGAGAGAAATAAAAGGGTTGAGTCTGAATTCTATATTTTCTTCTTTATAATTTGGAGATAATATTTTCCCAACCTGCTTCCAGGACTGTGAGACAAAAAAATCTACTAGGGTGAAAGTATTCTGTGTGTATTTGTGGTAATGGAGCTTTAAATAGCCCATTTTTATCAAGTATTAGGTCTTTAGAGAACTTATAATGTTAATATGTTTAATAAGTTTCTTGAGTTTCTCCTGAATCAGTCATAGAGCACATATTTGGAAAAATTCATTTTTGAGAAACTTCCTTTTCAGTACATGGATAGATTGAGATCTATTTCTCATGAACAGAAGAGTAGTTAAAATTTTTTTTTCAATTTCAAGTTTAGCACTAAGCTTTAAATACAAACATTTGATAACATGACATGACCTTTTTGTCACCTTAGAATTATAATGGCGAGTGCTTTTTATAAGGCAAAAGTAAAGGATCACTAAGTTACAGCCACTCTTACTCCTTCCACCATGTTTCATGTGGACACTACATGACTGGGGGGTTACTAGAGGAGTGGAATATAGTATTTTTTAACTCAAGGAATTTAAATGCTAATTGTGTTATAAGTAAAACTAATCTGTCATTGCTCTGATATTTAAATTGCTTCATTTTTTCTTTGGCAGAGACGTGACTGATTAGGGATAGGGTATGTTATGTGTTTGATATTAATAGCTGCTGTTTTTTAAAAAATTCATTTTATGTGAAAACATGACCTTCAAAATATGCCTGTTTTTATTAAATGCATTTTTCTCCCATAGAATTCACCTTAATCCCTGTTCTTTCCCTTAGATTAATTTATATCTTAAGATGGAAAAAAAGCCAAATAAGAAGGAACAGCTCACTCTAGTAAATAACGTATTAAAGTTATCCACCAAGTTGTTGAAAGTAAGTAATATCCTCTAACACATCCCCCGTGCCCCCCCCTCAACTTGCAGAAATCAAAACAAGGCAAACCCATTGCCATCGAGTCGGTTCTGACTCATCAGGCCAGAGTCAAAGTGCTCTGCTAGGCCGCCGCGTCCGATGCCTTCACATCAGCAGGCCCCCCTGCTGTCCCCCCGAGCAGAACAGGGGATGTGTTTGCATTGATGACCTCTGGTTAGCTGCCCAGAGCTTAACCCCGTGTGCCACCAGGGCATCCTTGTACTCTCATTTACATTATGAGACCCAGGCTCACGATGGGTCGGACTGACTCGATGGCACCTGACAACGACAACATCCAGGGGTGCTCGGCCAGGTGCGTTCTCGGCGCTGAGCTAACGATCTGGAGGACAGCCCTGTTCTCTCCGTCTGGTTACCCAAGTTCTGCGGATGGCCAAAGGCTGCCAGAGTTTTACAAGTTTCTGCCACCACTGACCTCATTTCCAAACCCTCCCTCAGAAAGCTGAGATGGCGGGAGCGTACGTGGTGGTGCAGGTGGGGTTTCTGTTGAGAGCTGAAACCGCCCCCGACACAGGCTGAACAAATGGCCCAGGACTGCGTGATGGCTGCTGGGAACCCACGGAGCTCATCTCCGCTCTCTGTCCGTGCAGGAACTGGACACGCCCTTTAGACTCTATGGACTGACAATGAACCCCCTAATCTACAACATCACGCGAGTAGTGATCCTCTCGGCTGTCTCCGGGGTTATTAGTGATCTTCTGGGATTTAATATAAGAGTGAGTAGAACTCCGCTCTGCGTCATCCTCTGCTCTTCACGCCCCTTTCTCTATTGGGGATTGGCGTGGAATTGACTCTGGAGGTAACGAAACGGGCACTTGGCTTCATTAGGCCACCGGCTTTTCATCTGGGGTTTCCTCCTATTCTGAGTAGAACAGAAAGTTGAGTTTGAAAGTAATGCCACTGAACACCTTGGGCTGGGCGAGGGTGTCCTCGGAGCTAGGGAATTGCCAGCGAGAGCAGGGGTGAACGGAGAATGCATGAATTGCTGTGTCCTTTTTGATCCTGGGACTTTAGAGTTTCTCCCCCTCCCCTACCCCCCCCCCCCATGGTGGTCTGTGGTTTCTATTGTCATAATTGATAAGCCTTTTTCCCTTAGCACGGTCTTGGTTTGTAATTATATAAGCATACCAAAACACCCCCCTGCCTACCTGACCACTACCTCCTCATGCTGGTTTTCTTTCCTCAGCTGTGGAAGATTAAATCCTAAGTGGAGCCTTGGTGGCATCGATGCCCAGGCAGGAGAGAGGTGGCTGCAGCAACAAGGGCCAAGATCTACCTGCCCGCTTGGTCCCGTGCAGAGGTACCCTGCGCCCACCCAGGGGTCCACAGGACCAGTCTCTCTTCCAACTGGAGGTGCATACGCAAGGCATGGCGTGCTTTAAAATCATACAGCGTGTCAGAAGACTGAAGCCTGAGCACGACAGCCACACAGACGAACCTTTTGAAGTGGGGAATGGAACCTGGGCGATGGGGTGCGGGCACCTCGACAGGGAGCTCATCTTGAGTAACCAAAGCCGCTGCCTGAACACGGAGCAACGGTCCTCGGTTGGAAGTCGTCAGACGCAGTGCTTTCATCGCGAGCCTGGGGAGTTGGAGATTGTGTTTCTCTAGCAGAGTGAGGTTCATTTTAAACTATTCTAGCTTGAATCCAAATAAAGAACTCTACTGGACAATTTCAGTGTCAAGACTTTTTGTTGTTCTTCAAGGAAAAAATAAAACCTTTTAAACTGCAAGTTTCTGTTAAACCATGCAAGAACTTTTAATTAGGTGATCATTTCGAGGTTAATCATGTTATCATTACTGGGGAAAGAGCCATGCATAGAATATGCCCTGCAATTCACGATGAGAAAGTTAAGTACATCCATGCTCACCCTGCCCATCCTACTCCGTGGCTTCCGCACAGGTCAGTGCTCTCTGATGACGACGTGACTACGCAGGGCATCGTGTACGGCTGTTGTACAGCGTACGTGTCATGCTCAGCACAGTGCAGAGCTTCAGTGTCCGTATCTGAATGTACCTCTCGTCACCATTCTCTGGTACTCGTGCATGCAAGCGCGCACAGTGGACTTGAGAAAATTCATGGAAAATGTCCACTATGAATTCCATTTTTCTTACCTTATAAGTTAATGGAAACTGTTTACTTATAGCATTGAATTACTTATTCTGAAACTTCTAGATAGGGAAATTGAAAGCTTTTACTTTTTAATAAGTTTATGTGAATTCTTGATGAAGAGAATTTAAAAACTTTAGTCTTAAGCAGCAGGTTCTCAACCCGTGGGTCGTGACCTCTTTGGTGGAGGTCAAATGACCCTTTCAGGGGGTCACCCAATTCATAACTAGTGGTAAAATGAGAGGTATGCAGTAGCAATGACAATAATGTTATGGTTGGGGGGTCACCACCACGTGAGGAACCATAAGAAAGGGTCGCGGCTCAGGAAGGTTGAGAACCATGGGTGTAGAGGGTTACTTGGGCTGCTAACAGCTGCAGTTTCAAACCACCGGCCACGGGGTGGGGGGGATGAGGGGGGAGCAGGCAGCTTTCTACTCCTGTAAAGGGTTACAAACCAGCCATGAGGCGCGTTGGTTCTGTCTGAGGGTCGTGATGAGCAGTGAGAATCCACTCAGTGACTGTATCACAATGCCAGTTGCTGTCAGGTGCCATCGAGCTGGTTTGGATGCAGTGACCCCAGGTGCATCAGAACAAACATGGTCCCACGACTGCTCCTCTGCTGTAGACACTCAGCCCATCTCCTTGAGGGCCTTCGTCCTTGTCGCTGCCCCTCTACTTCACCCAGTACCACGGTCTCCAGGGACTGGTCTCCTGACAGGTCTGAAGTCTGTAAGCCGAAGTCTGGCCATCCTTGCCCCTCAGGACCATTCTTGCGTCCGTCTTCCAAGACCGATCGGCTCGTCCTTTCAGCAGTCCCTGGTACGTTCACTATTCACGAACACCACAATTCAATTGCATTGACTTTTCTAAGGTCTTTATTCAATGTCCGACTTGTAAATTTGTATGAGGCAATGGAAAATACTCGGTCAGGGGCACCTTAGTCCTCAAAGTAAGATCCTTGCTCTTTCATAATCTACAGCGGTCTTGTGCAGCAGATTGACCTAATACAACTTGTCTTGTGATGTCTTGACTGCTACTTCCATGAGCACTGATTGTGGAGCCAAGCAAGACAAACCCTTGCTGCACAAGACCTCTGTGGAGGACTGAAGTTAGCAAAGATTTACTCTGAGGACTACGGTGCGCCTGACCCAAGCCATGGTTCGCTGTTGCCTTAGATGCATACGAAAGTCGGACATTGGGTAAGGACGATCTCAGAAGGATCGATGCATTTGTATTGTGCTGGTGAATACTGGATGTACCAGGGGCTGCTAAAGGGGCAAACCTATCTATATTGCAAGAAGTCAGGCCAGAGTGCTCCTTAGAGGCACTGATGGCAAGACTTCGTCTCACACATTTTGGCCACATTATCGGAAAGAGCAGTCCTGTTGGTAAAGTGGAGGGCGGTGAAAAAGAGGAAGGCCAATCCTCCAGGAGATGGATCGACACAATAGCTGCATCAATGGGCTACGGCTCGGGGACCTTTGTGAGCATGGTGCAGGGTCACGCAGTGTTTTGTTCTATTGTGCTTTGGGTCGCTATGGGGCACAGCTGACTCGATGGCACCTAACGACTTCAATGGCAGCCCTCCACTGCAGAGACGGCTCACGGGAATCGTGCTCACAGGGTTTCCCCAACCAACAGCAGCAGCTCGCAAATCCCAGCAGGAGACAGATGACGCCGGCTGATGTTTTCCTCACTCCCCCTATTAAAACAGATGATGCTCTGTTTTTATTGACCATTTACGCAGCGAATTCAGTATTCAGAATGCACTCATTTACTCTGCTGGGTTGCTTCTGTTAGGGTCTGATGATATGTAAAAGGTTGAAATGCTTTTTGAGAGAAGTAAAATGCACATGTCACACTTGGGAGTCATTTTAAAAAATATATAGGAACTATATAAAGAGACTTGTAATTTTTATTTGAGTAACAGTCTCCCAACTATGCAGAAAAGTTAATCCTAGTATCACTCTTGTAAAAAAAGAGCATGCTTTCACAAATGATTAACGTAAAACAAATACACATCCTTTTACTTCTTTATTACTCCCCATCAGACACTGTCTTTCACTTTCTAAAATTTTCAACATGTATTTATGATTAAATACTGCTTTAATTTGCTAAAGACATTAACTGATTTCCTAAATTTAAGGCTTACATGGTTTTGATATAAATATATACATCTTCATAAAATTTTGACAAAACCAAATAATCAAATGCCTTGTATTAAGTACCTGCCCTCCCATTGCTTATAGAATCGAATGTCATGATAAAGGTCTCTTGGATGCCACTCTCCCTGTCACTGCTGTCACCTTTACATAAGAATGAGTGATCAAAAAACCAGAAGTTTTCATCTTCTCTTGTTTTGATGCTATACAACGACATTTTTAAAAATGAAGCAAATACATTGAAATCTCAATACCTTCACACTGACTGAGCGTGTTTTCAGGAAGGCTCTTGCTCTTCTCACCAGGCTGCCACTATTCAGAAGGCGTCTCAGACTCTAGGAATTGTCTTCACAGCTAGTTGCAAACCTCTCTCGCCTCACACACAGACTGAGGGTTTTTGAAATTGCATTTGATGACAAAATAATGTTGCCTAAGGACATGGAAGATTGTGATTATCTTAGCAACATTTTTCCTTTTTAGATATGTCACCACAATGAACAGGGTCTGATTCGAAGGAGCACCAGATGCAACTGTGCAGGAGCAACACTCAGGAGGTTTGTGGGCAGTGGTCGGTAGCTGGAGTTAGAAATAGTTGTCCAGCAGGATCTGTAGGCAGGGTAACCTTCATTTAGCCACCTGTGTTCGGAAAGTTGTTTGTAGTGAATATTCTGGTAGTTAGAATTTAATCCTTTGAAAAGGAATACAATTCTTAAAAAGGAAGGAAGGAAAATTCTATTCCTCTGAAGAGTCACTGGGAAAGTCAGTACTGTGCAGGTGTTTTGTAGAAACTGGTTCTCCTTGGTCAGGAAAGACTCCCAGAACCTAAAAGCAAACAAGTTATTTGCCCTCAGGTGTTTTCTTCTTTTAAAATCCTTAACAGAAGATCAAATTACTTGAAATCTCTAAGGCACTACAAACGTCAAAGCCCCAATTTAATAAGAATGCATCAAGAGCAAACTACAGTTTCCGAGCTGCGCTGTTTGTTTTGCTGCTTGAAACCGAAGTGACAGGATGCCGCCACAATTATGGGATTCCAGCTAAACCTTTACCCACTGCAGGCACGGAGAGACAGACACATTCTGGAGTGCTGACATTCTGCAAAATGCAGCAAATATACATGAGAAAAGGAAGTATTGGAAAGGGTATGCATTTCAAGTTATTGCCAGTTATCTGTGAGAGAATTTCTGTAGGTACATCTTGTTTACATTTAACCAATGGTAGCATGTCGGTGTATTTAAAATCATGACAAAAATCTGTCATGTTGCCCGTGACAGGTTACTGTGATGTGGTACGCTTAAGGGAGGACGCTGACACAGCACCAATCCCACGGCATTTTGATTTTCTTCTGGAGATGAAAGCTGTTTTTCTCAGGATGAAAACAGCAACCCAAGAACCTGTTGATCAAAAAAGCACCCCTGCAATAACTTGGGAACCCTTCTTGATCCCTTCCTCTTCCTACTGTGCCTTCAGTCACCCACCGACCCCGTTAACAGCCCTCTTCCACATCGCCTCTATCAGCCAACGCTTCTCCATCCCTCCCCACTTCTGCCACGTTTTACTAGCGTACTACTTTCCAACGAGTTTCTGCTGCTGCTGCTCTGACCTACGCACAGCATGTACTCCCTCAAACCCAATCCTTTCCTCTCAAAAAGGTAACGTGTCCATTCTGAAGGCAAGTCTCAATCTGTGTGGTCCATTGGTTAGTTGAACAAGTGAATCTGTTGTGGAAGAAGTGCAGTCAGAGTGCGCCTTAGAGGCGAGGGTGATGAGATTTGGTCTTACATTCTTTGTGCGTGTTGTTGGGAGAAGCCAGTCTCTGGTAAAGTACAGGGGCAGCAGAAGAGAGGAAGGGCCTCAACAGGATGAGTGGACACAGTGGCTGCAGCAATGGGCTCGGGCGCAGGAACCGTTGTGAGGCTGTCACAGGAGCGGGCGGTGTTCAGCTCTGTTGTACCTGGGTCGTCATAATATCGCTTGAGAGGTAAAAAAATCCAAAATCCTTTTACCAAGGTGAGGCCCAACCTGTTGCAAAAGTCTTTATTCTGCCTTTCTGTTTGAGAGCTTTTTTGCAGGGTATAAAACTGTAGTCCTTCTGATGCTGTCGTTCCACTGGCCTCTCGGATCACACCGTTTTGGACCAGAAACCTGCTGTCATTGACATCTCTGGGGCTCGGTGTGGAGCTTGCCATCCCTCCACCCCGGCTGTTGCTGTCCTAGGAGTTGAGCAATTTGATTATCTGAGGCCCGCTGCTTTTTAGTGGCTCCTTCCCTGTCCTTCCACACCTGCTTGTGCTGATCAATACTCAGTGACGACTTGAAAGGAATCCTGTGCACGTCTTTGAAGCTCTCTCCTCTGGATGCGGCTGAGACTCTGCCCAGCACAGTCTAGCTGCCTTGATTGCCTCAAGTTCTCCTCCCTCTCCTCCACTCAGCAAGCCTGTGTCGCTGTTGAGCTTCCCTCTCCCTGCACTGCAGCCTGGAAACTGCCTCCCACAAATTACGCTGAGGCAATCCGCGGGTCACTTCTTTTCCCCCACTACCCTTCAGTGTTTAGAATTCTTTCTCTTACAATGTGTCCGCCGCCCCACAATTGTTTAAAGTGGGAGGGGGAATGTTCTCCCTACTTTAGTAAAGGGGCAAGGTGGACTCACTCACTCAAGCCAAAGTTTCTCCTCTGCCTGGAGCCGCCACCACCTGTCACTTCTGCATCCCCCTCCCCCCACCTCTCTGAGTTCAGCTTCCGCCACGCTCCCCCCCATGGCTGGAGGGGTCCCACTGGCCTATTTCCCTCCCTGCCTCTCACCGTCAGTGCTGTGCAGCTGTCCGAGGGAGCTTCACACATGGAGATGACGCTCACATCATTCCTCCCTGCCTACACTTTCTGTTCCCCGGCAACGGTCTCTGAAGCCCTTCTTGGTCTGGCCGGCCTGCCTTCCAGCCACACAGGCCTCCCTCTTGGTTCACTACAGCTCTTGCTCATCTCAGGCTGTGGTACAAGCAAGTTTTGCTTTTGCCTGGAATACTTTTTCTTAAGATCTTCCTGGCTGGCTGCTCATCTGCTCATCTTTCAGCTCTCAGTTCGGATTTCAGTCTGAGGAGCTGCCCGGGTCACCTTAGAGTCCCTCCCTCATTTTATGTGTTGTCAGTTCCCTGGTGTCTCGGTGGCACTGATCACAATCTGGCCACCTTGGTTTTGTCTGGCCCTGAAGGCAGGAACGCTTTATTCGGTGCTATGTAGCCCGCTCCGGGGTCCTGGGGGTGGGGGGTGGGGGTGGGGGTGGTCGCAGCAGTTTGAAAGCACCAGGCCCACCTTGGGAGAGACAAAGCCTTTTAGTCCCGTGAAGAGTTAGCCTCAGAACACACAGGGGCGCCATTACCCTGTCCGCCGAGGTCCTCAGGAGCTGGGCTGGACGTGGTAGCAGCGAGCAGCTGTGCCAGCCTCAGAAACCCAAGTGAATCTCCTGCCACTTAGTCAATCGGACTCAAAGGGAGCGTCTGGTGAGATCTGTGCGCCAAACTCAGATCAAGTCGATTCCGACTCATGAGCCGACAGGCCCGAAGCGAGCTGCCCCGTTGGTTTCTGAGACGGCTGATCTTTCCAGGGGCAGAGAGCGCCTCCTCGTTCTCCCTCGGGGCCCTTAGGGGTTCCAGTTACCGACTAGCAGCCCGATGCCTATGCCATCGCCCTGCTCAGACTGAGTTGCTGCTAAGTAGGTCAGACTGCATGGGGCTTACTATTCATACAATTGTTTTCTGTTATGAATGAAAAACTTCCCTTTTTTACAGTTTCTTTCCCCCACCCCCACCGAGCTATACTTAATACCCATGCAGCTTGGTGGAACCTGGGCCTTTGTTTAGATTCAAAAAATATATAACCAACGGCAATATATTTTGGTAACGGTTGCCTGTTACTAAGAAATTGCACCAGGATGTAAACACAGAACCAGATTAGGAAACAGGAGTTGCCCTGTTCCACCCCTGCTGGTCCATAAAGTCTGTTCCTAACCTAGGAGTGTGGGCCGTCCTGGCAGAACACCCTGGCACCTTGCTCGCAGCCTGATGGGCGCAGGGAGAAAGCCTGCCACGGAGGCCACCTGAAACCAGTTTGCTGTCACTTTGGGCCGCCTTTCCTAGCACACAGCTCCACTGTGGGGCCCAAGACCTAGGGTTGTGTTTTATTTGTGGTGGAAGCTCACGGTAGGAATTTACTTTCCCTAGAGTATTAAGTTAATCATGACTATGAAATAGGTTTTAGGCATCATTCATGCCAAAAGTTAAAATAAATCCAAAAAGAGAGAAGCTGACACCAAGGGCTCAAGTGGAAAGAAAATGTTTTGGAAATGATGATGGAAACATATATACATATGCTTGACACAATTGATGTATGGATTGTTATGAGCTGTAACAACCCCTAATAAAATGAATAAAAAATAAAAAAAGAAATCCAATCAAAACACTTCATTATAAAAAATGTTATAGGTAAAACTAGGGAGATAACAACCGGATGAATAATCACCTCAGGGAACAGCAAGAGTCCTGGTGGTGTACTGGCTACGTGTTAGGGTGCTAACCCCAAGGTCAGCAGTTTGAAGCTGTCAGATGCGACTTTCTACTCCCGTGAAGGTCTTGTCTTAGCAAGCCACAGGGGCAGCTCTCCCCTGTCCTACAGGGTCCCTATGACTCAGGATGGGGACACTGAGCTGAAACAGAGAGTCCATGGAGAAAATATTCTGAGATTGACTGTACAACTCCTCTTATGATTTACTGATTGTGTGTAAAACCATTCTAGAAATCCTGTGACACATCATGACCCCGGGGACAGAGTCTCACTTCCCCTGAGGTTCTCAAGGCTGCAGTCCTCACAGGAACACCTGGCTCTGTCTGGTCTTCCTCCCATGGTGCCATGGCGGGTTCGAACTCCCAACCTTTCGGTTAGCAGTTGAGCACTTAATCCTTGTGCCTCCAGGGCTCTTGGAGAAAGAGTAAAAGGACATATAAAAATCATGTGACTTGCCACTGTCTGCTGAAAGGACATCTTGTCAGCTTGCGGTAAGAGAGGGAAGACCTGGTGGTGCAGTGCTTAAGCGCTGGGCTGTGAGCTGCAGGGTCAGCAGTCCGGAACCAGCAGCTCCAAGGGAGAAAGATGAGGTTTTCTGCTCCTGAAAAGTTAGTCTTGGGGAGAAAAAAAAAAAGTTACAGTCTTGGAAACTGACCACAGGGCCATTCTACCCTCTCCTCCAGCATCACCCAGAGTCGGAACTGACTGGGTGGCAGTTTGAGCTTTTGGTGGTAAGTGGACTGATACCATCCCCACTACAACATCTAGTGACGGGGTGGCCCCTTTTGACTGTCTAGTGACTGAATAGACAGTCACCCAAACAAGTCGTCGTCTCTCCCAGATGATGTCAGGACAGATTCCGGCAGCCGATGTCTTCTACAGAGCTGTTTTGTTGCCAAGAGCCCTCCCTGGAGCTGCAGTGGTTATGCACTGAGCCACGTCGGCAGTTCAAAGCCACTAGCTGTTTCACAGAAGAAAGACGGGCTTTCTGCCCCTGTAAACAGTCTTGGAAATCCACAGGGCCAATTCCACCCTGCCCTACAAGGTAGCTAGCAACGAGTCAGTATCGACTCGAAGGCAGTGAGATTTTTTTTGGGGGGGTTAATTTTTGTTGCAAGGAGCTCTGGTGGCACAATGGATTCCGAGTTGGGCTTCTAACCACAAGGGTCAGCAGTTTAAAACCACTGGCTGCTCTGTAAGAGACAGATGAGACTTTCTACTCCAGTAAATAGTCTCCAAAACACACCATGGGCAGTTCTACAGACGGTCCTGTCGGGTCCCTGTGTCTTTTGTGTGTGGGGCGGAGAAAAGCTTTAAATACGTTAGCTGTGTTCTTGACACACGGATAAAGGGTAGCTATGTACATCTTTGGAAGGGTTTTCCTTAAGCACACAAGCCTGTGTGACCCAAGGATTGTGACTAATAAACTTCAAATCTGAATGAGGGAACGTTTTCAGAGCTTAAATTGTGAACACCTGGTGTGCAGAAGGCTATGGATGGCAGTGGGAACCTACGGTCCATTTGCAGGTCCACACATGGATTGGCCTTTGAGGAAGCCCCTTGGCACACAGCTCGGGGGGTGAGCCCACGATCAGACGGAGCCCCGTAAGGTCGATATGGCACCTGTGGTTGGGTTAAAATGCAATGCCTGCTCATTTGACACGTTCTTGACTCAGCTTAAAGTTTTTGGGCTTTAGTATTTTCTGCTTTCTTTTTAATTGGGGTTTTTCTAAGTTTTGTCTTACTTTCGTCCGCTTTCCTGTTTGTGTTCTGATTTTCTGTGTAAGAAATCCAGGGTAGGCGAATCTCTAGAGGCGGTAACTGGATTAATAATCATGTCGGGGCGCGACGGAGGAGGGAGCGAGCTGGGGGTTGGCAACAATGAGCACAAGAAAACATTCTGACGCTGACTGCGGTGAGCACAGCTCTCCATGACGGGATGACTACACTGTGCGATATGTGCCGTATACGCCGATAAAACGATTTTTTAAGAAGTTTCCTTATTGTAGGCCTTTGAATGCATGTCACGTGGAGGGGTAAAATCTAGGTGCCGGCCCAGACCAGGAAGGGAATTAGCTCCATAAACAGAAAGCAACATTAAATGAATCTAACAGCACAAGAAAGGAAGGCCATGAACATTTGCTTTTTGTTTTGTTTTAATATCTATATAAAAAATAACGAGCGATTTACAGATCTCTTTCTCTAATCAGAACCTCAAGTGTATATATAAAGGTACTGTACAATATATAAACATTTACAACCAGTACATCCATATTTTGCTTAGCATTCCAAGGCCACATTGCTGAGTCAGTATATAATTAGTACAATGACAAGTTACTGAAGGAAGAGCCACATCAGACTGACAACATATGACCTCAAAGTTATGTCACAGGTAACAATAAAAATAGGATTTGTATCGCTAATTGTAGACTATTGGGAAAATAAATCATTTCTTGGTACTAAATTCATAGCATTTATCAAGCCTCCTAATTTTCCCCCCCTATTCAAGTAGTTACAACAGTTGGGTAATTATACTTCTGGATGAACAAGGGATTTCAGTAATCTCCTCAGGAAAGCTTGCCTATCTACAGGGACGGAGCCTTGTGTACTGCGGGGGCTCGCGGCCAGGCTCTGGGTGGGAAAGGCCTGGAGGCGCTGTGCTACACAGCATCCAGGTGGGCCCAGGGGAAGGAACGCGGATGGCAGTTTTACTCTGAGAATGTTCTTTTCTTTGTAGATGCCAGTGACTGAATGCTGTTTCAGGGCCTGAAAAACTTGGATCTACTTGACGGACCTAAAAAAAAAGTTTCCACCTTCCCACAAATATCATTTTAATGAGACTTGAACAACGACAACAACAAAAATTGCTGAAAATTGGTACAAACTGAGCCGAGGTTTTAGTCTCCCCTTCTAAATTTGAGCCAAGGAAGTGGTGTAGCTGGCGATCAAAATGAATGAAGACCCAGCAAGTCCTGTCCACCACGCTGTCCCTGCTGGGGAGGCCCGACAGGCTCTGCATCTGGACAGCCAGGTGTGAGCAGCTGTCGCCGGAGCGCTGACCCTGGATCTGGCCGTGGGCTCTGAGATGGATGTCATGCTCCGGTCCCTTGCATGATCTATGTATGTACTAGGAAGACTCTCGAGATAAATACTGTGGATTAAAGACTAATGCCTTAGTAGTAGGTGTGGCCCAAATACCCAGAAATAGCAATTTGGTCGTTCTTTGTTCTAAGGACAGTAAGTAGTAGCTCTCAGGCCTTTCTCGCGATTTCCTCAGGAGATACAGGGCAGGAAGAGGGTAAGGTGGCCAACACAGCACCGGTGAACCCTTACTGCTTCCAGCGCTTCCTCGGCGCACCTTCCCTGCAAGCACGCCTCCGACAGCTCCTTACAGCGCTGCGTCCGTCCAGCCAAGGGAAAAGAAAACGCCCTTGGGAAACGTCAGTGCTTGACTACATTGCTTTCTTCCCAAAGTGGTGAAGTCTGGGGTTCTACTGAGAAATGGGGGACATGGTCAGTAGCTGTTAGAGGAAGCAAGTGCCATCTTTAAATGGTGAGCTAACAATCCTTCCTTCTGCAAGGACTCAAGTATTTCTGTACACATGCAACATGCTATTGAGAAGATCAACTGCCAAGCCAAACCGGGCTTTCTCATGGCTGTGGAGAGAACTTGGCAGAGGTACAGGAGGGCGCTGGGGGGTCGGGTGGGTGCAGACACTCAGCAGGCGGGTGGGTGGGCAGGCAGGCGGCGGCTCAGCAGGGTGACGGCGGCTCCTTCCTGAGTGTGCAGAGTGGCTGGCCAGGGACACAGGGCTCTGAGCAATCCTAACGGCCTCCATGCAGTCCAGGTAACTTGATGCTCAAATTAAAATGCACACAGGTGAGTGTGTAAGAATTTCTGGGGAAAACCAAACCAAAACACATTTTTTTAAAAACACTCCTTTTTGGTAAGAAAAGATTATAACCTGTTTTTCTTGGGTTTGCCCTAAGGTCAGAGCCGTTTCTCAGCCACACCGGTGCCTGTGACCTTGTTTGGCCCTGGCACCTTCCAGGGCCCTGGCATTATGGGCGCTTTCTTCCCCGGAGAACTGCTTTTGTCAGCCACCTCCAGCCCTGTCCCCCGGGGAGCGTCCACCTTGCTGACAGTCTCTCTCTCTTCAGGGTCCTGTTTCAGCTTCCTGTCCAAGGTGCTGGCACTGCCCCTGCCCTTCTCCTGGGGAGAACTTAATTCCCCCGAAGACGCTGCTTTCCCCCCCTTCTCCTTCCCAGGGGCTTCTCCGCTCACAGGGCCAGGTGTCTTTCTGGGTGGGAACGACGTCTGCTCGGTTCGCGTGCTCTTCTGTTCTGGGGACCCTGCCCTGTGCCTTCCGGCCTGACTCTGCTTCGTGTCTTTCCTGAGGCCGCCCAGTTTTTCTTTGCTGTCCTGGACCTGCTCAGCATTGTTACTAGCTCTTTCACCCTTGGGGACAGCAGCGGCAGCCTGGACTGGGGATTTGCCGCCGTCCCCCTTTCTCTGCTTCCTCGGGCTGGAAGACCGCTCTCGGCTTCTGCGGCCACGGTAGTCTTGTCCAGGCCCTGCTTTCCTGTTCACCTGACAGCCCCTCGTCTCCCCCTTCCGGGGGCTCACTGAGCGGTCACAGGGCCTGCTTTTGGGGTCACTTTTCAGTGGCCCTGGAGTCTCCCGATGTCCCTCAGAATAGCGACTGGCTGGCTTTTTGGGGCTAGCTGACCTCCCTCTCTGTCCGAGACCACAGTCCACGCTTCCCAGGGTCTTCTCCTCCCCATGCCCCTGACTGCTAGGTGGCTCCTTCTTCGTGATGGTTTTCTGCTGCTTTTCATGTAAAGTGCTTTGCTTTTCGGGCCCACCAGCCTTCGGGGCTTCTGCCTTCTCGCAGATCTGAACTCTCATGAAAGGCTCTTCAATGACTGGCGTGTGAGACTCTTCAAATATGGACGCAGAATGTGAAGATGGGGGAAGTGGTGACTGCTCATCATAAATCACAGTTGAGGATAAGGGATTATGAATATCCCAATCACCTAAAAAATAATAAAGCAATATGAGTGGAACACGGTTTTAGACTTAGAAATAGGAAGAGTAAGTAAGTTCTGAACTTTGACAGCCATTTAAATTTTACTGCTTGCTTAAACATCCTGACTAGGGTCCTGCTAAGTTTATATATGCAGATGTGTATAGAAATCTGTATTTTTACACGTTTTTATATACAAAATAATAGTATTCATTTTTCCAATTACATACATATTTAACACTAAGGATTATATGTTATAGTAGTAAAGCCCAACATTAAACTTATCATAACAAATAAAAAATAAAGCCGGACCAAATTACCAGGTCCAAGGAGCTACTAACTAAGCTACTTCCAGTGGATATAGTTTAAGACTATGGCAAATCCACTAATTAATAAGCGAGACCAAACCAAGGTAAACTAGAGTGAAACTTATGGGCATTTGTCAATAATTTTCTTGAGTTAAGCTATCAAATTTCATGTTAAAAGAAAATTGAAAAGTACAGAAGATAAGGATGGACGTATTTAATAGCATCACTTTAATTAATGAAAAAAAAAGACGAAGGGAGAGATTTACAAGACATGCACATTTACCAAGTCTTTTTAAGGAAAGACCAAGAAAAGCCCTGACAGCCTTAATGTTGCTCAGGTTTCCCGTGGGAGCACAGGCCGGAGGGAGCCGAACCTGAAGGAGGAAGAGAAGAAGCCTAGGGCTGTGTGCAAAGACCGCAGTGCGCTTAGCCAACATGCCTCTGGCACATATGCTTTTCAAGCAGACGGTGGGAGACAACACAGAGCCACAGGCAGGAGGTCATGGCCACTTGTAGTAACACTCAAAGGCTGGGGATTGCGGGGGGGGGGGGGGGGGAGCCGCGGCTACCAGGGGACAAGTATCCCAGGTCTAGCTCCTTGTCTCTAGGTTGGGGGGGGGGGCCCGCGGCTACCAGGGGACAAGTATCCCAGGTCCAGCCCCTTGTCTCTAGGTTGGGGGGGGGCCCGCGGCTACCAGGGGACAAGTGTCCCAGGTCCAGCCCCTTGTCTCTAGGTTGGGGGGGGGAGCCGCGGCTACCAGGGGACAAGTATCCCAGGTCTAGCCCCTTGTCTCTAGGTTGGGGGGGGCCCACGGCTACCAGGGGACAAGTACCCCAGGTCCAGCCCCTTGTCTCTAGGTTGGGGGGGGCCCGCGGCTACCAGGGGACAAGTATCCCAGGTCTAGCCCCTTGTCTCTAGGTTGAGGGGGGGCCCGCGGCTACCAGGGGACAAGTGTCCCAGGTCCAGCCCCTTGTCTCTAGGTTGGGGGGGGGGGGCCCGCGGCTACCAGGGGACAAGTGTCCCAGGTCCAGCCCCTTGTCTCTAGGTTGGGCTACAGCAACTCACTTTGAAAAGTGATTGGAAAAGACTAAAGCTCTTGGTTGACTCATGAAGAGAGAAACTTTCACAAGGTGTGGAAATAAGGCTTGCTGGTAACCTGTCATAAGCCAAGGAGGGGAGAAAGCTGGGATGTTCTGTAGAGGTTTATAAAACTAATTAATTTACATGCAAATTTACACAGCAAATTAAGTTCCCACCCAACAACTGCAGACACATTGTTTCCTTAGCATGCCTTTGATCTCCATCCAGCCCTTACCCCTCCTTGCCTTCTCGCTTTTAGAAAAGTCAATGCTGACCATTTTGGTCTCCCAGAGCTGATGCTCCAAAGCAACTCAGTGTTCTCCCGGCATCTATAGTGTCTTTAATGGCCTTGTTGTTTGAAGGGGCATTCTCAACAAAAGAAGTGCTATGCTTTCTTTTGACATAAGTTTAAACTCATTCTACACCAACTGAAGACACAGTGTATTTTCTACCACTGCCAGGGGAGCTATGCTGTACCACTAGCTCGCCATGGTTCTGCTGTTTATCTCGGAAATAACTAGTAAATTTCCAGTCTATGCCAAATCCTTGCTGTGTTGTCTGCCACCCCCTCTCCACACACAAGGACTCAGCAGCCAGTGAGCTAAGTGACTTACCATGGTCAGGTATCAAGCCCGTTCCTGGCCTCAGGAGGAGAAGAACTTTGTTTCCGCCGGCCTGAATGAGCTCAATGGCTCGGGTGTGTGTGATGCCTTGTGTAGGTTCCCCATTGATTTCAACAATCTGGTCACCAACCTAGACAGGGAGCAACCAGACAGAGGAACAAGGTGAAACTCCGTGGCCCCTTCTCCAGATTGACTTCTGGCAGCCCTGGGCCTGACTGCTAACCAACTTCCTTTCACTGGTAAAGTACCATACATACTTGAGTATAAGCTGACCCGACTATCAGCCGAGGCACCTGATTTTACCACAAAGCCTGCATTTAAAAATATGTGTTGAAAAAACTCGGCTTATACACAAGTATTTGTGGTATGCCTCTGTGTGGATATCGGTGAGAGTGGATATATGGGGACAGGAAAGGGGACAACGGTGTACCTTGATTACCCCGGACATGTTGAAATCAAGTCTCAGATGCTAAGTTTTCCAGTGAACGTTAGTGGTGGAAGAGGTGGAGTGAAGGGTGAAATCTCTTACACATGGTTACTACCGAGCTGCGTCTGAAGGATCAGCCCATGAAGAAGGCTGTAGCTCTCGAGCTGAATCCCAGATGTCCGTCCTAACACCTGGGCAGGTGGCTCCCGGCCTCCCCAGGGAGCACGGCCCACCCCTTCCTTTGGGCTGCAACCACCCCGTATAGATCTCGGTGACGTACCGGCCATGCTTTGGAGCAGGTGCCTAAAATCTGCAAATAGACACATCTGCCTCTGTAAAGCTTTTGAAACAGGATACAAGAAGGATTTGGGGTATATACAATCTAATAATTGCAGTACACGTAGAAACACAACCAACTCACTGCCATTCATTGAGTTGATTACGACTCATAAGGACCCCACAGCGCGGGGCAGAACCGCTCCTGTGAGTTCCTAAGACTGTAACTCTTTAGAGGAGAAAGCCTCACCTTTGGCCACAGTGAATGCACACTGCAACATATGTGCACATACTGCATTGCAACATAGGGGAGCAGCAGGAAATTGAACTATCAGTACCAAGCACCGCCTCCATGTTTAACACATTTCAAAATTTTAAACTTTTTTTTAAAAACAAAGAAAAACAGAAACATCAAGATCAGCTTCGACATCAATGGGCAGACCAGAACACTCTCAAGGAGAGGAAGGAGACAAGATGGTTAAATACATGTGGAAAAGGCAGCTGGTGGCAAATAAGCCTGTCTGAAGCATCCTCAAGGCTTGGTGGCGTTACAGTGTGTAACTAACGCGGAAAGAAGTGTGGAAGAACCAGAGTCATAGATGTACGGGGTGGAATGAGCTGAGAGGGGTCAATGAGACTACATCATAGAGAACGTTGAAGATTCCCTTATCTTCTCTGCTCCACACCCCTCCCCCAACAAACAGCCATAAAACATTTAATAAAAGATGATAATTCAAGAGACTCTAACAGGTGTAGAAAACAACAAGCCAATTTGCTAGTCATTCATTTCAGATCAAAACACACACACACACAGATACCATATATAGGCAAATAGTTTTACATGGCACTTAAATGAAATGGAAAATAAGAGCTTTACTTTCAAGTACTAATAAAAAGAAAGCCAGGTCTGCGGCAGTGTTGGGAAGCCCAGTGCTTCACTCTTAGAGGAGTGTTGCTTACGACTATCTTCCATCTTCTTCCAAGCTACTCTAATCTCTTCCATGTTTTTAAACATTGACTCTCAAAAATACTGTCCGATGATAGGAAACTGCCATTTTCATAGGTCCGAAAAAGGTGGCTGCAGCATATTGTTTGTTCCACGTAGATGAGCGCATTTGGTGAAGGCCGCATCACCATGAAAACACGCTCCTTTGTAAGGACTCCTGATCCCCTCCACGCCCGCGGTAAGGGCTGAGGGGTGCGAGCTAACTGGTTCTTGATAACGGCTCCTGTTAGAGCCCTTTCTCAGCTCTTCTGGGGGCTTTGGCACTAACTCGACTAAACAATGGAACAGTACTGAAATATCAAAAAGCAATTCAAGTATTTACAAGCACGCACTGAAAACAATCCAGAAGTGATAGCCCAGCAGGGGCTCAGTCATTACTTAAGGGAGGTGGGTGGGGCAAGACTGTGCTGGAGGGCCTTGGCAAGACGGGGCTCTGAGGGCACCACGCCAGTGGCTCACAGCTTGGTCCTGCCGCTTTCTACCAGAGTGGGGGCAACGTTAGTCCTGCTGCACAGGGTAGTCGGGATGATCCAGTGACATAAAACCGAATCAGTACAAATAAAATAAAAGTAAGTATTAGTTCTTGATTTACATATATATTTTTTGGTTTGGTGAGTCACTAGAAGGAATGCAAGTGAAAGTTGGGCAATGAATAAGGAAGACCGTGGAAAACTCAATGCATTTGAATTGTGGTGCTGGAGAAGAATACTGACAGTACCATGGACTGCTAAAAGGACATCATGGTTGGTCAAAGTGGAGGCTTAGTGAAGGAGGGGGAGGTCTTTAACGAGATGGCCTGACACCGTGCTGCACCAATGGGCGCAGGTATAGGAACAATTATGAGGCTGACGCAGGATTGTACAGTGTTCTGTTCTGTTGTGCCTGGGGTCACTGTGGGTGGCGCCTAACAACAACTAGAACCTACCAGTAGGCTTTGCCTCATGCCACACAGGGCGAAATAAGTTCACATTCATGAGGGGAAAGATGAGAGTCTCAGAAACATGGTGAGAGAGACAGGAAGTGCAAAATAAAAA
Source organism: Tenrec ecaudatus (assembly GCF_050624435.1). Taxonomy (NCBI): domain Eukaryota; kingdom Metazoa; phylum Chordata; class Mammalia; order Afrosoricida; family Tenrecidae; genus Tenrec; species Tenrec ecaudatus. Next base: position 148,772,814 of record NC_134530.1, on the reverse strand, counting down.
GTAAAGTGTGTGTGTCTTTCATAAAAACAACCAAAGTAAGACAATAAAAATTAATCATAACAGAATGAGGAAAATGAAAGAAAAAAGCCAAATTTCCCCCAATAAGTGATTAAAGAAGGATGTGCATTGATAAATCGGCACTACGTGTATTAACCTGCTGATAATTAAGAAAAAGAAAACAGAACTTGGTAGTATTTGGTATTTGGAGCATGGTTTGGGGCTATCTTGGTAAACGGATTGGGGTTTTACCTAATTTTAATGATATTGTTTGGCCTAAATGCACTATTTGAACTTGTACGTCTCTTTTTCGTTTAGTCCCAGAGAAATCAATGACGATAAACCTTGCAATTGAGCACTCTTACCACCAGGTGTCATTTTTTATTAATGTAAAAACTAAGCTTGGAGGAGGAGCGGGAGGACGGAGTGAGCCTGACATTCATAACAAACATCCTTGGAGGCAGAAGAAAGTCTACCCTGGACCACCTGAAGCCAAGGTTGAAGAATGGCACTGTGTAGACGAAAATGCACACACTCCTTTAAACTACTTTGATTGAAAATTAAAGAAATGCATCTTTTGATGAACAGAATAAGGACCTCAGTTTTATACTGCAGAGAAATAAAATTGAGGGGCCAGGAGAAATGAAAGAGAAAGAAAACAGAGTAGGAGAACCAAAAGGCATTGAGTCATTGAAATATACTAAAAAGAAATTATTTCAGGATCTACGTGTACCATCCATTCATTCCACTCGGTTGGCCAACATCAGTGGACTGTCTCCCACGGATGTCCGAAGCACTCCAGCAGGTGCTGAAGATACAGGACACCAAGTACAGTCACTGACCTCTGGGAGCACGCGGGAAGGAGGCAGGAAAGGGGGTAGCAGAGGGATGCTCCCACAGCTCCGTGGCACAAGTCTTAGCTGGACATGAACGGCTCTGATCATTTGGGCAGTGGTCGGCAGTCACTACTGATACGTTTTATTTAACACCAGTTACATATGAGAGTGCCATGATCCTTGACAAGCCCCCAATAGCAATAACCGAGTAGCCAGAAAAATGGCTCTTGTTGGACAAGCTGATTTATTACTGTACACCCCTCTTCATAAGGGATGGGACACTTTAAGAAAAACCTGGTATGATCTAAGGCCTATTTGCCTTTTGTTTGCTAAAATGGGTACATCTGGGGGTTCTACTGGGGACTGACATTTATTTTACAGTGGTCTTATTAGGTTTTTGTCTAATTGGGCTTTATAACCCCATATCCCATAGGAGGAGCCATGGGGGCGCTGTCGGGGAAGTGTCAGCCTATGCAGACTTCAAAGTCAGCAGGGCTCCAACCCACTAGCTGACGCTATCTGCTCCCATTAAGATTTATAACCTCGAAATCCTACAGAAAGATGCTATGAGTCAGAATCAATTCTCTTAGGGTGTTCTATACAATGGGACATTAAAAATAAAGTATAAAATAGTCAGATTTAAGAGAAAGAAAACAAGGCTAATAAAAATTGGGGATAAATGTGCCATTCCCTACAAATCCTTCTTGTTATATGTCACCAGGTTGATCTGGCCAGAGAGAAACAAGAAGAGTTGAGTGACGATGCAGTGAGTCCTATGATCAGTGGGAGCTGCTGGGAGGTACAAAAGCAGTTGGCTCTTCATTAAAAGGTAGCTTGAAGAAAGACCTGGTGGTCTTATTCAAAAATACCCCCCACCCCAATCCTAGATATTGAAAACCCTATAGAGAACAGTTCTACAGACATGAAGAAATTGAGGTTCAGAGAAGTAAGCCAATATAGGCACCCAACTAGCTACAAGGTAGCAAGCTAGAATTTAGGCTCCGCCCACTCAGAGTGTGACTTGAGGGGGTTCCAGCAGCGCTTGATTAGCGGCACTAGTGGCACTTGGCCATCCGTCCTCTGCGCTCTCCACTTCTGGTCAGGAGGCGCCCCCGGCCCCTACTCACCCTCCCTCCCTTTAGGATCTACTAATGGGGCCCATCCAACTTTTATATTTCCCTTTTCCTCTTCTCTCTCTGTGCTTCCTAAATAAACTCCAGGCCAACTCAACACTCTCAGTTAACTGTACAGGATTTATACTTCCTTGGTTGTACACCTTTGCTTGTTGTCTCAGCCTGGAAGGTTTTTTCTTCTCAGTATTCCTCTGGTGAAATCCTACCCACCTCCCAGTGTCCTCTGCTCCACCTCTTCTCTGACCACCCCCTTTCATCATGGACCCGTGCGGTCATATTGAGGAGGAACAGTATCTTTCTTTCCTTCTCTAAGATTTAAGGTCTGCTTTATGTACTCATCTATTTGATTGCAAATGTTGACTCTGCAAGTGAAAACTGCCTCTTCTTAATGACCAAAGCCAAGAAGGCAAAATTAGCAGAGCTGTCATACTATAGTCATGCTACAATCGAAATGCATTTGAATGACGGTGCTGGCAAAGAATACTGACAGTACCATGGACGCCAGAAGACCGAGCAGAGCTAGCTGGAAGAAGTACGGCCAGAGTGCTCCTTCGAGGCCCAGGTGGTCGGGCTTCATCTCATGTACTTTGGGCATGTTCTCAGGAGAGATCTGTCCCCAGAGAAGGAGAGCAGGCTTGGTAAAGGAGCGGGGCATCAGAGAAGAAGGCCCCCAAAAGCTGGACGGGCCCCGCAGCTGCAGCACTGGGCTCAAAGCTAACAATGGAGAGGACGGTGCTGGACTGGGCAGTACCCTGCTCTGTTGGAACCTGCTCGATGCCACCCCCACGGCAACAATGTAGTATAGCCTTTCAGGTTCCAGTGATGGAAAATTCTGCTTCTTACGGAGTTTTCTGCCTCCCCATGAGCCCTTCCTTGAAGCCAGAACCAGACTGTGGACAGAAACCAACTCACATGAATTCTGCCATCCTTGATGGCTGGACCGTCCTCAGCGAGACGCAGGATGAACAGTCCCATGTTGTACTCCTTCCCTCCTCGGAGGCTGAATCCAAAGCCCCTGGGGCCCCTCTCCAGCTCCACTGGGTAGCAGCCAAGGCTCTAGAGAGACAGAGGCATAAGAAAAATGAGTTTTCATGGCCCGCTTTACTTACATTTTGAAAAATGCCTCCTTTTATAGCTGGTGAAGGAACAGTGTGTTCTGACTGCTACGCAGCTCTGTAACATGGAGGGAGGTAAGTCCTCTCTGATGGGCGACTTTACAAAATGCAGCCAAAAGTCACTGGCAGATTACATCTCTTCTTTATTGGTTGGTCAAGGCACAACGGACCAACCAGAAAAACAGGATTTAGAAAAGTGCTTTCCTTACGTAGATTGTGACTAATTTCCTGGGGAGGACACACTTCTAGCTGACACACTGCTGCTTACATCTATGTACTTAAGCACAGGTTCCACTTTTCTCCAGGATGAACTTTCACCGTTTACATTCTTTCTTGGAAACTCATCGAATGCCAGACATATAGTCCACTGCACTAAACGATTAATTTTGGCAACACATTAATAAGCATTGCAATAGCAATAACTTTTCACTGGTGTCAGAAATGTAGTAATTCAAAAGGTCAGTGTGTGTGTGTGTGTGTGTGTGTGTGTGTGTGTGTGTTGGGAGGTGGGTGGGGGTGGTGCTGTTTACCTGGTTGTGCCGACTGCCAATGATGGAAATCACTGCGCTGTCAGGCTGTGCGAGATGCTTGTGATCAGACCACGAGTGTCTATATGTGGAGACATCTTTTCCAATTTCACTTTCGAGGGCACTTCTGCAAGACAGAGAAATTGAGTCACTCTGCACTGGAACAAAGAAAATCAGAAAGATCTAAAAGAGAGGCAGGTGAATCTCCACTTTATTTTAAAGGTCAAAGCTCCTCCCATCCTCCTTCTGACCAATTGTTCTAAAGGAAGGAGGTGATTGGGCCTCCAACACCTTCACACTTCCGCATGTCTACCCCAAAGAAACTGCACTCAAGGCCCAGGACCAGAGGGCAGAGGAGCTGACTGTGTCACAGTAAGAACAGGCCCCCTGTAGAACCAATGCCTATGTAGATGCCGAACTTCTGGAAATATATATATATATACATTTTTTTCCCCTCTCCCAAGGTTAATGTTTTCAACAAAAGTGGAAAGAGGTCAGTACACAGCCACGCCTGCTCAGATAGAATGGGAGACAGCAATCCACGATATGCTACCTAGGGCTGCCCTGAATCAGTTCTGAGGACCAAGTGTGGCCGCACCAGAGGTCTCTGTCACCAGAGGTCACTTCTCAGTCCTCCTCATCAGGCATGATTTTGAGCCAGGGTGGGGTTGGGGAGAGGCATGGGGAGAGTAACGGACCTCACCAGCTGGTTTCTGCGTAACTTCACAGGAACAGAGGTGGCTGGGTGATGGAGGGTGGGGAGGACGGACACAAAAAGAACAAAACGTGGGAAGAATGGCCCCACCTGTCCCCAGGTGTGTGGTTGGTGTGTGGCTGCCCCATAGGCCTGTGCTGCAGGGCTGGGCTTTGCCTGGCCGAGTTTGTTCCTGATGGTGGACCATGATGCTCTGTTCAAAAGAGAAGCAAAAGAGGAAGAATTAATTGATAGAAATACGGTGAACACACGTGGTTCTATGGATGTAAGGCTGTAACAGTGGTCATGGCTTTGCCAGCTTTGCAACATTAGCATGAGCAACACTGGCACCTGCTGCCTGCAAAGGGAGCATTCACTCCTCTCCCGGGGCTTCCCGTCAGTGCCTGGGTTTCAAGGGAATAGGAACCAGATCCCTGCTTCTATCAGACACGAGCCTACTTGGCCCAGCTTATCCAGGAGATGGCCCCGGTAAGGTCTCGGGGATGGTGAAACACAGAGGCCAGCCTGCAAACTGTAACCAGACACGGGGACTGCCAAATGTTCATGGGGGCATGTCCTGCCCACTCTTTGAGTCTAGCCCCCTTGCATCCTCGTGACCGTCGTGGAGAGAAGAGTGGTGATTCTGCCTGACACTGAGAGCCAAAGACAACCTTGACATCACCCTGAGTGGTGACACATGCATATAAAAAGTTTACTGTCTCTATAGCCTGGCAAGGAGAAATACAGGTTAACAAAAAAACTCAATGTGTGTTTTGCTTTGTTCCCACCAGCCCTGGATCTCCGGCTGCTCCTTGAAGGCAGGTTCAGAACGGAGCGCAGCAAATGCTGCATGGCGATGCAGAGAGCAAGTCAAGGGAGGTGACAGTTAGGGGTACACCCAGTTGTCAAAATTCCTATTTTGAAAGCTAACTCTTTTGAATACTTTAGCTTGCCCCAAACACAAAGCACAGACTATTTACAATAGCAACGAGAGGGAGCATGATTTAAGACCATGAACTCTGGGGTAGATTGATGGGTTGAAAGTGTGACCCTGTTTTTCATTAGCCGTGTGTCCTTGAGAAAATTACTTATATTCTCTGTGCTCCTAATTCTACCATCTATAAAATGGGAATTATACATATAGTTACCTCATGGGGTTTATTATGAGCATTAAATGAGCTTAAGAATGTGTATTCTTAGAATATATTCATATTCTTATTATACAAATACATCTCAGAAGCAACAAAGCCCACATGGAAGAAGCATACCAGCCTGTGTGATCACGAGGTGCCGAAGGGATCAGGTATCAGGCATCGAAGAACAAAAAATCAAATTATTGTGAATGAGGAGGAGTGCGGAGTGGGGGCCCAACGCCCATCTGTAGGCAACAGGACATCCCCTTACAGAAGGATTACAGGGACATCCCCTTACAAAAGGGTTACAGATGACCCAGTCAGGTTGCAGGGCAGCAACGATGAAACATATAACTTTCTTCTAGTTCCTAAATGCTTCCTCCCCTCCTCCCCACTATCATGATCCCAATTCTACCTTACAAGTCTGGCTAGACCAGAGGATGGACACTGGTACAGATAGGAACTGAAAACACAGGGAACCCAGGACAGATGATCCCTTCAGGACCAGTGGCGATACTGGGAGGGTGGGGTGGAAAGGGGAAACCAATTATAAGGATCTTCATGTAACCTCCTCCCTGGGGGACGGACAACAGAAAAAAATGGGTGCAGGGAGACATCGGATAGTGTAAGGTATGATAAAATAATAATTTATAAATTATCAAGGGTTCATGAGGGAGGAGGGAGTGGGGAGAGGGGATAAATGAGGAGCTGATGCCAAGGGCTTAAGTGGAGAGCAAATGTTTTGAGAATGATGAGGACAACGAATGTACAGATGTGCTTGACACAACTGATGTAAGTATGGATTGTGATAAGAGCTGTATGAGCCCCAATAAAATGATTTTAAAAAAAGAGAAAAGAGTGATGGCAGTACATGTACAAGTATGCTCGATACAATTGATGTATGGATTGTTGTAAGAGCTGTGAGAGCCCCCAATAAAATGATTTTAAAAGAAAAAAAAAGAATTTCCTTTGACTGGAAGCCACAGTGAATCCTGAACACACAGGCAAGAGGGTGAAAAGGGGCAGGAGTTGGAGCTTGGCTAGAGCACCTACATCTCACTGCCCCTGAGCCAATTCTAACGCAAAGTGACCCTCTTAGGACACAGCAAATCTGTCCATTTGGGGTTTCCGAGACTTTAAAACATTATAGAAGCAGCCAGCCTCATCTTTCACTGCAGATCAGCTGGTGGGTTTGAACCTCTGAATTGGTGGTTCACAGCTCAGTGTATATCCCTCTACGCTACCAGAGATCAGGAAGGAGAACTGGACAGTATACATCAGCAGAACGAGTTCACTTCTCCTCTGCCTTTCCCTAAGAACAAAAGGTGTCAGGGCTATGCAAAGTGCATTACAAATCGATGCTTTACTTTCCCATTTACATGTATTTTTTTGCTTCAAGGTTAAAAAGCACTTTCTATCATAGGTACTCTTTTCCTTGTTAGTCTTCCAACCTATGCCGCATGGTGTCTCCAATGTAGCTTCATGTTATAAGCTGCAATTCTCATCCAGTTTAAATATTTATTCTCTGACATCAACAGGCCTATGTTCTTTTTGAATTTTATCTGAAAATTCTCCATATTGTGAAACAAATTAAACCTATCTCCTCAGAGTTTCTGTGTGGAAGTACTTAACACAGTCTATTTTCAGAAGACAAAACGCAAGTCTCACAATTAAACCAACAGTAGCAAACACTTTGGCTTACTGGAAATCACTTTTATCAGGAATGGATAAAAAGTGTGTAAGAAAACTCTTGAAACTCTATGGAAAGATATAAAAGATGATCTGACTATCAGGAGATGTCACTCCAGCGGGATGACTTACTGTCACAGTTAAACACAGAGATGCACAACCGTCCCTCATGTGACTTGGATGGTGGGGGAACGCCATGTTATCTACAGACAGCCCCCATGCCTTGAATTTTACTGACCCAGAAGACCTCCTTGGAAGCCACTATTTTGATTGGACCTCGTTTGCTGGATCATATTGATAATCCAAAACTCGCTCCATTGTGATGCCTTCCATAATATCATCTGGATTAGCTTTGGTCTTGCATAAGAGATGCAAACAACTTGAGCTGGCTGAGATTCACGTGATGCTTTTGGTCAACTGAAAACTTGGAGCGGCCATGCTGCTATGCTCACACGGAAGACGCCGGCTTATGCACCACCCCTGCGTTAGCTCTGTCACAGCAATGGCCATTCTCTGGTCTTCTTCCCGTTTCTGGACTTCAGCCACAGTCTCTCCATTCATGGAGGGGAAGGACTTCCCTTTCTCAGCTCATCTCGGAGGTCATTCTGACATTAAACAGTGTGGTTTTGAGTGAAACAGCATTCCTATAAACTTACTGCAAAATAGCAATAATGTGGGAAATGGCGATTTGAGTCTCATTAAAAATGTAATATTAGCTCTGACCTTAAACCCATTTGATTTCGCGGCACAAAAAGTATTCCTTTTTGAAGGCGCTAGAACGAGATGGAGCCGAGCATGTTACTGAGAACATCTCTCTGCATTGATCATACATTGATTACAGAGACATATTTAAATGTGTTATGTTTGAATGTGTCTGCACACATGAACTGGAACCTTCGTCACCTTGTGTGGACTTACCCTTGTATGCAGGGTTGCTATGAGTGGGCACGACTTGACACCACCTAATAGCAATAATCTATGGACAAAGCGGTGGGATGCGGAAAGGCTGGATGGAAGGGCAATTCTTTTTTTTTCCAGGTAAATATCTTTTACTTATAGGGACAGGCTTAGGAGAGTGTGATCCAAAGGGAAATGGTGCAGTTCTGAGGCGTGGATCTGAATGTGTGATTTAGAACTATGAAAAATGTTCTAAATCTCTAGTCGGTTGATGGAGCTTGTGTTGAATCCAATGAGAAACTTGGAAGACTTACAAATGGAAATTGTCACGGACAGAATGGAGACTTTCTATTCCCACCGCCCGCCACCTGGGAAAAATAAGGGAATCTGAATGTTTGCATTTTTAAAATAAAAGACTAGGCTATAATAAAACAATGTGGCATCACTGAAATTTGATTTCACACATCCAGTATGATTTTATTTTAAGGGGCTATGCCTACAGATGAAATGCATGTGCGCTAGGAAGTTTCCTTCCATTCTTCTACTCCTCCCGAGCAATGGCTGCCATCGCTTACTATACAGGGACTCTCAAGAGTTGTTCACAAGTATTTGGGCCAGAATGACAAAAATACCTTTTACTCTGAGAAAAAAATCATCACGCAATTTTGGGTAACTTTTCAGAGGAAATACTATCAGAAACAGAGGGTGATTTTGAAAAGCCAATTTATATTAAGAGGTTATCTATTACTGTACCAGCCATCCAAGGGCAGCTCAAAGTGAGCTCTGTTCACTGCCACTTGGCAGTAGGTATTAGAGATGTCGAGAGCAGGCATTTGGAAAATTCTTTAATGAGTTGACAGAGCAATTCTATGTTTATCTTTGTTTGATGTTTCATTGTATCTGAGATGGACTGGAAAATGACTTCACTGATTCTCGGATCTTACACTAATCAGTTCTATGCTTGTGCCACACTCCCAGTAGCTTCCACCGCGTTCAGTACCTACTACGTGCCAGGCATGGTGATGTAAGTGTATCATGCACACCACTCTTGGGACAATTTTGAAAGGTTATTTCAAGCACGGAGGCCTGCTTTGCTTTGTAGGTTACCAATCAAATGTTAAGCTAGGGAGTAAGCAGTAGCCATCATGGTAAAGAAACGAGATAAAGAAATGTGATCACAGTCACACTTAAATCACATTTAAGTATAAGAATCACACACAAAAAAGATTGAGCATGTACTATGCACTTTGACAAACATTATTTGAACTCACACCTGTCTGTCAAAAGCCTTGTTTTTCCTTTGGGTTTGTATTAACTCTGCCAGTTAAGGGCACAGAAAGTCTCAGAACAAAGATCTCCTGACTCTTATTGGCTTCATTCATACCTTCATTACATTTTCTTTCTTTCTTTTTTTAATTGAATGCTGGTTAAATGTCATAGTAAATCAAATTAAAACAAACGCCCCACCCTTTTATTGAGAATTAGGTGAGGGCTTACAGACCAGACTTTCTTTGCATTGATTATCTTAAGTTTCTTTTAATATATGATGCTGTCAGGATACATGGGCAAATTTTATCTTCAAAGAGTCACCAAATAGGGAGATGGTTATCTTACAGAAGAATAAGGTCAACTAGATGTGCAGACAAGAGGCAGCATATAATTTAATTTCCATTTTGACCTATTTTAAATTTGTTCTAGGTTTTAGTATTTTCTGCTTCTTTTCAGCTGAGGTTTTTCCGTTTTACTTTATTATTAATAGTGTCTTGTTTGTGTGAGTGTTTGGATGTTTCTGTGGATGAAATCCAGGAGAGGTGCATCTATGGAGACAGTGACCCTTGGGGGTCTGGCAGGGGAGGTTGGGGGGAAATAGGGAGCTAATAACAATGAGTACAAGAATGTGTTCGAAAATCGATTGTGGTGATGCTTGTAAAATTAATTATTCTTGATGTGATTGAACTACTAAATTATATGCCAATGAAGGCGTGAAAAGCAAGCAAGCAGCACTCCAGGAGAGTCTCCGTTTCTCGGTGCTGATACAACAGAAGTACAAGTGGGTGGCTTTACAAACAGCCATGCATTTTCTCCCAGCTTCAGCGGCTCGGAATTCCACATTCAGAGCCCTAACTCGAGGGGAAAGACTCTTCCAGCTCTGAGGACAAATCCTGTCTGTTTCTCCAGCCTTCTGGGAGACTACCACATACTGTGCAGCTGTCTCGGAGTTTAACCCGCTCTTCGTATTTCTCAAGCATGCTTAGGGTGTAAGACACACCCTACACTGACATGGCATCATTAACACAGCATGACATCCATGAGTGATGTCACACTGACACCTGCTAGCTGGCGGTATAAGGATTTACAACACATAACACATATGTTTGGGGGCACAATTCAATCCACACCAGGAGGTAGAGTGAGGAAGCCCATATGTATAGAAGCCAATGAAGAAATAAGCCGAGCTCCAGAGAGGGTTTGTTTGAAGAGAATACTGGTAAGAGGATTGACAAGACCGGCTGCATGGTGCCTGCTGGCATAAAGGCTGGTGGTCTGAACCCATGCAGTGGAAAGTCTGGCAGGTGCTTCTGTGAAGACTGGAGCCAGGACCACCCTCTGGGGCAGTCAGTTCTACTCTGTGATACATGGGTCTCTCCAACCACGAGGCCAAAACCAACAGCAATAAAAGGCAGGGTGAGAACAAGAGCATAAAATATTTTGCCCATGAGCACTAGATGCTTCTACAGAGGATTTCAGAAAAAAGAAGCTGCAGGGTCTGGACAGCAAGCTGGGGACTGCTTTGGAACTGGAAAGGGCCGCAGAGAGCAGCCAGATTAACCCCAGAGGAAATGCCGACAGTATCCGGAGTAGAAGGGAGATTTCTGTACCAGCTCAGCTAGAATTGCATAAGAACAGTGTGGCAGGCACGGAAAGAAGAGAAGACCAAAGGTAAGCCTAACACTCACTTTCATCCATTGGGTGGATTCCAACTCACAGCACCCCTGTAAGAGCGGGTCCATCTGCCCCTGTGGGCTTCTGGGATTCTAACTAAACTTCATGGGACTAGAAAGCTGCCTTTCTCCTCAGAAAGAAAGTAGAGGGTAAGTATAGGGGAGCTGGAGGCTGACTAGATGAGTGGGTCATGAGAGAGAATGGGCTCTGCCTGCACATCCTATGCGGGGACTTCAACAAGTTCATGGAGAAAGGGAGTTAAAAGATAGTGGAATTTTCCCACAAAACGTTTTGAAGCGTTCTCTCTCATGGAACCAGAAATTTCAGCATGGAAGACGGATCCTTCATTATGCTGTTGCTTTGGGTTTCTCCTTAGTTTCGTGGAATCCAGAAAAATGAAACGAGCATGATGTAATGGTCACCAAGTTGCTCATAAACAAAGAAAGTGGACTGATTCAAATGGTTGGTTTCTACTAGAAATCCCTAACGATGGAAAGGGGGCTAGAAAGCAAGTCAAGACAGTGAGTGTGTTTGTAAGAGTCCGCTGTGGCCAGTATGTGTTTTATGCCCCACTTACTGGCCGTTTCTGCACCTCCCCTCCCCCCACTTCTAATGCAGTGGCCCGAACAAAGCCCACCCCCAAGGAAAGGAGCGCCACAGCGTGGGCCTGACATAGAAGGCTTGCTATCAACAGTGGCGTCTTTTGAACTGGCTAAGGGATTTTCTTTCAAACAAGAGACTTAAGACGTTATTTCAAGAAAATGAGATCTGAAAAGTTTGGCCAATCTCTCCATTCTGGTGCCTGCTTCTGAGTCCCCACTCATAAATAAATCTGCTTCTGAATCCCCGCTCATAAATAAATCCCCCACTCACTAGCTGGGCTATTGTTTTGTGCGTTGCTGGCAACTTTAGAAGAAACTGTCCTTTAAGTCTCACGGCCAAGAGAAGGAAAACAACGAGGTTCCAGGGTCTGTAAAGGGTTCTCTCCCTGCAAGACTCTACCGTGGCGGTCTCTGTAGGCACTCGGGGAAGGCAGGCCTGCGGCAGGTTCCTTACCTTCTTCAGCAATGACGGTCAGCGTGACTGCAACACCGGCATCTTTGATCAGCTGAACAATGTTATCATGGGACAGCTCAACAATGGACTGGCCATTCACTGCAGAGATGTGGTCGCCAACCTTCAGTTTCCCACAGCGGTCAGCAGGACTTCCTTCGATGACGCGGCCAATTTTATGAGGAATAACTAAGGGGGAAAAAACAACCACCCAGACTTTCAATTGCTGAAGGTGTCTGCTAGTGCTCAGGTTATGAGCATTACCCTTTAAAAATGCAACACTATTGCAGCCAAGAAAAAAATTATTATAAAACACACCCCAAAAGAGGTGGCTACTTTCATATTACAGCCCACGTTTTGCCCACATACAAACACACTCTTCCACAGTTGGAATAATAACATATGCGTCACATCTCTTTGCTGTTTTCCGCTTACCAAACCCTTTCCCTACTACTGACTTGGTCATCTCAGTGGCCTTGCTGAGGGGCTGCTGGGCACACAGACCCTGACGGCATGCTCTCCTTGGTCTCATCCAGCGTGGTTTCTGCATGGCTATCTAGGCCGCACCTGGCTTTTAGTTGTTTCATAAAAGGCTCCATGGAGAACTGCTGGAGAATTTCCTCAGTATAAATGTCTGCTTGAGTTGGAAAGGGGAGCTTATTCCTCAGGAAGCTTGTAAATAAATGCAACTGAAACATAATGCTAAGACACACAACTCCAGGTACAGTGAATGGCTGACCATTATAACACGTGGTACTTGTGGAAATAGTAAGTCTACATGAAAATAATTCCATTTATCCGTACCTTTTGATCTTTTTGAAATCAGATCAGAAAGGTTGGCGGGAATTGGAGTGTTAGATGTCTGACGTCAGGACTCTCTGGCCCGTGGATAAAACCCTGCCTTGAACACAAAGTCAGTCAAGCCTAACACACTGACAAAGGCCATCTGTTCAGCACCACTGTGTCTCAAGCTCATGTGCAGAAGGCTTTCCTGGACAAACTTTGCTCTTGTTATAATTATAAGGCACTTGGCTTTTATTATAATTTATGATGAGTGGCATACAGAATAATGGACATTACTCATAAGATCAGAGCTCTCTAGAACCACCACCAGTGCGGGACCACAGGGGCAGCAGTCACCCAAAAGCAAACATAAGAAGGTGCAGGGAAACTAGAGTACCAGAGAGGGAATAAACGGAACAAGTAAGGAGAAGGCTGGCACATTATGGAAGTGAATCCAGTGCCACCAAGCACTCCGTGTGGAAGCTGCCCGGTGGGATCCTAACTGCTACGTCACCTTTCAAAATAAACTCACAACAAAATAATACTTAAAAAGAGAGAGAGGGTTCTTCAGGCAATCTTGCCATAAGCACTTCTGACTAGGCAATAAGGGGCATCTGTACTAAGAAACAAATGTCTTTCTGGACTCTCGGGGAATTTCCTAGCTTGGGCTCCTGCTGACTACTGATTGTTAAGCACAGGGATAGTAGTGCCCTTAAATGGCACTGAGAGGGATGCTTCATGTGAACAGAAAACGAGCCCCTCACTAGTGTTCCTGAATCGCAGCTAGGAGTACACAGCAGGCTTCCTTTCGTCAGGGCTGGAAAAGGTGCTCTTGCTCGTGACAACTGCAACAACACACAGGGCCATTTCTGGGCTCTTCTAGGATTATATGCAGAGATTTTATCTCAAAATACAGGAAGTCAAAGTTGGAAGCAAGTGCTACTTTTTTCTGAATTACATCAAGCCCTTATGACACCACTTTCCTCACAAACAAAGGAGTTAGAAAAAAGCCAATGCAGTCTGGGCCGTGTACTCTGCAAGGAATGCAGAGTGGAGTCCCTAGCAGAACAGGTGGCGCCTCTGACACATATGGTGAATCCCATGGGGGCCCTATGGTGACCTTCTAAAGCAATACCTTAGTTATTCTCCTTAGGAAAGATTTGCTTGTATACAGCGTGCCTTCTCAATCCCCTGACAAGAAAATCATTCAACACCTTGGTACCTTCAAAGGGCTTTGTTCAGACTTGGAAAAGCATCTAACAGGATTAGTCTCTGATGTCTCCATGGTCTCCTGTCCTTTCTCATCATGTACTAATCTCAGTATAGAACTTCCTCAAGGGGAGGTTGTCAGGTGAGGAACGGTTGTCACATTTTCACTGGCATTTCTGGTGGTGGCACCCGGTGGAAAGTAGCAAACAGACTTCTGAACATTCTCTGGATGCTCTGGGAAGTTTTCACGGGAACGTCTTGCACTAAGCCCACCTAAGGAGAAGTCTGACATCCTGGCTGACTGGGGTGAAGCACAGAGTCTACAGGTATTTGCTAAGGGCTAACTTAATCATAGACCTTCATTCGCGGCCTCAATCTGTCTCATAGCCTGGCCTGTCCAACCCAGCTGTGGACCTCACTCTGGTGCCCTTTTAACATGACTGTGCGTGGAAACAGGGGACACTAACTGGAAATGTCCTCTTCTCAAAGGAATCCTTTGCAACCAGAACTGAAATGCACACGAAGGAGTAATGTTAAAAATTCAAATGCAGTAGCAAATCCTTAACCAGCTAAGCCTTTTCCATCTCAAATACAGGTCTTTCCAGGCACTCCATTCATTCAGCACTTAAACAGGGAGTGAGGATGCAACCCTGATGTCAAAAGAGTCAATGGTAGAGACCCTCCCAATTTTATAACTGCTCTCAAAAGATGCTACCAGAATTTTCCTTGTGAACATGATACCAGGAAACACTGAATCTGAGGAGAGGGAGAGAAAAGCGTGTGCTGAGCAGCAGAGGCAAGCCTCGTAAAGGCTGGTGTGTGACTGACAGGGTTCTGATGGGCAGCCTTTTTCTTGGGCTAACTCTTCTCCTCAACCAAACCTCCCCTGTCCCGGAGCCGGCAGTGTGATGCTCAGACCCTGTTCACCCAGTCTCACTCCAGGACATCTCTCCTATCGACGAGTCTGCGAGCTGGACAGGTTACCAGGAAGAATGCTTCAAGACTCAGCATTTACTGAGATTATTAACTAGCTTTTCAGTGAAGGATCAATTCTGGCTTTGCCCCATGACTGAGAATCTCAAGTACCTTGTATAAAATTCATCAACAACCTGAGCTTAATTTACCATTCAGACAGATAATTAATGAGCTTCAACACTCATTTCCTGCCACACATTAGCTGCTGTCATAATCTTACATTTTAATTGGGCTTTCTTTCCTATCTTGCTACTCAAGTAACTTAAATGTTTTTTCCTTTCCTTTCCTTTTTTTTTTTACCAAGAGACAGTGGTAAACAATTTTCTAAAAATTGATGATGCCAACAGCAGCAGCAACAACAAGCACAGCTAACGTTTACTGAAAGTCCAGACTGAGGGCCTGACAAGCCAGAGCCCTTTCATGCTCCCCATGTGACACAGGAGCACCCCATTTCCACAGGGGAAACGGGCCTGTGTAGGGCAAATGATTTGCCCAAGATTAGACAATACTAGTGACACTATCTTATATAGAAATCTAGTATATCTATGAGGTAGAGCCATAAAAATCAGTGCATTACTTAAAGAATTACAGGCCATCTAAATATATTTACATAATTCACAACATTTTCACCATGTTTCCTTAGTGCTTTGTTTTCTGGTGAACAGCAGACTCTCCCTTAATTTTAGTAGTGCTTGAAAAGGTATATCTTGATACTCCCTCAATGCAAGAACACTTTGTTCTATTAAACTGGCACTCCATGATGCTCACCTTCCTACACGATCACTGAAGACAAAATGGGCACATAAGAAAATGTGGTGAAGAAAGCTGATGGTGCTCGGCTATCAAAAGATATAGAATCTGGGGTCTTAAAGGCTTGAAGGTAAACAAGTGGCCCTCTGGCTCAGAAGCAACAAAGCCCCCATGAAAAAACACACCAGCCTGTGTGAATATGAGGTGTCGATGGGATCAGGTATCAGGCATCAAAGACAAAAAAATCAAATCATTGTGAATGAAGGGGAATACAGATTGGGGACCTAAGACCCATCTGTAGGCAACTGGACATCCTTTTACAGAAGGGTCTCTGGGAGGAGACGAGCCAGTCAGGGTGTGATGTAGCAACGATGAAACATATAACTTTCCTCTAGTTCCTAAATGCTTTCTCCCCGCCCACCCACTATCATGATCCCAATTCTACCTTACAAATCGACTAGACCAGAGGATGTACACTGGTACAGATATAAACTGGAAACACAGGGAATCCAGGACAGATGATCCCTTCAGGACCAGTGCTTAGAGTGGCGATACCGGGAGGGTGGGGTAGAAAGGGGAAACCAATTACAAGGATCTACATATAACCTCCTCCCTGGGGGCTGGACAACAGAAAAGTGGATGAAGGGAGACATATGACAAAATAATAATAATTTATAAATTATCAAGGGTTCATGAGGGAGGTAGGAGTGGGGCAGGAAGGGAAAAATGAGGAGTTGATACCAAGGGCTCAAGTAAAAAGCAAATGTTTTGAGAATGATGATGGCAACAAAAGTACAAATGTTCCCCCCCAACTCCCATGATCCGAATTCTACCTTGCAAGTCTGGATAGAGCAGAGGTTGTACAATGGTGCACATAGGAGCTGGAGGCACAGGGAATCCAGGGTGGATGATACCTTCAGGACCAGGGGTGTGAGGGGTGATGCTGGGAGAGTGGAGGGTGAGTGGGTTGGAAAGGGGGAATCGATTACAAGGATCTTCATGTGACTTCCTCCCTGGGGGATGGACGGCAGAGAAGGGGGGGAAGGGAGACTCCGGATAGGGCAAGATATGACAAAATAACAATCTGTGGATTATCAAGGGCTCATGAGGGGAGGGGAGTGGGGAGGGAGGGAGAAAAATGAGGACCTGATGCAAAGGGCTTAAGTGGAGAGAAAATGCTTTGAAAATGATTAGGGAAAAGAACGTACAGATGTGCTTTATACAATTGATGCATGTATATGTATGGATTGTGATAATAGTTGTATAAGCCACTAATAAAATGTTGTTTTTTTTAAAAAGTACAAATGTGCTTGACACAATGGATGTATGTATGGATTGTGATAGGAGTTATACGAGCCCCCAATAAAATGATTGAAAAAGAAGAAAAGGTGTATCTTGAATATAAAAGGTGGCTAGGAACCATCACATGGAGCGATAATCTTTTACTAGATTATTATTCTCAATGTAAGGCATTAGAATGACAATATGCTTACCCAAAATAATTATTTGGGGTGATACTGATTTCAAATAGTCTAACATGAAATCCTCTAAAAGCGTCTTTCTTTCATTTGTCTGACATAGGCCACAGAATCACTGGCAGTTCCAAGTCTCAGTGTTGCCATAGCAACTGCTTTTGGAAAATGGAAACTAGTATCAGTGAGCAGTGACCTGATATTATAGTAATAATTTATCCATGTCATAGAATCTTCTCCCTTTACCCATATGCGTTAATTTTGACAAGGTTTTTGCAAATTGGTTTGGCTGAAGATACTTTCTTGAAAGTGTTTTCCTTTTTCACTAAGATTTTCATGACCATTTCATCTAAAGGACCTCTCTAGCCAAGGCCACTGACTGCCACAGGCAACTGAACATTTCTATGTACAAAGATTTTTATCATTTGACTTAAAGAAAAGAACTTTCTCAGAGAAGCAAAATACATAAATACCAATTTTCCAGTTCTTGTTTTACATTTTTTGGATTTTATAATATATTTAAAGGTTATTATTTCTTAAATATAATTACAACATACAAATGCATATAAAACGAGCACTGACAAATTGTCATCGAGTGATGCTTATCTAGTCACTTCCCCCTCAGTATGGATTACGTCTCAGCATAAAGAAAACAAAAATCCTCACACCTGGACTGCTAAACAACATTGTGATAAATGGAGACAATGCAGTTGCCGAGGGTGCACATTGCTTGAAGCTTCAATGTACTGCATTGGGCAGGACCTCTTTAAAGGGTTAACAAAGCACAGTCCTCTGTGAGGACTAAGGTGCGGCCTGAGCCAAGCCATGGCGTTTTCAATCACCTCACATGCATATGAAAGCTGGATAATGACTAAGGAGCACTGCCAAGAACCCAGGCATTTAATCTTGAAATTATCGTGGACTGCCAAAAGAACACACAATTCTGTCCGGCAAGCAGGATAGTTAGAATGCTCCGTAAAAGCTATGAGAGTCTTATTGGTTTTTTCCCACATTCAGGGGTGACCAGTCCCTTGAAAAGGACATCTTGCGTGGGAAAGTATTGGGTCAGGGAAAGAGGGGCAGGCCCTCACACAGTGGTTGCAGCAATGGGCTCAAACATAGCAATGATTCATTATAAGGATGGTGCCGCATCTGTTGAATATAAGGTGGTTATGAGTTGGAACTGATTTGACAGTACCTCACAATACTTGTCACAAATATCAAGACTGGACAAATATTTAATTTGCTGGATCACAACAGTCTGAACATACTAAAGGCAATTCCTCCTTCATTGAGAGACCCTACACAGTGCCCTTTCCCAGATAAGAACTTTCTGTTGAACTCATTCAGGGTTTTTAGATACATTTTCAAAGGTCTTGATAAACTTTCTCACCTCAGAATGAAACATGTATAAAAGGCTAGGAGGGTGCTGCATCCTGGAATACAGCAATTGATAGTAAGTGACATGAAAGAACAATTGAAGGCATTTTTGGGTCAAGATGTTTCTCGTAATTTTGTTTGTATGTTCTCAATTGCTTCTAGCATTTAATTCATTTCTGGATACACAAAGACTCCTAATTTAAAAAACCTGTACCCACTGAGCTAATGAGACTTCTTTTAGGGATGAACCTGAAGCCTGAAAAAGCATGATTCACCTTACCTAATTTTGAATATATGGGAACTATTCACCACCCTAAAAAAGAAGTCTATGGGGCAATTTATATATAATCCCTAATTCGTGTCATAAGCCCCAGTGAGAGAGGATCAGAAAGGTGGAACTGCAGGAAGGACAACAGGACAGAGAAACCCCTTACCTCCTGGAGGTGGCTTGTTTTTGGAGGTAAGGATGACAAAGCCAAATCCCTCATTCTCTTTTCTTTGCAAAACAACATCATAGGCCTCCTGGGGCCTGGCCAGGCCCTCTGCTCGCTTCAGGCGGGGAGATCCATTCTGTGTTGAAATGAAGGCTTGAGAGTTGTCATCCTCGGATTGTTTCTCTAGGATAAACATGATCAGTTTGGGTATTTCTGGAGCATCGTAATGTGTGACAACCCAAATGCTTTTGTGCTAAGGCTTTCATAAGGAAATGCGGTTCCTGGTGACCTACAGAGCAGAAAAGCAGTCCCTTCTTGCAAGCTGTAGGCTCAGTGTGAGGCAGGCATGGACAGCAGTGGAGTCTCTGGAAATCCTTTCAATCAGTGGTTCTCCACCTTCCTAATGCCGAGACCCCCTAATACAGTTCCTCATGTGGTGGTGACCCCCAACCATAAAATTATTTTCGTTGCTACTTCATCACTGTAATTCTGCTACTGTTATGACTCATAATGTAAATATCTGATATGCAGGATGCATTTTCATTGTTACAAATTGAACATAATTAAAGCATAGTGATTAATCACACAAGCAATATGTAATTATATATTGTGAAATATTTATTTCTAATTACAAATAAATGAAACTTTGTCTTGAAGCATGAGTAACAGTCTTCATGCTGGGTACTTGTATCATCTGTGGGCGTATCTGCATGTGGGCAGGCCCACCTGGAGATGGATAGAGGAGCGGTATCTTGGTTCCTAAGACCATTGGAAATATGTGTTTTCCGATGGTCTTGGTTAACCCCTGTGAAAGGATCATTCGAGCCCGCCCCTCCAAAGGAGTCGCGGCCCGCAGCTTTAGACCCGCTGCCCTAAATGGACAAAGCTCCTCGATCTAATGTGAACCCTACAGGAAGCTTTTCAAAGTTTCCATGAAGGTTTGATAGGAAAAAAATATTCGTGGAATTGCTTTAGCTCCAAGGTTTTAAGACATTGAGGGGAAAAAAAATTGAACATGAGTACATAATGAGGCAGGGCACAGTAAAATTTCTTTTCTAATCAGTGTTCAGCATAAGTGAACAGAGTTGCCTGTGGTCAATGCCACTGGGAGGATGGGGCATCTGGGTGGAGCTGCTGGCTGGTTACAGGGCACCTGTAAGTTGGCCGTGTGAATAGGCTTTATCTGAAATCATGCTTTACAGTTTGCTTGTGGAGGAATTATGATGAGTTGCCATTAGTGGAACTCAATCACTTTTTTCTCTTCCCTGCTGGGCCACCAGCAAACTGTCCCCCTGAGCAGCAAATTCCCCAGGAAGTGAGAGGACCCCATGGGCTTTCCAGCAGGGGGCAGTAAGCCTGTACCTTTCTCCCCTGTTGAGAGACATCAGAATTTGAGAACTGACATAAGCTGGGCATACTTTGGGCTTTAATTTGGCACAAACCATCATCAACAACCACTTAAACACACTGCATCTGTAAGGTCTCTTTGGGCTTATAATCGCTAAAGAAATAATGCCACCAACTTCTAACTCTTAAGGAACTCGTGTGTGGTTAGAATGAATTAGCTAAATTAGTGCCCCCAATCTACTAACCCACCCAAGGGGAGGGTATTGTTTATATCTCCACAGGGAAAGAGGGACCAGACTTCAACCCAGTGCTCCAAGATGCCGGCGTGGAGTAGGGAACCAGTGGAGAGGTCTGGGGGGCCAGCCCCAATCCCAACTACTACTTGGACACCTGCCCCTCTCCCCAGAAGAATTTATTTCAAAGGACGGCATTGAATCTGCAGCTCTGGGAGAGGGACATATCTAATGGGAGCACATGGGAACAGATGAAAGGGGACGAGAGAGTGGAGCACATCCTGGCTCCGAGGCAAAACACTAAGGGGGTACAACGGAACAGCAAGGTAACGGAGCAGCGAGGGCCCCAGGGAATGCTGAAGGTGGACTTTGGGGCCAGGGCATGGTGCCCCAACAGACTGGACTGGAAAACACTCCTAAAGGCCAACAAACAGTCCTTGAACTAACTACAAACTTTCTTTCTTGTTGTGTTGTGTTTTTTGTCATTGGTTTGTTGTTGTTGTTGGATTGTTGTATATTGTTGTTTGGTATTGCTCTGTCTTGTTTTTGCGCATGTTATTATCTCTGTAGGTCTGTCTAAATAAGATAAACTGGATAAACAATCTGGAGAAAACAATGGGATCGACAGTTCCGGGGGGACATAGGAGAGGGGGAGGTGGGAGGAAAGGTAGTGGTGTTAACAAACCCAGGGATAAAGGAAGAAGTGATCCAAATCGGTGGTGAGGAGGGTGTAGGAGGCCTGGTAGGGTGTGATCAAGGGTAATGTAGCCAAAAGGAATTACTGAAACCCAAATGAAGATTGAGCATGATAGTGGGACAAGAAGAAAGTCAAAGGAAATAGAGGAAAGAGCTAGAAGGCAAAGGGTATTTATAGAGGTCTAAATAAAGGCATGTACACATGCAAATATATTCATACATGAGGATGGGGAAATAGATCAATGTGCATATATTTATAGGTTTAGTATTAAGGTAGCAGAAGGACACTGGGCCTCCACTCAAGTACTCCCTCAGTGCAAGAATACTTTCTTCCATTAAATTGGCATTCTATGATGCTCACCTCCCCGACACAACCGTTGACGACAAAGCGGGTGGATAAGCAAATATGGTGAAGAAAGCTGGTGGTGCCTGGCTATCAAAAGATATAGTGTCTGGGGTCTTAAAGGCTTGAAGGTAAACAAGTGGCCATCTAGCTCAGAAGCAACAAAGCCCACATGGAAGAAGCACATCAGCCTGTGTGATCATGAGGTGCCAAAGGGATCAGTTATCAGGCATCAAAAAACAAAAAATCATATCATTGTTTGTTCACTTCCATGATATGATTACTGAAGGCAAATGGGTGCATAAGCAAATGTGGCAAAAAAAAAGTTGATGGTCTCCAGCTATCAAAAGATATAGCGTCTGGGGCATTAAAAGCTTGAAGGTAAACAAGCAGCCATCTAGCTCAGAAGCAACAAAGCCCACATGGAAGAAGCACAACAGTAAGTGTGAACATGAGGTGTTGAAGGGATCATGTATCAGGCATCATTAGAACAAAATATCATATCACAGTGAATGAAGGGGGTTAGTGCGAAGTGGAGACCCAAAGCCCATTTGTAGGCCACTGGACATCCCCTTACAAAAGGGTCTCGGGGAGGAAACGAGCCATTCAGGGCATGATGTAACAGCGATGAAACATACAATTTTCCTCTAGTTCCTAAATGCTTCTCCCCCCCCCACCATTATCATAACCCCAATTCTACCTTACAAATCTGGCTAGACCAGATGTACACTGGTACAGATAGGAACCGGAAACCGAGGGAATCCAGGGTGGATGATCCCTTTAGGACCAGTGGTGTGAGTGGCAATACTAGGATAGTGGGTTGGAAAGGGGAACTGATTACAAGGATCTACATGTGGCCTCCTCCCTGGGGAACGGATGACAGAAAAGTGGGTGAAGGGAGATGTTGGACAGGGCAAGATATATCAAAACAATAATTTAAATGATCAAGGGTTCATGAGGGAGGGGGGAGGAGGGCAGGAGGGGAAAAATGAGGAGTTGATGCCAGGGGCTTAGGTAGAGAGCAAATGTTTTGAGAATGATGAGGGCAATGAATGTACAAATGTGCTTTCCACAATTGATGTATGTATGGATTGTGATAAGATTTGTATGAGCCCCTAATAAGACGATTAAAAAACATGCCCCCAATCATACTACCATAGAAGATCTTCCTTCTGACGGTGAGTAACACGTGGCCGTTTCGAGCAGCGGTTGTCATTAGGTCCAGGACTTGCTTGTGTGATTTCCCTTTAACCGGAATTCCATCAATGCACATCAGTTCATCAGCAGCACGGAGCCGGCCGTCCTTCTCAGCAGCACCCAGAGGAATGATGGCTCCAATATATATCTAATAAGATAACACAGTGCTTTTTCCCTGTCCCCGCCGAGCTGTGCGGAGGCGGAGGCTCCGGTGTGTTCAAGATTCGGTCCCACCCGTAACCTACCGCCATGGCCGAGGAAGGCATTGCTGCTGGAGGTGTAATGGATGTTAACACTGCATTACAAGAGGTGCTGAAGACCGCCCTCATCCACGATGGCCTAGCACGTGCAATCCGCAAAGCTGGCAAAGCCTTAGACAAGCGCCAAGCTCATCTTTGTGTGCTTGCATCCAACTGTGATGAGCCGATGTATGTCAAGTTGGTGGAGGCCCTATGTGCTGAACACCAGATCAACCTCATTAAGGTTGATGACAACAAGAAACTAGGAGAGTGGGTGGGCCTCTGCAAAATTGATAGAGAAGGAAAAACTCGGAAAGTGGTTGGTTGCAGTTGTGTGGTTGTTAAGGACTATGAGAAAGAATCTCAAGCCAAGGATGTTATTGAAGAATACTTTAAATGCAAAAAATGAGCAAATAAAACTTTGCTAATTGTTGTCCTGGTTAAAAAAAAAAAAAGATAACACAGCAAGGGTGGGTCTCAACAGTTTACCATCTGAGAGTTAAGGCCTTCCTGACTCTGAGCGACGTACTCAGCAGCAGATTACTGCAGTTCAGTAATGACAACACTCACCTCTTAAAGAGAAAAGCAAAGCAAAAATTCTCCCAAATGGCCCTTCAAATGACCATTCTACTGTGCATCCTTCATGATTCTCAACAGTGAGTACAAAGGAGGCAAAAAATATAGAGTGGCTCAGGACTTTGAAGAGTCCCACCCTCACTCCCTCAGCCACCCAACAAACAAAGGAAGCTGGAAAGTGCAGCTTTGTAGAGAAGCTAGGAAAAGTGCCACCAAGACGCTCAGTCTGTCTGCTGCCCTGGGCAAGGCTCCCTTCACACAGCAGCAGATGCAGAGCAGAAGCGAGTGCTCCAGGGTCTCCCCCCACTTGGGCCACAGTGCAAGCTCAGGACATGCGGCAGAGAAACCATTTTTGCTCCTCCTTTGTGAAGCAGTAAAGATTTTGAGGGCAGAGTGGCCTTGAGCTCGCGTGCACTATGTCAACAGATGGCAACGAGAATGGTACAATTAGGAACTTCAGAATGTTTGGGTTACGTTCAGGGATGCTGCAGTTTGACATTTAAGAAAAGAGAAAGGTTCTTCCTAAGTTGTTTGAGAGAAATTCTTAAAATGACTAAGGGAACACAATGAATCGCAGTGCATGAAGCAACAGTAAGAATTGACAAACCATCTGAACCAAATCCAAGTGGCTTACAGATACCTTATAAAGGGTAATTAATGGGTCTTGAGCTTTATTTGCCTAGGATGATTGTTGTAGTTCTAGCGAATAGGGCTATCTCTACTAAACATATTAAACATATCTCTACTAAACAAATTAAACGTGCTATCCAGAAATAGAAAGAGGACTATCATTAAAAAAGGAATATTGTATTCACTAAATTTCCAAGCTGATAGTAATGGCGTCTTTTTTTATGTTATGTAGCTGGCATGGGTTGTTTTGACCTACAGCAAATCAAGTTACTGAGGGACAATACAAACAGAAATGCAGTCTGCCTCCTACTGATGGGACGCTGAGAGAAAAAGATCACTTCAAGGAAACAAAAGAAAATAAATGCCATATCCCACCCCAAAGTCTCAGCAGGCAGAGCCCAGCCGCTAAGTGTTTGAACTTACTGACTGGTCAGGTCCATCTCCGCCTAGGACTCTGAAGCCAAACCCTGATTCTTGTTTCCGGAGAAAAACATCCAAATCTTTGGTGTTTGGTGCTAAGCAAAATGAAGAGGGAAAAAAAGAGAAAAAGAAATATCTGATTTACTTGAATTAAAGCAGATGAAAGCAAAACAAAGTTCAATATTTAATAAGGAACAAAGTTCAATATTTAATAAAGCAATATTAGAACCCAGTTCAATAAACTATAATCTCAGACTTCTTTGATAGGTGCAAGTGTACACTAAGGAAACACTACTGAAAAAGGGAAAAAAGAAAAAGCAACCATTGGTCTCTGTTTTGAGCTTTCTTTACACAGAATCTGCCCAGGATTGCTGAGGACCTCTACTTCCATGCTCTTCAGACTGGGCTGCCATTAACTCCTAATGCACTCAAGTCAACACCACCGTATCAGCTTCCCAACTATTCCGGTCATGCTCGACATTTCATAGGTACACCTCATCTAAGTTGACCCTTGGGCAAGGCACTTTAAATGCTAAGAAAAGAGAGGCCATAACATGGTTCCCCTTTCCCCCAATCCCACTCCTGAACCAATACCTTGGTCTCAGAAAAACATACCCCACAAAATGCTTACTAGGCTTTATTTAACAAGATGATAATATTTTTTAAGGGGAAACAACTAATAGCTAGCAGCTATTATTAGTATCACCATCTATTATTAGTACTATTATTATGGGGCTTACGTAAGTAATGGTACACAGCCAGTGACCAAGCTGAGATTTAAACTCAAGGAGATTTCCAGGGTTCAAGCTCTCTATCACACTCACCGGCCCACAATCAGAAAATTTACCTTTTGACAAAAATTTGACCTCTGGAAAAATATTAAGGCTACTTATAAATAAGAAACATTTTGCTAGAAAAGGAACAAACTATATAAAAAAGTAAGAAAGCTACTATATAACTTCCTGATAATGTTCTTTAGAAACAATTTCTTCTGATAAATGCTAATTCGAATCTTTGAACCTTAGTGATGAAGGGACTCATTAGTTTAAGTCATTTCTTTTACAACAAAGGGGCTCGCAGAGTCCCCCACAAACAAAGTGCCAGCCTGTGCACGGGAAGGATGCAGGAAGGGATTCTCCACAGGTTATGCCAACTGAAATCGCTCAAGGATGGTTTTCACCTTTCTAAATGTGGCCAAGGAACATCAAGGTAACCACTTGCAACTGGGTAAATAAGTAGTAAGTCAAATCTTTCATTGACTGTTTTTGAAAAACATATTTCATTGATACATGTATTTTCTAAGGCAGAGTTAGAACCATTCCTTAAAAACAAAAAAATGAAAAGAAACAAACCACAAACACCTCTTTAAATCTGAAATTTTACTTTTTTATCATTCACAGATAAATTGCAATTACTATGGAGCTTGTTAATTTGTCCTCTACATTCTCCTCTCATCTCAACTGGATTCCTCTAACGCATTTGTTCTTTGGTCTCCTTGCTTCCAATTGCACCCTCGTGATTCTCTGTCCTTCCTACTCCTGTCAGGAGACTCTCAACCACAAGTCCAGTTTCCCTCTAGGTGAAAGCATTCAGGAGCTCACCATCACTTAGCTCTCGCTCCCTCACACTGCCACATTCTGCACGTCACAGGCTCGCCTCTGGTTTCCTTGGCAGTCATACCAACCCAAACGAACTACTAACAGAACCCAGACCAGTGAAGGTCAACATGCAGAGGCTATTGTTTCGCTCTTTTCTTGCTGTCTTCTTCAGAATTGCTTCCTCATCTTTGAAGACTTCCTTAAATCTCTACTTCCTGTGCAAATCTCAGTACCTCTACTTCCTCCTACCCACGGCTCCTACTTTGGATCCCAACATAGCCAGTTGCTTCCTTATATCATTGCACCTACTAGGCTAACTTGCATTTATTTGAATACTTAATTGATCATATCTCTGCATTTTCTAGGTAGGTTTTATAAATGTTTTTTGGGTACAGGGCCTATACAGCCTATATATTTGTAAATATTCCAGTTACCTAGTATGGTGTCTGGTAGATGGCTGGCCCTTAACACCGTTTCTGAGAAAAGTAAATGAATGAATGTGAATGTCTACGGATGAAGCGCAGAGTGAGACAGTGATGGGAATGCAGGGGCCCTTTTTCAACACGGTTTTGAGAGATTGGAAAGGCCCAGTTTAAAAAGCCATCCAAATTTGTCTGGTTACCTGCTCTTCTGAAACATTCCACAGCTACTTACGTTTATCTTCATACAGAGTCTTAGATTTTAGGTAGACTTCAGAAGGATCCAGCTTCGGGGATCCTGCTCTGATAATGCTGGGTGGGAAAGGCAGAGGCTGGGGGACAGGCTCATTGATGGCCTCCAGGCTTCCTGAATGCTCCTTTTTATCAGTTTTCTGAAATGGAAAGGGTTTTACTTAGTATGCTAAGAAAGCAGATGCTTGTCTGAACGAGGGGTGTCAACTGATTATAGCTGTTGAGGTGGCTGGCCCGAGCCTTGGCCTTTTATAGTCTTACAGGCATGCCCCCACTTAGCTGTGAGTATTTGGCTAAAACATGTTTAACTTAAATTAGATAAAAAGTTTACAACGATGTGAACTGAAGGGGCCTTCACTAGTGCTATAAGCTTATGCAATCTTGCCCTTTTCTCTACTGACAAGAGGCAAACTGACTTTGAGAGAAGAAACAGGGACACAAAGCAAGGGATCACTTCTAAATAAAGCAGAAGGGGACTAAGAGGACTGCCTGAACACCACCCCCAATGCATCTGCTCCATTCTTAATAAGAGCCCAAAGTCAGAGTAACTTCCTAAAATTCTTCCTAAAGTTTCACCACTCAATTTAAGTTCTAGTGATGATGTTTAATGTGTTTTTAACACCTAAGAAAACGGAATAGGATGTGTTAACCCTAACTCTAATCCTGATTGGCCAATTCACATACGTGAAGGGAAAGTGTTCCACGCCAGGCACCTAGAGAAAGGGCAACAGAGCAGCAGAGTCTGGTCTTTTTCCTTTTCAGACATAACTTCCCCAAAAGACTAGCCAAATAAAATGACTCTTTTAATAAAAATTAAAAATGAAACCCAATCATTAAGAAAATAAAATATGGTAACTTGGCCTCTCCTTTTTCCCTATCAAAATAGATTTTTGAGAACAGTTTGTTACCGTATTCTGAGTCAGGAGGAGCTTGGACACATGTGAAATAAAGTAATTACAGCTGGCCAGCTGCTCCAGGGGAGAAAGAGGCTGTCTGCTCCTGAGAAGATTTCTGCTCTCGGAAACCCTAAGGAGCAGCTGGCTCTCTGTGGTCCTGTGGGCTTGCTGTGAGTTAGACCCGACTCGATGGCAGTGAGCTGGTTGTGGTTTACAGTGCCGAGGCACCGCGGAGGCGCAGGGAAGGAAGTTCCTTTAGTGCCCAGATTTGGTCAGATGGCAGAAAAGGTGAGAGCAGTCTCCTCGTCCTTCTCTCGACCATCCTAGGATCCTGCCAGTACTGGTCAGAGGTACACAGAGCCTTCCATCAGTTATAGGGCATTAATTGCTCACCATGGCTACAAAATTGGCACAAGGCAGAGGAGTTAAAATGATTTCCAGAGATGCACAGAAAAGGTGATGCAATTGTAACTAAATGAAGAAAAGATACTTTCTGATCACTGTGGATCTGGCATGGGACAACCAATTCTGTCAAAGGTCAGAAGCCAAGTGTCTAGTTCTTTCATCCATCAAACAAGTGATTTTGTATTCTCACTTGATAGGCTAGAAAGACTTAGTCCATTTAAAATCCGATGGTCTTTTCCTTAACAGCCTATGGGAGACCACTTTTGAACTGTGAGATAAAAGATCCCAAGTAGAACTAAATTAGACCTTCCTATGTAATTGTCTGTACAGTCCACATCGGCATAACTGGAAAGTTAAGTCATCACACACGTGTCCTTGGAGCTCTCTTCCCACAGCAGCACCAGATGGGACACCCCTCTTTAGCGCTTATGCTCTGTGTTGTGGTTGTGTGTGCTGCTGCGTCACCTCACAGGCACTCTGCGGAAAGCGGCTATTACAGGAGCAAATTACGAGGGTTTCTCTCGTGGACTCCTTGGTTAGAACAAACTGCTGATTTACCAGTTAGCAGCCTAGAGACTAATCATTGCCCCATGAGGGCTCCTTCGAGGTGATTCAGTTTTGAGAACAATGACAAAGCAGCTACCATTGCAGGTTTGCTGGCCTACTACTAAGAGCTGCAATTAGTCTGAAGTCTTGCTGAATCCAGATGTAAGCAGGTTACCTAAATATGTAGTTTCCATGACATGCTATGACACTCTCTGGTCTTTTCTCTGGGCAGCACTGAAAAGGTATAAGTTCATCAGCTGCCCTCGCATTTGAAGGGATTTCTGAAGGGCCCTTCCTTTAACTACTTGTACTGTTGCAACTCAGAACCACACAGAAAGCATTAAGATCCTTAAGTAGGCTCTCCGTTTTACTCTTTAGGACACTGTTTCCTACGTATGGGCGTTACTGTTCCTTGGGGGGGAGCTGGAGCGATCCAGTGGCTATAAAAGTAGATATTTACACTTTATCCTGGATTGCTTTCCCTAGACAGCTTAGAATAAATCACGTCTCCAATTCAAGGACAATCAAGGTTATGCTCCATCTTGAATCTAGGATCCACCCATCTTGTCACATGTGTACCCATAATCCCTCCTCTTCCTATTGTGTGTACACCCCTAGATCACCCCCCTCCCATTGCTGTATGGCCTATGGTATAACCCCTTTCTGTGACGTAGGTCGTTACCTGTAATCAGGGGGGCGTGTATATATAAACCTTGGTTAGAAATAAATCTACACACCCCCACTCTTTTCCCCTCCTGCACCTCCACGTGGGCCAGCAAGAAAGGCTGAAGTGAGCATGCTACTATGAAACATGTCTCGACTCCTTTATATAACTCTCTCTCCTATCTCTCTTATTCTCTATGACTTTACTATAATCTTTATATATTATAGCCGTACAATTGTACCTACTGGACCTGTATTATTTGTTAGGGGCTGGCTCCCCTGACAGTAGTTTAAAAAAATTATTAAAAGATCATTTTATTAGGGGATCATTCAACTCTTACCACAACCCCATACATCAATTATATCAAGCATATTTGTACATATCATTTTTTTCTAGACATTTACTTCCTATTGAGTCCTTGGTATCAGTTCCTCTTTTCTCACTCCCTCCCCCCCCACCCCACACTCTCGACTCCTTAATAAATGATAAATTACTGGCATCCTGGTTGACTCATCCCTTCCTTGTGACCCTTTTGTGAGGGGATATCCCATTGTCTACAGATGGGTTTTGGACCTCTGCTCTGAGTCCCCTCATTCTCAACAATATTTTGTTGTTGTTGTTTGATTTGGGTCTTCTGATGCCTGTTACCCTATCCCATTAACACCTCATGATTGCACAGGATGGTGTGCTGCTTCCATGTGGGCTTGTTGTTTCTGTGCTAGATGTCAGCTTGTTTATCTTTAAGCCTTTGTAAGACCCCCAACGCTACATCTTTTGACAGCAGGATACCGTCAGCTTTCTTCACCACATTTGTTTATGCACCCGTTTTGTCTTCAGCATTCATGCAGGGAGGGTGAGCATCACAGAATGCCAGGTTGTTAGAACAAAGTGTCCTTGCATTGAGGCAGGGCTTGAGCAGAGGCCCAAATCCATCCACTACCTCAGTGTATTGCCATATAAACATATGTACGTAGGCCAATACCTGTATTTTTATGAATTAATGTATTTACATTTGTATACAACTATGTTTATACCTCTAGTACAAAAGCTTTTAATTACAAAGGAGATACTGAGCAAATTTTTTTTTCCCTGAAAAGGGGACAGTAGGGCTAATATCAGTACATTTGGGAACCTAAGATTTAGGGGAAGGGATTACTGTTAGTAGGGGCCTCTAGTATTTCTTTAATAAAGATGACTAATCGGAAGAACACTAACTAGGAGATTTTTCTAGCCCACACACTCTTCTAGAGCTTCTGATCCAAGCTCAGGACAACGGATTTCTCTCAGTCCATAACTACTACCCCATGACTGCTCTAGAGCATGTAGCTGCTGTAACACAGGGGAGCAGAGTCTTTCTTGCTGAATGGCAGGGCCAGGAGAAGTGTGTGAGGACAAATGCATACCGAGGTAGTCTACTGTGCCAACCTGGCCAATAAACACATGTGGGGTTAACTGAAGGGCAGAGGGGTAAATGGCTCCGTGAGCCTCGCCTTTCAAGTTCTCAGGTCTCTTGCTTTGTGATGGTTGCACCAGGGTGCAGCTGCCTTAGCAGTTCCCTGCTTCAGCTGGCAAGGCTAATTTCCTACAAGACACCCCCAAGGAGAAGCCACATGGACCTACCCTGATGCAGCCCTTGGTGCTGGAGCACCCAGTGTGGAGACCCCTGCCAGCGCTGAGATGCTTACACATTCACTGACTCAACTTTCCTCCTGCAGTCGGCATGATTGCATCTGTTTTGTCAGATGGAGGAGGACTTTGTGGATTGATGTTGGACATATGGGTTAATTGGTTAATGTTGGACTTGTGGGCTTGGGCAGCACTGGGTTGGGATGTTTTCTTGATGTGCACTTAAACTTTATATAAAACTGTCTCTTATACATATGAGTTTCTGTGGATTTGTTTCTCTAAAGTACCCAGACTAACACACATACTCACCATTTTGGTAGCTTTAGTTGGTGAAGGAGGACCTTTGGAAAAAAATGAGTAAAGTTTTAGAAACAGAGAAACAATCCTAGATCACAAACATGCTTGTGTTAATAGTAAAACTAGCTTTAACTTTTAGTAGACTGGTAAATTTGGTATCTTAACACCTCCTGAGTGCTACACATTATATATAAGCGACCCCATTTAATTCTTATGACAATCTTAAGGCATATCTGTTCATACTTTATCTTGGCCCAAAGGTCAAGAAGTGGTATGTTCTTACCAGTTTATCGAAAAAGTCAACCAAGGCTCAAATAAAGTCAATTACTGTCTGAACCAGAGAATAAGTAAGCAGCAAGGCAGGAAATGGCCATCAAACTAGCTTGGCTTCAAACCCAGTCTGTTGTTATTTGCTGGAGCCCTGGATGACTACAGAGTGCACAAAAGGAATTCCAACTTACTCTGCTCACATTTTACCATGTCACCCAGAGAAGAAATAAATGGGGTCAAAATTATGAGAAGAAGGAAAAACACCCCAATGAAGTGAAGTGCTCACTTGCTTCAGAAAGGAGAAATAAAAGCCAGAGAGATAAAAGTATGAAGGGTTAAATTTCATCCTTTAAAACGGTAGTCATGCATAGGAAGGGATTTAAGGAAAGTCTATTAGAATGAAATTTGACAATTAGTCCTTGGAACTGGATTTTCAATATCTGGGAACAATTCAAGTCAGCTGATGACCTTGGAAAATAAGAATTAGATTTATCTCACATGAGCACTGTGGGGTTTAATGAACATTTATTAGTAGGACTAGAAGCTTAAGAGAAAAGCTTTATAAGCATAAGCTATTAAGATTACTTCTGCAGAACAGATTAGAGCACACCATCCCATAGCTCTCATCCACAGAGAGCCTCGCACTTTGAAAACACCTTTGGTGAGGTCCAGAGGTCCAGAGGACTACCACAGGCAGTTTAGAGAGTCCGTTTCTACTATTGTCATCAACAGAGACAGGATAGATTTCATTATAAGGATGACAGTCCTGTGACTCCTGATCAATAAAGCCATAGATCAGATTTTTAAGAGAATATAGAGGGAACTAAATCCACAATGGATATGCATGAAACCACTAATACTAGGAGGCAAAGAAAAAGAAACACAAAATCAGACACTGTTTATGGAAACAATTAGATAGAACCCTAAGAAAAAAAGCATACTAATTATCAGCTAAGCATGTTGGGAAAGGAGACATTCCAGCCTGGAAGGAAGGATAATTAACAGACATAAACGCTTGGACACTGCGGGTTCTTCCTTGTCGTGCTCTTACTCACCTCCTCTTAAGATGAGCAGAGGCACATCCGCACCCACAGGGAACTGCTTTAGCACTTCTACCACTTGGAGATGCGTTAAATTCTGCACATTTTGATGGTAGATCTCTTTAATGATATCCCCTTTCTGAAGGCCTTGACACCACTGGCTATCCAATATCATTTTCACCTTCTGTCCGGTTGGGCTGTCAGCAATTGCAAAACCAAAGCCTTTCGGGCCCTTAATCAGAGGAATAGTCACTAGTTCAGGCTGGGAGCTGCCCGAGGAGGCCATGGATGCCCTCTGCTCACTCACATCTGACGGTCCGTTGACACGATCACTGTTCAAGTTGTGTCCCAATTTTCCATTCTGGTCCAGAACCATTGCT